>NC_080175.1:80662565-81003065 GCF_950295315.1 Erinaceus europaeus | reverse complement strand
GTGGGAACAGGATGCGATGCAGAGAGGGTGGAGAGAAAAGTGACTGGTGAAAATCAGGGTATGACAAGGAGAAGGGGGTAGAGCAGGCAAGAATTCTACCACTGAACCACCAATGCCCTGGAGGGAAGGTGGTGCTTGTTAACAGAGGTTATGTAAATAGAATACAGTGTTATGTAAATAGAATGCTGGGGGGATTAAACCAAATGAAATAGAAGGGGTTTTTAAAAGCATACCAACAATTCCCCCTTTCTTTTTAACTAATGGCCATAGTATCAGGATTGTGGGGTGAACAGAAACCTATATCGTACAGGCGTTTTCAAAAGAACTGGCATAAGACATGGAAAACAAAATAGGCGAACAGCAATAACCAGTCCAGTGTGATGCCAAGGGGAACGTTTCTTGCCTCAAAGGGCAAGGCCTAGCAGGCGAAAGGGCATTTCTTGCTTCTGGGACCGCTTCATGCCTCTGGGGGCATCTCTTGCCTCAAAGGGTGTTTCCTGACTCTGTGGGCATAACCTAATAAGGAGGGGGAGTTTTCTGCTCTGGGCGCAGAGCCTGCAGGCAAGGGGACATGGTCTATAAAGTCTCAAGGCAATTGGCTGAAGTTAGTCTTTGAGAAACACAGCAGCGTGTACCAGTAAGTCCAATGGAGGTGTCAGTCCAAAGTAGCTGACCACAGAAGAAAATGCCAAGGGATGAAATGCTGCATGTCTGTCTCGATGGGGAATGTCAGAATTCTGCTTTTCTGTAGAGAGTGATCTTTGCAGTCTGTGAATCTGTTTCTTCATGTCGTGCC
Organism: Erinaceus europaeus; assembly: GCF_950295315.1. Taxonomy (NCBI): domain Eukaryota; kingdom Metazoa; phylum Chordata; class Mammalia; order Eulipotyphla; family Erinaceidae; genus Erinaceus; species Erinaceus europaeus. Next base: position 81,002,269 of record NC_080175.1, on the reverse strand, counting down.
AGGTCACATCATTGGTTTCTGGGGGTGTGTTGTAGTCATTTCATCTTGTGGGCAATGTCAGAGAACAGGATCCAAATGGATTTCCAGGAATTCCATTTGAGTAGATGCTTTTTCATGTAAAGACTTGACAGCTGAAATTCACTTACTTATCAAACAAAATTTGTAGCAGATTAGAAGTTTACTATAATTGATAACTCCATTATAATTGGAATTCCTTTCTAGTATGATTTTAAGGTTATTTAAACAGTTTAAACTCAATAAAATGTGGAAAGGTAAACTGAAGAACCATGGTAGAAGCCTCAGGCATGAGAATAATTAACATAATCATTGCACTATCTGCCCCACCCATAACTCATATCGTTTCAGGATTAAACGTTTCAGATTTATGCCAAGACATAAAAAAGAAATCAAAGGAGGGGAAAAACAATTTTTTGGATTGTTTCTGGATGTCTCTAGAAATCATGGCTTCGTCCAGCTTTTTTTTTTAAGTCAATATCAAACAAAAATTCAGCCATTCAGATCACTCTCCTACAAAACAGATCTCACCATGTAGCATCAAGAGTCCCCGGAGGGCGTTCTAGTCCAAAAAGCTCCTTGAAATTCCATTTGGGGTGCTTCTGACTGTTCCTGCTGTATTGCTTCAGGCATCTACTTTTAAAAGCATCTTCCCATCTAAGAAAGAATCCAATCAGGAGAGTAGAACTAGCCACATGTCTCCATTCTTGGGGACTTTCAGGGTACTGGAGAATGTTCCTCAAATTAGAGTAGTCCTTCTCTATGGGAAACATGCAAGAAGAAGTCCAGAAAGTTCCAGTGGAAATCTCCATGCATATCCCAAGGTCTACGATCACGGTCATAAAGAACCAAATTGTGGTCCTTTTCCTCAGGAAACATGGGAGAGGGAATCCAGAAAGTCCAAAGAGAAATCTCAGTGCATCTCCCAAGCTCTATGATTAGGGTCACAAGAAACCAAAGTTCCCGGTCAGGGAAACAAAGTGTGGCCCAGAGCAAAATGTTCCAGAGACAGAGTAACTGTCTCATGATGAAACAGTAGAGGCTTTGGCAAACCTCTTCATAAGTAGAAGATAAGACCATAGTGCATAGGTAGGCAAAGTCTTCACTTATCTGGGAGTTGTGCAGGTCCGGCCCCACATTGGGCGCCATATGTTGTTTTCAATGGGCTGGCTTCACGGGCGGGTAACAGACGACCAGGGACTCATGGTTGAGCTGTAGGCAGTATCTCTTTATTCATGCAGGACACAGCACAATCTAAGCTGAGCTAAGCTAAACTAAAAAACTACAAACAATCTTGTCCTTATAAATATACTAGCCCAGTAGGGTGGGAACAGGATGTGACGCAGAGAGGGTGGAGAGAAAAGTGACTGGTGAAAATCAGGGTATGACAAGGAGAGGGGGCGTAGCAGGCAAGAATTCTACCACTGAACCACCAATGCCCTGGAGGGAGGGTGGTGCTTGTTAACAGAGGTTATGTAAATAGAATACAGTGTTATGTAAATAGAATGCAGGGGGAATTAAACCAAATGAAACAGAAGGGGTTTTTAAAAGCATACCAACAAATACATATGTACATGTGTAATTTATGGATACATGTGTGCCCTATCCCATGGGACCTGGTATTATAGCTAGGTTTTGAGGCTTTGTTAGGTAGTGCACCACCCCAAATGGAATTAACAAGTCCTGTGAGAAAGGAAAGGTCTCACCGAGTAATGAGGCTGAAGGATTGACATTCCATGCCTGATGTCTCTGGATACATTCCGCAGTGAAGCATGCTGAGGTGGTACTCATTGCATTGAATATATTGGGATCAGCAGATGCAGTGTCAGTTGGTATGAATTGAGAAAAGCATGCTGGAATGTGAGCCCCAACCTAGAGGTTCCAGGACTGGTGGAAATTTGGGCTTTATAGAGGAAGTGGGAGGTTCCTGCTGTCTTAGGATTTAAGAAAGCAATAGATAGTTATTGCTATAATCAAGGCTATATAGTTTTTTAAAAAAATAGTTCAGGAAATATAAGATAATTTATTTTTATAAAAATAGTCTCTCCACACACCTTACTAGGGAAAGAGAGAGGCAGACTGGGAGTATGGACCGACCAGTCAACGCCCATGTTCAGCGGGGAAGCAATTACAGAAGCCAGACCTTCTACCTTCTGCAACCCTCAACGACCCTGGGTCCATGCTCCCAGAGGGCTAGAGAATGGGAAAGCTACCATGGGAGGGGGGGGATTATGGGGATTGGGTGGTGGGAATTGTGTGGAGTTGTACCCCTCCTACCTTATGTTTTTGTTCACTAATCCTTACTTAAATAAAAAATTTAAAAAAAAATAGTCTCTCCAAGACAGGCTGGGAGTATGGATCGACCTGCCAATGCCCATGATCAGCAAGGAGTCAATTACAGAAGCCATACCTTCCACCTTCTGCACCCCATAATGACCCTATATCCATACTCCCCGAGGGATAAAGAATAAGAAAGCTATGGAAGTCAGGCGGTAGTGCAGCGGGTTGAGGGCAGGTGGCACAAAGTGCAAGGACCAGCATAAGGATCCCAGTTCAAGCCCTTGCTCCCCACCTGCAGGGGAGTCACTTCACAAGCAGTGAAGCAGATCTGCAGGTGTCTGTCTTTCTCTCCTCCTCTCTATCTTCCCCTCCTCTCTCTATTTCTCTCTGTCCTATCCAACAATGATGACATCCATAACAACAGTAATAATAACTACAACAATAAAACAACAAGGGCAACAAAAGGAAATAAATAAATAAATAAATAAGAAACCTATCAGGGGAGGGGATGGGATATGAAGTTCTGGTGGTGGGAATTGTGTGGAGTTGTACCCCTCTTATCCTATGGTTTTTGTCAGTGTTTCCTTTTTGTAAATGAAAACTTTTAAAAATAGTCTCTCCATTCTACAAATTATGGCATATTGCATTACAATGAACACTTCTAAATTTATAGAATCTCTTTTATTGATATTAAAGGAATTCCCCAGATCTTAGTAGTGTTGCACATGATGGAAAGGAAATGAGGGGAAAAGAAACACTGCTCAAAAATAACCATTAGGGGTCAACTAGGAACACCAAAGGAGACCACCTGGGACCTCAACAAGGCAGGAATAGAACTACTTCAGGAACCCACCAAACTACCGGTGAGTGCAAACACGTGTGATGGACAGGGAAGAGCCTAAGGAAAGATTGAGCAGCTGGTAACAGTCCAGCAATTTACCAGTTGAGGCACCACCTCCAGTCTGCTTTACCAACTAAAAGACTGCTGAAGGGAGGAGAGGACTCCCCTAAGACTCACCAAATGCAACTGTGAGTCTCCATTGCTACTGCCCTCAGAATCTGGAGCAGCAGGGGGGAGGCACTGTATTGATATCTGGGAACAGAGAACTGACCAGGAAACTAAGAAGAGCTACACCTCGGAGGCCTAGCAATGGAGCAGTATAGCGGGAGCCTTTCCATATTGTTCTCCTGATGAGACCATGGTGAATAATTGCCTCAGAACATGCAGATTATAAACAGGACTTGTTTAGAAACTCACAAGGCCCAGGAGTGCTGCCGGGGCTTGGCAGAGAAGATGAATTGAGCCTGGAGCTTTGGATCCTTGGGGTGTGAGAGTCTCTTTGCATAACCACTGTATTATCTCTCCCCCACCCTGCTTTATCTCTTGGTCAGGAGTGATTAAGCTAAGAAGTGTAGTTATAGGTAAAAAGCCCTCAGGCTCCCATAGCCTACAGGGAAGAAAAAAAAAGGCTTTTAACAGCTTCTGTGCTCCAACTCAGGGATTGAAATAATATTGAAACAACTGTTAATTTCCACAACTGTGAAGTCTTTAAGTGCCTTACTTAGACACAAGTCATCCAGGCAGGAGTGATCAGTAATTTGAAAAGTACTGAGAGAGGAACCACATAACATACTATATAGAATGCTTAAACCAACAAGAAGAAATATTGGAGAAATGAACCAGGACAAGAAAAGCCCCCCAAAGGTTGAACCATAAAATGGTGAGTTGAACACCCAAACACCAGTTAAGGAAATAATCACAGGAGTGAGTAAAGCGTTTGAAAGAATTGTCATGAGAAATGCAGAAACAACAAATGAGACTCTAAAGAAAACACTAATTATCTCAAGGTTATTAAAGAGCTGAAAGCTGAAATAGCTGAGCTAAGAACACAACTAGCTGAACAAGCTAAAACAGTATCAGAACAGGGAAACAAAATAGATGAACTCCAGAAAACAGTACAGGGAAGAGAGAATAGAATAAATGAGGCTGAAGACAGAATTAGCAAGATTGAGGATGAATTAGAGACAACTAAAAAGGAAATAAGAGATCTCAAAAAGAGATTAAGAGGTACTGAAAACAACAACAGAGACCTACGGGATGACTTCAATATAAGCATTATTGGCTTACCAGAGGAAGAAAGAGAGGGAGGGGAAGAAAGCATTCTTCAGGCCATAATAGCTGAAAACTTCTCTAGTCTAGACAACATAAAAGACATAAAGGTTCAAGAAGCCCCGGGAGTCCCAAACAGAATTAACCCAGACTTAAAGACACCAAGACACATCATATTTAGAATGGAAAGAAATAAAGATAAATAAAGGATCCTGAAGGCTGCAAGAGAAAAATCAAAGAGGAAAACCCATAAGATTACCAGCAGACTTCTCCACACAAACACTACAGGCCAGAAGAGAATGGCAAGATATCTATCAAGTGCTTAATGAGAAAGGTTTTCAACCAAGACTACTCTATCCTGCTAGACTGTCATTCAGACTAGATGGAGGCATAAAAACCTTCTCAGAGAAGCAACAGTTGAATCAACTATCACCAAGCCTTCCCTGAAAGAAGTTCTGAAAGGTCTCCTATAAACAGTCTGACCACAATACATATGCCATATTGCCGGGATAGCCTGAGGGTACTTCTTCCCGAGCTAGTGCTCTCTGGGTTGGAGAGAACTCAACTGGAGCTGATCTAGGCTGCTGTGTGGGAGAGGGATCAGGAACTCGTGCTGCACCAACTTCCGCAGGAGATACACTCTGGAACTCTCGGAGCCGGAAAGCAATTTCCAAGTGTCTTTAATCAGAAGAGCAGCTGTTTTTATACTCTCCAAGTAGGGTGGAAACAGGATGTGATATAGAGAGGGTGGAGAGAAAAGTGACTGGTGAAAATCAGAGTGTGACAAGGAGGGGGCGGAACAGGCGAGAATCCTATAACTGAACCACCAATGCCCTGGAGTGCTTTATGTAAAAGTGATTTATGTAAATAGACCAAACCTTTGGATCAGTAAATCCCTATATAGGCATATGGATAAGAAGAAGCCAGGGGGAGATGGCAACTACCCAACATCTCCCCCTTTCTTTTTAACTTTTTGCCATAGTATCAGGAGTGTGGGGCACTTTGTGAGGCAGGGAGACTGATAAGAGGCACACCTTTTTTGGGGTTCTACTGTCCCTCCTTGCTCAACCTCTCCGTGGAGAGAGAGACTAACAGGATTGACACACCCCTCAGGCTCAAGCCCTTCCAAGCTCAACCATATCCTCACAATTTCCCAACATCTTCCTCTTACTTAATGGCCATATATAACTGGGTCAATGTCTGTAAAAGGCTTCATCTCTGTCAGGGGAATAGCAGTATAGGGGTGAACGGAAACCTGTTGGGTAGAAAGCAGAATGATAGTGTGTAAGTGTCTTTAAAAAGAACTAGCACAAGATGGAGGGATAAGTAAGAGTAGCAAGAGACAGAGTGAGCCTGATGGGTGGAGGAGTGGGGGCCTGATAAGCCGAGGGGCTAGAGGGGTGATCTGGTATTGCAAAATCCCGAGTCAGCTGGCGGTAAGTTCTATGAACTGCTATAGTCATTCTTCAAGAAGTCCAGCAGTATAAAAGGAGTGTCCAGCAAGTTCTATAGAAGCATCAGTCCAATGTCAAAGGCCAGGAAATAAATGCCACACGTCTATCTTGATGGAGGAGGACGGCCACCGGAACTTTTCTTCTCTGTAGAAAGTGACCTGGAACCGCCAAAACATGATGGGCGAAACAGAAGCAGGAAGAGCAGACACCGATGATTGAGAGAAAGTCTTGTCCTTCGGAGTCTGTGAATCAGGTTCTCTAGATCGTGTCAGGTCACATCATGGGTTTCGGGGGATGGCTGTAATTGTGGGTGATGTCAGAGGTCAGGGGTCCAAGATGGATTTCTGGGGATTCTATATGAGCAGATGCTTCTTTATGCGAAGGCTTGTCATAGCTGTAGTCAATTACTTATGAAAAAACTTTGTAACAAATTAGAAGTTTACTACAATTGATAACTCAATGATTATAACTGGTTTAGGTATCTTTATAATTTTGTGTAAAGGTCATCTTACGTGACCTCATGTAGCAGTCTTTATATAGCAAAGTTTTCATACCGAGTTTAAGTTACATATATTGATTCTTGACTATTTTTACTAGACTATTTGACTATTGTTACTAGAGTTAACACATTTTAGTGACAATTTTTTTTTTTTGGTACATTTACAATATCAGATTGATGCCAAATTTGTTGTGGATTAATTTCCACAAGATAGCTTACAGGACATTTTTGGGGGCCCTCCAAAAATGTCCTGTATAGAGAATCTGTATTTTAACTTAGGAGATGAAGAATTGTCACATTGAATATTTAGAGTTTTACCTTAAACACTCAGTTACTTAAATGAATTGATTTTACCTCTTCTCGTAAAAATGTAACTTCGAAGTTACAATTTAACTGTTAAGTTAATGTTTACCAAACTTGAAACACGCATATTAAACATATAGTTTATAACACACAGGAGGAGAAAAACTTGTAAATAAGATATATCATTTCAAATGTGAATTTAGAACTACTGTCATAGTTGAACCATCTTTACTCACACAGTTTAAGACTAAACATTTCATATTGGTATCAAGACTTAAAAAAGAAATCAAAAGGGGGAATGAATAATTTATGGACTGTTTCTGGACGTCTCCAGAAACCATGGCTGCGTCCAGCCGTTTGATATAAAGTCAGTTAACTTTCAGAGTACTCTGAGCACAATGGGTCATACAAAAATTTTGGTCACTCAATTTTTTTTTTTTTTTTCACTCACTCACTCACTCACAAAACACAACTGGCCAGTCATAGCATAAGACATTCATTCGGGGGGGGGAAGTTCTGTGAATCAGATTTTTTTTTTTTTTGATTCTGCCATGCTGTATTATGGATCCTGGGGTGCATCCTGTAGCCAGTCCTCTTGCAGTCAGTCTTCTTGCAGTGTTTCTTGTTCTTCAGGGATATCAGCGCCATCATGTTGGTATTGCCGGACATGGCGGGCAGGAACCCAAACAGGCTTGGAGTAATTTTGTGGAAAAATACATGCGAAACCCCTCCCCATAGTCAACAGGGGGTCAGGTCCTTTCCAAATTTTATCAAGTGGGTCTTTCCATTTGACTTTAATAGCTGGGAGGGTGGGTGGTGTTTGCCAATGAAGAATTATAGGAGGTTGGTTGGAGTTTTTGTAAATATTAAAGAGATTTAATGTAGTTAAGGCTTTTGCCAGCTGGATATTAGGGGGGTACATTTCCCCTTTTTCTTTATTTAATTGAGCCTTAAGAGTTTGATGGGCCCTCTCAACAATGCCTTGTCCCTGTGGATTATACGGAATGCCTGTAGTATGAGTAATGTTCCAGAGGGAACAAAAATCTTTAAATTGTTTGCTGGTAAAAGCAGGTCCATTATCCGTTTTAAGTTGAAGAGGTAAGCCCATTACAGCAAAACAGGAGAGCATATGGCTTATAAGCTTTTTTGAGTTTTCTCCAGTCTGAGCTGTAGCCCACATAAACTTAGAGAAGGTATCAATTGAGACGAACACATATTTTTGTTTGCCAAAGTTAGGTATGTGGGTAACATCAATTTGCCAAAGAGCGTTGGCTTTTAAACCTCGAGGATTAACCCCTAGAGTCTGAATAGCAGGTGTTTTGATTAGACCTGCACAGGAGGAAAATGTAGCAAGAATACGTTTTAACTGTGGCAGAGGAATATCAGGAAATCGAGCTCGAAGACCTTTAAGATTAACATGGGTTAGGGAATGAAAGTCAGCAGGATTAGAGACCGAGGCTAGGAGAATTCCTGTGGAGGCAAGGCGGTCAGCTGCAGCATTCCCTTCGGACAGGGGACCAGGAAGAGGGCTGTGGGAACGTAGGTGCTGAACATACAGTGGATGGGTTCGAGAACAGAGCATAGAGGCAATTTGAATTAAAAGAGGAGAAAGTGGGTTGTCATCAATTCTTACATAAGATCGCGCAAGCCATGGAAGTAAGTTAACAGTATACACACTGTCAGAAAAAAGGTTGAAGGATTCTGGTACAGCTTTTAATGCAAGGAAAACAGCATAAAGTTCTTTGTACTGAGGGGAATTATCAGGAAGTTCAGTAAAGAGAGGTTTGGGGTATTGCTGGTCTGGATAATATATATATAATAATATATAATAATAATAATATATATAATAATATATATATATATATAAGGGCAGCAGCTCCCTTTTTTCCACCATCAGTGAACACTGTAGGAGCAGAGGGGATGGGATCTCGAGAGAAAAGTTTAGGTACTAGTAGAGGCAACAGAGGTAAAGAAGCTATCAAATTATTAGAGGGAAAATGATTATCTAATTGTCCTGGAAAACCCATTAAACTTATGGCAAAACGAGAATGGTGGCGTATGAGCCATTCTGTATCAGTGAGAGAAAAGGGAAGAATGATTGAATCTGGTTCCCTTCCTAAGACCTGAACCGATCTGTTTCTTCCTTGGCGAACCATAAATGCTAAGGCATCAATCTCGGTAAGGAGTCTTGGAGCTCCGCCTACTGGCGTATGAAGCCATTCGAGAATGCCATGTTTCTGCCACAATTCCCCCACTACCGTGGGGGTGGAGTTAAAGATTAGAAGATTTACTGGAGAGGAGGGGGAGAATCGAACGAGGTGCATGTCCTGGAGAGCCTGGTTAACTTTTTCCAGAGCCAAGGATGCTTCGGGGGTTAACATACGCTTTGAGGAGGGCTGTTTGTTTCCTTTTAACAGATCGAACAGTGGTTGCAGGCAGCTCGTAGGCAGATAAAGATACTGCCTAAGCCAATTCAAATTTCCAAGAAAACTTTGTAAAGAAGCAAGAGTGAGATTAGAAGGAAAAGTAACACAAGGTTTTAAAGGACGAATCTGCGTTAGGGAAATCTCTGAGCCTAAGAAAGATATTGGAGGGATTAGCTGTATCTTCTCAGGAGCTACATTAAGTCCACTTCTCTTTAAGGCAGGGATTAGAAAATCACGTAGGGCGGAGAGATCTGTATCTAATTCTCCCCATATTAACACGTCATCCATATAATGAAAAACCTTAAGGCCCTTATGAATATATGGAAAAAGGGCAGATTTAACAACCTCTTGACAAATAGTAGGACTATTAGCCATGCCCTGGGGCAGTACCACCCATTCAAATCTATCGGCAGGGCTGGCATTATTAATAGAAGGAACAGAGAAAGCAAAACGTTTACAATCTTGTGGGTGTAAGGGAATAGAGAAAAAACAATCCTGTATATCAATAGCTATGATTGGAATTCCTGTGGGAATTGCGGAAGCAAGAGGCAAACCCCTTTGGGGGGAGCCCCAAACCTGCATGGTTTTATTAACTGCACGAAGATCTTGGAGGAGGCGCCATTTTCCTGAGCGCTTTTTAATTACAAAGACTGGAGTATTCCATGGGCTCCGAGAATGACGAATGTGTCCCAACGATAACTGCTCTTGGACGAGTTTTTTTTAAATTTCTAGCTTCTCCCTAGGCAAAGGCCACTGTTCCACCCAGACAGGCTCATTAGAAAGCCAATCTAAGCGGGGAGTTCTGTTACGAACAGTGGCAGTTAGTATTGGGGGTGCTGGTTGGGTCTAGCAGTCTCACAGGAGTGAGTGTGGTGTCCTGCAGAGGTGTCTGAGGATATCACTACATCTAAAGATTCCAGCAAGTCTCTTCCCAATAAATTGGTGCTTATATCAGCTATTAAAGGCTGAAAGCGCCCGGTAGTCCCTTCTGGATCTTCCCACACAAGGGAATCTCGTGTGCGGAATGCCTGAGTCAATCCTCCAACACCATGTAAGCGTGGTCCTGGGAGGAGTTCCCAACTCTGGGGAACCTCTGCTTGTCTTAATATTGTCTTATCTGCTCCCGTGTCAATCAAACACTTAAAAGGAATATTACCAATCTTTACTGTCATAGTTGGGTGACCCCTTTCTAAAACAGGGGTGGTCCATAAAATCTCAGGCTCTGAATTCGAGCTGTTCTCTTGCTCCAGCCGGTTGTTTCTATGCTGGAAGTTCCCACATACCACGGGTTCCTCCTTCTGCTCACCCTCTGTTATTGTTACTTGGCGTGGTGGGTATAGCGACGGATTGGGTCCCAAGCTGGGCTTCTGTTTGTGGAAGAAGGGCACAGCACCAAGCGGGCGACCTGCTTCCTTCCCTCTTGGGGGCGGGGCTAAGGGAAGCCCCATACCTAGTTTAAATCCCTGTTTACATTTGGCAGAGGCGTGCCGTTCCTATGGAACCTTGACCAACAATCTCTCCTCCAGTGAAATCCTTTCTGGCATCTGGGACAAGGCATTCGTGGTCTCTGATTCCCTGTCTGGAGGCGGGGTTGCCCTGATTGGAGGTGGGGTCGCCCTGACTGGAGGCGGGGTCGCGGTCTATTTTCTGGACATTGGTTACGCCAATGCCCTTGGCGACCGCACTGAAAGCAAGCTCCTTTTTGCTTATGTAAGGTAGCTGCATAGGCCTGTAACATAGGTCCTTGAAAAGAGCTTGATCTGAGATCCTGTGTAGCTAGAATCCAAGTATCTGGGTGTTCGTTTTTAAGAGTGATACAGGCCTGTCGAAAATGCGGAAGCATTCCATCCCAGACTATGGATCGCAGAAGGAGAAAACGAGCGTCAGGATTATAAATCTTCCTTTCCAAACTCGACTGGACCCTGGCAATGAATTTAGCGAGGGATTCATCAGGTTCTTGTTGCAGGGAGAGAATGGGGGCTGAGGCTGCTCCCATGGGTGGTGTTAATCGCTCCCATGCTTTTAATGCACACAGGCGTACTTGATCAAAATACCCCGCTGGAAACTTGGCTTCCGCCTGTTGAATCCCTGTTTCTAATTGGCCTGTTCCAAACAATGCATCAAAATTACCCTCTGGCTGATTTTGAATATTTTTCCGCGATTGTTGTAAACATTCATCGCGAAAGAATGCCTCCCATTGCAGGAAGAGGGGGCCTGGGAGCGTAGCACGAGTCACATCTCTCCAATCTTGAGGGGTATTAAGGTTCTGAAGCAGGCCTTGTAAAATGGACCTGGTCCATGGGGCATGAACACCGTCATCTTTGATAGCCTGGCGTAGTTCCTTCAGGTCTGTGGCGGAATATGGATACCAGGCCTGAGGTTTTTGTCTATTGGGGGCAACATTGACCGGAAATGTGTGGACTTCCTCTGATAAGTGTGTAGTGGTAGGAGGAGTCACTGAAGTGGAAGCTTCTGGACAAGTGGCCGAAGAAGTGGTTTTGGAGGCTACAGGAGAATTCGGACATGTGTCTGTCAAAACAGGGTGGGGTGAAGAAGCAGCCGTGGAGGCAGCAGGAGGTTCCGGACACGTTTCTGCCAAAATGGGGGTGGCCGAAGAAGTGGCTGTGGAGTCCAAAGGAGAATTCGGACACGTGTCTGCCAAAATAGGGGCCTCAGGGCAAGATGCCAAAATAGGGGCCTCAGGGCAAGATGCAGAGGAATTAGGGTGGGTCAAGATCACAACAGGCCTTTGCTTCTTCTTGTTTTTAAGGTGCTGGTTAAGTTCTATGATTACTTCCTTTATCTCTTGGACCTCAGCCTCTAGTTTCTTAAGCCTTTTGAGAGGTTGCCCTATATATCCCTTAAAAGCTGCTATGATGATCAACAGGATATAAGGTGAAGCCCCGAGAAAAATGTCCCAGATATATAAAAATTGTATACTGGAAAAAGAATGCAGGATTTGGAAAAGATTTTCCATGGTGGAAAGATCTCCGGAAAACAATAAAAAAGAAAAAAAAAATCACAGTGCCTTAACACAATATTGCAGATACCCAAAAGGTGTGTACTTATCTAAGATGTCTTCTTGTAAATCTGCTGCTTACGGGTCCCTGTTCCGGGCGCCAGATGCCGGGATAGCCTGAGGGTACTTCTTCCCGAGCTAGTGCTCTCTGGGTTGGAGAGAACTCAACTGGAGCTGATCTAGGCTGCTGTGTGGGAGAGGGATCAGGAACTCGTGCTGCACCAACTTCCGCAGGAGATACACTCTGGAACTCTCGGAGCCGGAAAGCAATTTCCAAGTGTCTTTAATCAGAAGAGCAGCTGTTTTTATACTCTCCAAGTAGGGTGGAAACAGGATGTGATATAGAGAGGGTGGAGAGAAAAGTGACTGGTGAAAATCAGAGTGTGACAAGGAGGGGGCGGAACAGGCGAGAATCCTATAACTGAACCACCAATGCCCTGGAGTGCTTTATGTAAAAGTGATTTATGTAAATAGACCAAACCTTTGGATCAGTAAATCCCTATATAGGCATATGGATAAGAAGAAGCCAGGGGGAGATGGCAACTACCCAACACCATATATCAGAACATTCTAAAAATCTACAAGAATGGCATTGAAACATCTTCAATATTTGATATCAATAAATGTCAATGGCCTGAATTCACCTATTAAAAGACACAGCACAGGAAGATGGATCAGAAAACACAACCCAACAATATTCTGTCTACAGGAAACCCACCTAACTCAACAAGACAAACACAGACTCAAAGTGAAAGTATGGAAAACTATTATACAAGCCAGTGGCCCACAAAAGAGGGCAGGAAAAGCTATTTTCATATCTGGCATGATAAGAGTTTAAGATCAATAAAAATTTTAAAAGACAGGGATGGACATTACTTAATGCTCAGAGGATCAGTCAACCAAGAGGACTTAACGATTATTAACATCTATGCACCCAATGAGAAGCCATCTAAATACATCAAACTTCTACTGAAAGAGCTACAGCAATATATTAGCAGCAACACAGTAATTGTAAGGGATTTCAACACCCTACTCTCTCAACATGATAGATCATCCAGGCAGAAAATCAATAAAGAATGAGAAGATAGATAAGTTAGAACTATTAGACATTTTCAGAATCATTCATCCCAAGAAATTGGAATACACATTCTACTCAAGTCCACAAGGGTCATTCTCAAGGATAGACCATATTTTAGGCCACAAAGATAACATCAGCAAATTCAAGAACATTGAAATCATCCCAAGCATCTTCTCAGAGCACAGTGGAATGAAATTAACACTTAACAGTAAACAAAAGATTAGTAATAGTCCCAAAATGTGGAAACTCAATAGTATACTACTTAACAACTGCTGGGTCAAAGAGGAAATAAAGGAAGAAATCAAAATGTTTTGAGAGTTCAATGAAAATGAAGACACAAGCTATCAAAATATTTAGGGCACATCTAAGGCAGTACTGAGAGGGATAGCCATACAAGCACACAAAGACAAAGAGTCCTGGGATTCCCACACAAACATGATGAGCCTAGACCTCGAATAGATCCCTCTCTCCATTATCACTGGTCATCTCCATCAGGAACAACATAATGGACCCATTTGGGGGCCCTCATAGGACCTTGCCCTCAAAGTGGATCAACAATGGTAGAGAATGTCCCATCCTCTGAAGGGGGGTTGGATAACATATGAACTGAGAGTTCATAGCCTCACAAACACATATTAGTAAACAAGAAAAAGCTCAAATAAACAACTTGATTGCATGTCTTAAAAACCTAGTAAAAGGAGGAGGAGGAGAAGAAGAACAAAAATAACAACAAAAAAGGAACCCTAAAGCAACCAGAAATTCAGAAATAACTAAAGTTAGGGCAGAAATAAATAACATTGAAAATAATAAAACCAAATATATATATATATATATATATATATATATATATATATATATATATATATATATATATCAACGAAAGTAAATGTTGGTTCTTCAAAAGAATGAACAAAATCGACAAACCTTTAATCAGACTCACAAAACAAAAAAGGGAGAAGACCCAAATAAATCAGATCATAAATGAAAGAGGAGATATCACAACAGACACAGCAGAAATTCAACATATCATGTGAGGCTTCTATGAACAACTATATGCCACCAAGCTAGAGAACCTGGAAGAAATGTACAATTTCCTAGATACCTACGAATTTCCAAAATTAATAAAGAGGAAGTAGATAATATGAACAGGCCCATCACAGCCAACAAAATTGAAACAGTTATCAAAAGCATTCCCAAGAATAAAAGTCCTGGACCAGATGGTTTTACAAATGAATTCTACAAAACCTTCAAAGGAGAACTAATACCTCTACTTTTAAAAGTCTTCCAGAAGATTGAAGACACTGGAATACTCCCTTCCAGCTTCTCTGAAGCCAACATCAATCTGATACCAAAAGCAGACAGGGCACAACCAAAAAAGGAAACTATAGACCAATATCTCTGATGAACATAGATGCTAAATTATTGAACAAAATTCTAGCCAACCAGATACAGCAGTATACTAAAAGGATTATTCATCGTGACTAAGAGGGGTTTATCCCAGGGATTCAAGGTTGGTTTAATATATGTAAGTCAATCAACATGATCCACCACATCAATAAAAAGATCAAAAACCACATGGTCATATCAATAGATGCAGAGAAAGCCTTTGACAAAATCTTAATATCCCTTTATGATCAAAAAACTACAAAAAATGGGAATAGATTGGAAATTCCTCAAGATAGTGGAGTCTATATATATCATACCTACAGCCAACATCATACTCAATGGTGAAAAACTGGAAGCATTTCCCCTCAGATCAGGTACTAGACAGAGCTGCCCACTGTCACCGTTACTGTTCAACATAGTGTTGGAAGTTTTTGCCATAACAGTCAGGCAGGAGCAAGGAATTAAAGGGATACAGATTGAAAGAGAAGAAGTCAAACTCTCCCTATTTGCAGATGACATGATAGTATACACAGAAAAACCTAAGGAATATAGCAAGAAGCTTTTGGAAATCATCAGGCAATACAGTAAGCTACAAAATTAACATTCAGAAGTCGGTGGCATTCCTCTATGCAAACACTAAGTTAGAAGAAGATGAAATCCAGAAATCAATTCCTTTTACTATAGCAACAAAAACAATACAATATCTAGGAATAAACCTAAAAATAAGAAGTGAAAGACTTGTATACTGAAAATTATGAGTCACTACTCATAAGTAAATAGAAAAAAGACACAAAGAAGTGGGAAGATATTCCATGTTCATGGGTTGGAAGAATTAACATCATTAAAATGAATATACTACCCAGAGCCATATACAAATTTAATGCTATCCCCATCAAGATCCCAACCACATTCTTTAAGAGAATAGAAAAAAATGCTACAAATGTTTATCTGGAACCAGAAAAGACCTAGAATTGCCAAAACAATCTTCAGAAGAAAGAGCAGAACTGGAGGCATCACACTACCAGATCTCAATGGGTATTACAGGACCATTGTAATCAAAACTGCATGGTACTGGAACATGAATAGACACACTGACCAGTGGAATAGAACTGAGAGCCCGGAAGTAAGCCCCCACACATATGAGCATCTAATCTTTGACAAAGGTGCCCAGACTTTTAAATGGGGAAAGCAGAGTCTCTTCAACAAATGGTGTTGGAAAAATGGGTTGAAACCTGCAGAAGAGTGAAACTGAACCACTGTATTTCACCAAGTACAAAAGTAAATTCCCAGTGGATCAAGGACTTGGATATTAGACCAAAAACTATCAGATACTTAGAGGAAAATATTGGCAGAAATATTTTCCACATCGATTTTAAAGACATCGTTAGTGAAATAAATCCAATTATAAAGAAGACTAAGACAAACATAAACCTATGGGACTACATCAAATTAAAAGTTTCTGCACAGCAAAAGAAACCACTACCCAAACAGACTCCTCACAGAATGGGATAACATCTTTACATGCCATATATTAGACAAAAAGCTAATAACCAAAATATATACAGAGCTTGCCAAACTCAACAACAAGAAAATAAATAACCCCATCCAAAAATAGAGGACATGGACAGAATATTTACCACAGAAGAGATCCAAAAGGCCGAGAAACACATGAAAAAATGTCCTGGAGCTCAGCTTCCCCAGAGACACACCTTACTAGGGAAAGAGAGAGGCAGACTGGGAGTATGGACCGACCAGTCAACGCCCATGTTCAGCGGGGAAGCAATTACAGAAGCCAGACCTTCTACCTTCTGCAACCCTCAATGACCCTGGATCCATGCTCCCAGAGGGCTAGAGAATGGGAAAGCTATCATGGGAGGGGCTAGGTTATGGCGATTGGGTGGTGGGAATTGTGTGGAGTTGTACCCCTCCTACCTTATGTTTTTGTTCATTAATCCTTTCTTAAATAAAAAATCTAAAAAAAATGTTCCAAGTCTTTAATTGTCAGAGAAATGCAAATAAATACAACAATGAGATATCAGTTCACTCCTATAAGAATGTCATACATCAGAAAAGGTAAGAACATAAAATGCTGGAGAGGTTGTGGGGTCTAAAGAACCCTCCTGCACTGCTGGTGGGAATGTAAATTGGTCCAGCCTCTGTGGAGAACTCTCAGAAGGCTAGAAATAGATCTACCCTATGATCCTGCAATTCCTCTCCTTGGGATATATCCTAAGGAACTCAACACACCCATCCAAAATATTTGTGTATACCTATGTTCTTAGCAGTACAATTTGTAATAGTCAAAACCTGGAAGCAACCCAGTCGTCCAACAACAGATGAGTGGCTAAGCAAGTTATGGTCTATATACACAATGAAATACTACTCAACTATTAAAAATGGTGACCTCACCGTTTTCAGCCCATCTTGGATGGAGCTTGAAGAAATCGTGTTAAGTGAAATGAGTCAGAAACAGAAGGATGAATATGGGATGATCTCATTCTTGGGCAGAAGTTGAAAAACAAGATCAGTAGAGAAAACACAAGTAGAACCTAGTGGAGTTGGTATATTGAACCAAAGTAAAAGACTATGGGGTGGGTTGGGGGGTGGGGAGAGTACAGGTCCAAAAAAGATGACAGAGGACCTAGTGAAGGCTGTATTGTTATGTGGAAAACTGAGAACTGTTATTCATGTACAAACTATTGTATTTACTGACAAATATAAAACATTAATCTCTCAATAAAGAAATTTAAAACTAGTAATAATAACCATTGACTGAAGGTGATTATTACTAATGAAGTAATTGAAGAACAACTACCAGGTGGCTTCACTTGTGTGTGGGTATGAAGAATTGAAACATGTGAACTTGGGGAGAAAAAAGTAGCTAACCCATCTCTAAGATTTGGGGAGAACTGGGGTGGTTATGTTTATGAGTGGGGATGAGTAGGAGAGTAGGGGGAAGAAGGCACAGAACTCAGGTGGTGAAAGTTGTATGGAACTATATCATTAGTATCTGATACCTTGTAAGTCACAACTAAATTGCTAATAAAAAATATTAAAGAGGGGGAGTCGGGTGGTGGCACACCCTGTTAAGCACACGTTACAATGTGCAAGGACCCAGGTTCAAGTCTCGGGTCCCCACTTGCAGGGGGAAGCTTCACATGTGATAAAGCAGTGCTGCAGGTGTATCTCTGACTCTCTCCCTCTCTGTCTCCCCCCCCCCTTCCTCTTGATTTCTGGCTGTTTTAATCCAATAAACAAATAAAAAGATAATATATATACATATATATATACTTAAGAGTAGTCCACTAAAGGCCTAACAAAGATAATAGCAGATGTCCTCTGCTTAACCACTCAATTGTTATTTTTAAGTACATACCAGTCCTTGTGTTATGCATGCATACAGAATGGGAATAAAATTTTAGAAAATTCAGCCCTCATTCTCAAAAGGGCCCGAAAGGATGATGACCTGACATTTCTGTATTACCCCTGCCCTACGTAGAGTAGTGCTATTAAATAAAGTCATGCACTGCTTACTCCTATGCTAGGTTGTAATGGTTTCTTTCATTGAAACATGTGTGAATCCGAAATATTATAATTCAAAAAAATGAGTGTACCTGGGACCTCTGGTGGCTCGCGCGTGAAAGTCTGAAGCACTATAAATGGTATTGTCTTCCGAGCTTAATCACTTATTTTTTAAGTTATACCTAACTAATCATTATTTACTTATTTATTTTTGGTATCATTATTTACTTATTGGATACAGATAGCCAGAAATCGAGAGGGAAGGGAGAGATAGAGGGGCAGAGAGAAAGAGAGACACTTGCAGCACTGCTTCATCATTCACAAAGCTTTCCCCCTGAAGGTGAGGACTGGTGACTCAAACCCAGGACCCTGTGTGTTGTAATGTGCACTCAGTTAGTTGTGCCACCACCCAGCCCCACTAATCATTTATTTTTTAGTTATCTAGGGTTATTTTGATTATGAATGGTAGGAGCTCAACCCATACTGCTTTACAAATGAAGAGGTTATTTCTTTTTTTAATTTATTTTTTATTTAAGAAAGGATAAATTAACAAAACCATAGCGTAGAAGAGGTACAACTACATACAATTCCCACCACCCAATCTCCATACCTCATCCCCTCCCCTGATAGCTTTCCCATTCTCTATCCCTCTGGGAGCATGGACCCAGGGTCGTTGTGGGTTGCAGAAGGTGGAAGGTCTGGCTTCTGTAATTGCTTCCCCGCTGAACATGGACGTTGACTGGTCGGTCCATACTCCCAGTCTGCCTCTCTCTTTCCCTAGTAGGGTGGGTCTCTGGGGAAGTGGAGCTCCAGGATACATTGGTGGGGTTGAAGAGGTTATTTCACTGGGACTAATAAAGTTTAGCTAAGTCCACGGAATCACATAGGATTTTTAGTACTTTCTAAATCCATTGTGACCTCATTTTCTACAACTTCAGAGGTCATCTTTGCTGTATACATCACAGTCTAGGGCTCAGCATTCTGCAGCCTCAGCAACAGAATGAATCTGTCTGTGACAGTTCCTAAACTAATACCAGAAAGGACTCAAGTTGGCTCTTTTTAGCACCTTGTCTGTAGGAGCCAGGTGGTGTAGAGACCAGTAAAGCTCACAAGTTAGCATGTGGAAGGACTTGGCTTTGAGCCGTGGTCCCTGCCTACAGGAGGGAAAAAAGGAAAACATTTATGCTGCTAAAGACACACTACACTTTTCTCTTTTTGATAAACACTGAGAACAACTTTATTTCTTATAATAACAAAATGCACCAAAATATTAACACTGGGCATCACTGTAAATCTAGGCTGGCTGCAGGCATTTTGAAAAGACCTGAAAGGGCTTTATAATATGGATTAATAACCTCAGAACCATTGGCATGTGGGACAGAATAATTTTTTGTTGGAGGTGGCATCCTGTTCTTTACATGATGTCTAATAACATCACACACACACACACACACACACACACACACACACTCCCCACTCATTAAGTACCAGTAGCACCTTCTCAGTTGTGACAACCTCAAGTATTACCCACTTGAGGATGGGGGACAAAAATGTTTCCAGTTGAAAGTTGTTGCTTTGGAGCTATTGGCAGAAAAGCCTGGACTCAAATCTCAGCTTGACAGTTCACTGGTCATCTAATCTTAGGCAAGTGGGTTAAGATTTCTGACATACCACCTGCAATGGGAGTCAAAATTCTCAACTGTAAGCTTTGAAATAATTGGAGATAATGTATACAAGTCATCTGGTACATGGAAGGTCTTTAGCTATTCAGTGGTAACAATCATAGCTCCATTTTCTAAGTTTATTCTGAGCCAAGCATTTGGATTATTAGCTCACTTAGTCTTCAAAATAATTCTCTAAAATATTCACTATTATTATTCCCATTTCTAGATAAGAGAACTGAGAGTTTTTCTTTCCTTTATTTCTACTTTTTATTATCTCCATTTATTTGATAGAGACAGCCAGAAATCAAGAGGAAGAGGGATATAGAAAGGGAGAGAGACAGACACTTGAAGCCCTGCTTCACCACTAGTGAAGCTTTCCTCCTGCGGGTGGGGAGCAGTGACTTGAGCCCTGGTCTTTGCACACTGTAACGTGCATTCAACCAGGTGCACCACCACCTGGCCCCAAAAGTTTCTAGAAAGTTCAAGTAATCTACCTGTTATTTAGCTGGTTAGTGATTGTAGTGAAATTCAAGCCTCATGCTTACTCCCAAAGTGCATGTTATTTCAGAGTCATCTACATACCACAGTTCTGTGTAATGAGATCAAAGCTTCTTTAATTATGTATACGTCTATCTCAAGTGAAGTGTTTTTATTCCTATTAGCAAAAAATCATAGATTGACTTATGGTTGTTCAGAACTATAAATGTTTTCTGCAATACTTTGTGTCCTGTTATTAACATGTCACAAAATATAGTGAATTCATATTTTTAAACATTTTAATATGGTTGTTTAAAGTTACTTATGGTAGTAGTTTAAAATCAAATTGTAATGACCAGCATTCAGCCTATTACTAGAAATATGTCACATACACATGAAGGTACACAGTGCCTGGCAGTTTTCTATAATTTTATAAGGTATTATATATAGGGTAGTATTTTTTATTATGTTTACACAAGTTCAAAATAATTGTTGTTTACTAAATAATGGGGATAGATTATAATACTAAAAGCTTTTAAAAAAATCTAAGGATGATACCAAGGACACTTATGCTATATAATGTCTTCCCTATGTAAAATAGAAGCATAACAAGAACAGCAGGCAGCATTAAATAACCAGATCCCCACAGAGCCAATATGTGGGGGGTGGAGCTAGCACCATGTAAATTAGAGGCAACTTGGCTCAAAGTGCTCATTTGAATGCAAGTCTGGAGTCTTGGGTTTTGTTTTGTGTTTTTCTTTGACATGATGCTATTTAAAAAAGAAAGAAAGAAAGAAAGAAAGAAAGAAAGAAAGAAAGAAAGAAAGAGAGAGAGAGAGAGAGAGAGAGAGAGAGAGAGAGAAAGAAAGAAAGAAAGAAAGAAAGAAAGAAAGAAAGAAAGAAAGAAAGAAAGAAAGGAAAGAATGGAAAGGAAAGGAAAGGAAAGGAAAGGAAAGGAAAGGAAAGGAAAGGAAAGGAAAGGAAAGGAAAGGAAAGGAAAGGAAAGGAAAGGAAAGGAAAGGAAAGGAAGAGAAGAGAAAAAAGAAAAGAGAAAGAAGAGAGAGAAAAAGGACAATTTGCCTTGAGGCACATTAAATCCCAAATGTCTCCTGGGCCTGGTATTTTTTAGGCTGATGCTACTAAGCTATTTCATTTTCCCAAAAAGAAACCACTATCAGGGAGCATCTCATCTGAGGTTTATTAAGAAGCATAATGCTGCCTCAGTGTTTTTCCTACCTTCCTTTTCAAAAAACTGTATATGCTAATGAGTTCTGCTTTCTGAAGCCCCCCTGAGAAGAAGAAATACTGGCATTTACCTTTAGGGTTTTCTTTTTATAGGTTCTGTGACTGGAAACAATCTTTTGACCTTATCTGAATTGATTTTTTTTTTAATTTAAGATGGGGGAAAAAAATCTTTGACTATATTTCTGTTTCTCATAATTCTATAACCTTTCTCAATTATAGGCCAATACTTCATCCAAAAATGGTAAATGTGTAGAATCCACTTGCATAGGAATGCAGTTTGATTATATGACTCAGAGAAGCCAGTCATTTCCAATTTTTGTCTATGATTAGATTTTCCAAACTCGACTTCATTATGAAATGGTCCTTGTGTAATGATGTGTGTAAGATACAGTAAATTGCTAAAGGCCCATTCCCATTATTTCAACCTTCCATATTACAGGGGTAATTTTAGCATTTATTTGAATTTGTATTCGTCCAAAGCAATTTTCAGAACAGTCCTCCTTTTCTCAGTTTTCAGTAAGTTCCACTATCAGAACATAGGTGATAGCAATGTTTAAATGAAAGACATACTAATCATTCTGGCATGCTGTGTGAGTAGTAAGAGTAATAAGGGATATTACAAAATGTAATCAATCACAATTGTGAACAATTCAAATAATAAAGTTCCAAGTAAAGAAACTCAATAACTAATATATTATTGCTGCAGAGTAATTATTAGGGAGGATTTTTTTTTTCACTGAGTTACCACAAAGCTAGAAAATGTGTATATGCCAGCTGTATTTTCATTAAAAAAAAATTAACTATACATTCAATCTCTTTAAAAGAAATATATTTACAATGTAGTTTTTATGGTTTTTGTCATTTTATTCTCTTTAGGACATTTTACCTAAAGGACATTTTCTCTGTTTTTTTTAACTGATTTAATATTAGTTCACACTGTTAAGATTTGGGGAGTAGTTTCACGTGTGTGTGTGTACACGCAACTAACCACAGCCACCAGCAAAGGGCCTATATTGTCTCAGCAAATGAAAGTCTCTACACATGAACTCTGTTCACCACTATAGTTTTCAAAGATTCTAAGAGTCAGTTTGACTACTGTATATTTCAACTTTGTTTTATTTTCTTATATTTTATTTATTTATTTATTTTGGATAGAGTGAGAGAAGTTGAGAGTAAAGAGGGAAGCAGAGAGAGAGAGAGAGAGACATCTCAGCACTGTTTCACACTCGTGAAGCTTCCCTCTGCAGGTAGGAACTTGTTGAGCCTTGAACCAAGGGCCTTGCACACTGAAATATGTGTGTTCAGTGAGGTGTGCTGCCTCCTGACCCCTGCAGCTTTGACATATCAAGTCAGCTAGTAGCTGTTTTTCACTTCCTTACATATTTCCCTCGGAATAATCACCTCTAGTTTTATCATTTTATCCTGATCAACAAGGACATTTTTAAATACCCTTTTCTTAAAACTTGCACTGGTAGACTACAGGACTTGTGTACCTGAGGTTCCCAGATCTCTCCCCAGCTGCCAGTGCTACATATTGTGCGCACAGCCAGTGTTCTGACTTCTCTCTCTTTTGTCTCATATGTATCTCTCTATCTCTCTTATAAAAGAAAATTTTAAACAGTAAGTTAATAACCTTTTCCTTTGTACTCAGAAACTATTTTTCCATAACTTTATTTTTGTATGTCTAAGAAATGTATTATTAGGTGGTGCCTAATAACTTTCTAAAGTCAGTATGAAACACTCGTGAAGAAGTGTTTGTTTCCCAAAGAGTTCTCGGAGAAAATGACCCAGAGTTGTAAAGGAATTGGCTTCTTAAAGAAAAAAAGTTTCAAAAAATTAGATCTGAGGTATGTCTTTGTGTTTCCAAAATGTTTAATTTACTCAAGGTAAACTGGGATAGTCAAGAGCATCCTACTTCACCAAATCTTCCTGGTCTCAGTTTATGGAAATATAGCCTGTGCCTGTCAGGACTTTGGTCTCCCTGCAGTTTCATCTGAGCACTTTGAGCTGTCAGAAAAGAGTCTTTTCAGTGGAGACCAAAATATGGACTTAGAGATTATAAAGCCTTGTTATGTGGAAATATTACCAGACTTCAAATTAAACTTCCAGTTTAGTGACTCCAGAAACACATTGTAAGCTGAAGGTCACTATTCAAAGTCCTGAATTCAGTACTCTTTCATTTATTAATGAGGAGACAGACTTGCTCAAGGAAAGAACTTGTTAGTGGCCACTTAAGATTTTGATGTACTTCTGGCATCTCCCTGGGTAATTTTTCTTCCACTGCTTGAAATATAAGTAGAGCTATACAGAAACCGTTGGTTACCTTGGTTACAAAAAATGTAACCTTCAGTTATTAGGGTTAAATATTTTCCAACTGACCAATCATATTATGATCTTTTTTTCCTTTATTTTCTAATAGAAAGTTAATGGCTTATAGTACAGGTGTTGGATCATGAGTAAAACTTCTCATCTTACCAACATTTGTATCTGCAAAACACTCAACCTCAAATTAGGCCCATTATTTTGTACAAGGACCTGAAGCCCCCTGCCCACACCTCTCCTTGTCCTCCTTCCCCGGAGTCATTTGCTTTGGTGCAATACACCAAATGTAGTTCAAGTTCTGCTTTTTGTTTCCCCTTTCTGTTCTTGTTTCTTAAGTTCTGCTCATGAGTAAGACCATCCCATACTCATCCTCCTCTTTCTGGCTTATCGCACTTAACATTATTTTTCAGACTCCACCCCTGATGATGTGAAGAAGGTGACTTCATCATTTTTAATAGCTGAGTAGTATTCCAGTGTGTATATATATACACCACAACTTTCTCAGCCACTCACCTGCAGTTCACTAGCCTAGATGAACAACCTTTTTAACCTATGAGAGTCCCACATTTCACATTGTTCTCTAATTTACCCATTCAACTAGCTGAAGGTAATAGTCTATAAAGAATAAAAACTCTCTATTTTTATAGGTTTATAATATTCTGTTGTGACTTCTAAAAAGTAAGATTTGAGAATGTTGTGGGCATTTTAATTTTTTATTATTTTATTGAGGAAATAATGGCTTACAGAACAGTTGTTGGAACATGGCTATAGTTTCTTATCTCCCTGTGATAGATGTCTGCACACCATTCCCACCAGCAGCCCAAGTTCCTCTTCATCATCATGCACTAGAATACCCAACACCCTCCTCTCTCCACCTCCCCCAATTCAGACTCATTTGTTTTATTGCACTATTACCCAACCAGGTGAACCTTCACTCTGTGTTTCACCCTTTTTTTTTGCCAGGATTCTTAAGTACCACCTATAAGTGAGATCATCTGTCTGGTGTTTATCTTCTTTGTGGCTTATCTCACTTAGCATGATTCCTTCAAGTTCCATCCAAGATATGGAAAAAGATAAGACTTCATCATAGATATATCAAAACTTTTTATCATTTTTATTGGGGGGTTAATGGTTTACAGTGCAGTTGTTTCACGTGGGTGCAGTTTCTCATCGCCCTAAGAAAGTTCTCTGCAGAACATTCTTACTCCAACTAAGGTCTTTTTCCATCATCATCACACACCTGGACTCCAAGATTCTCTTCACCCTTTTCACCCTCCTCCTTCATCAGAGTCCTTCCCTATAGTGGAATAAACCACACCCATCCCCATCATCCATATCATGCTTATTATCCTTTTTGCCCTTATTTCTAAAGCTCCATCTATAAGTAAGATCACTTGGTGTTTGTCCTCATTTTGGTTTATCTTACTCCAAGGAACTCAAAGCAAATGAGATGACTTCATCATTTCAACAGCTGGGTATCATTCCATTATTTTTTTAAAACATTTTTTAAATTTTATTTAATTTTCCCTTTTGTTGCCCTTGTTGTCTTTTTATTGTTGTTGTAGCTATTGTTGTTATTATTGATGTCGACGTTGTTAGATAGGACAGAGAGAAATGGAGAGAGGAGGGGAAGGCAGAGGGGGAGAGAAAGACAGACACCTGCAGACCTGCTTCACCGCCTGTGAAGTGACTACTCTGCAGGTGGGGAGCTGGGGGCTCGAACCAGGATCCTTATGCCAGTCCTTATGCTTTGCGCCATGTGTGCTTAACCTGCTGCGCTACCGCCGGACTCCCTTTACCACAGATTTCTTAACCACATGTCTGGCATTGCATATCTGGGTTGCTTTGAGGTTTGGGGCTTATTTTACAGACTGTGTCGCTATGAGCATAAGTATACATAGATATCTTTGGATAGGTGTTTTTATTTCATCAGTCCTGTGGTTTTAAGAAAAATAATGTCTTAAAGTGGAATCTTAATTTTCACTATTAAGATTTTTTATAAATTACATATTTTATAAATTTAAAAGTTGGATATTACAAATTAACCTCTGAAAAAGTGTTTTCTGGTTGTATCTTATTCTTTCAGTACTCTATATCTTTTGTACCTAAGGTACACTGAATTTCATCTGGATCTTGATTGCTTTTTACTCAGTTATAAATTTGGATCATGGGGCTGGGTGGTGGCTCAGCTAGTAGAGCACAGACATTGGACGCACTGTGAGTTGGCTTCAAACCCGGGTCCCCACCTGTAGAGGGGAAGTTTCACAAGCAGTGAGGCAGTGTTGCAGGCATCTCTCCTTTTCTCTGTCCTTGTCTGTCTGTTTGTCTCTTCTTTTTTCTCCCTCTCTTTTCTCTCTCTGTCTCTCGCCCTCTATGGAAAAGAAAAAGTTAACAAGTGGCAGCCATGAATGCTGAGTTTTCCTGTGTGCACTGATCCCTAGCAGTAACTCTGGGAGCAAATCATAAGGAAAAAATTAATTTTGTTTTTGGAGAAAACATTTAATGAGGAAATGAATATAAAGTTGTAAATGCATCTTACTTATAGTCGCGTTTGCCCAAGTAAACAGAGCTTTTTATCTTGAAAAAAATACCATGAGCTTCTTTTCAATGTCACTATGTTGTGAACCTAAATGTCCAGCTGTCTATAAGTAATCATCTTTAGTTTCACAATCCTAAAACCTAAAATTATAGGTCTTTCACAAAGCCATGGGGAATGCCTACAGATAAGATAAAAATAAAATCATTTCACATTCCATTTACTAATATACATTTCAGCACTTGCTAAACTTTTATGACAGACTCCTTTAAAGAAAATAGAACAGTGGGGGTGGGGGGAGGGCGGTAGCACACTGGGTTAAGCACACATACAAAGATCAAGGACCCACACAAGGATCTCAGTTCAAGCCCCCGCGGGGTGGGGGGTTGCTTCACAAGAAGTGAAGCAGGTCTGCAGATGTCTCTCTGTCTCTTTCCCTCTCTATCTCCCCTCCTTTCTCAATTTCTCTCTGTCCTATCCAGTACAAATAGGAAAAGTAGCCACTAGGAGGAGTGGATTCATAGTGCAGTTACTCAGCCCCAGCAATAACCCTGGAGGCAAAATAAAAGGGTCTAAACTCACTATACTTCTTTTGGAGATATTTAGAAATCAGAACATAATGTGATTCTTTGCACAATCAAAACAGTCTTTCTTCAATAGTATTATTCAAGAATGTTTCAGCATCTTTATTTGTCTGCTCTTTGCCTGATTTAACAACCTACTTTGGTTCAGAAACCATCATACACTTGGGAAATTCATATTCTTCAAGAGTGGAGAAATCTGCTATGTCCCCCAACTGGGTCTTATTTTGGTTGAAGGCTGCTAGACATTGTAGTTCCAATGACAAGGAACCATTATAGCCTATTTAGAGTAATTGACTAAATTCTAGATAATAACTTCTGACAGAATCTAATACCTTCTATCTCTGTGTGCGGAAATTATCCCAGTAGTCATTGTCATATTTTTTTTACTTTATTTTAATTTTTTGCTTGCTATTTTAAATAAGGGTATAACCTTGAATAACTCTTCTCCAAAAAATGACAATCCATAATTCTCATAAAACCAAAGTGTTACAGAGCTCTCTCTTATTAATTATCACCCCTTTATATCCCAAATCAACACTCAATTAGTCTTTTAGACAAAGCATTCCATATGTTCCTGAGTCC
The DNA here is from genome assembly GCF_950295315.1 of Erinaceus europaeus. Lineage (NCBI taxonomy): Eukaryota > Metazoa > Chordata > Mammalia > Eulipotyphla > Erinaceidae > Erinaceus > Erinaceus europaeus. Next base: position 80,974,767 of record NC_080175.1, on the reverse strand, counting down.
CTGTCAGTCCTTAATAAAGGAACTAGAATGTACTTATAAATCAAACCTTCCTATAAATGAATTATTTATTAAAATACAAGTTAATAAATAAGAGTGTGTGTGTGTGTGTGTGTGTGCGCGCGCGCGTGTGTGTGTGTAGTAGAAGTTCCCTCAGACTTCTCCTAAATATGACTTGTGTAGATAACTATTGGAACTCTGTCTCTGATTTAACAAAGCATTGTATTAGATGACAGAAGCATATGGTAAAGTGAAATATTTGCTGGTTTGGGGAAGTTTAGCTCACCTGGATGAAAGAATGCAAGTGATTTAAAGTAGAGAAAAAGGTAAAATAGGACTTAAAGGTGAGGACTGAAAGCTAGGTTCATGGTAAGCCAATAGAGAATTTGAAAAGATTAAAGGTTATTCTTCTTCTTCTTTTAGCATTTGCCCTTCTTCCGTAGCCAGTCAACAGTGTCAGGTTGAGCCTGATGTAAAGTTTATTAATTTCTATAAAAGTATTAATGGAGCATTATGAAATCTGGTGTATTTATCAATAAGAAGGAAATTCACCTAGTATTACTAGATTTATACATAGACTTATTCAAAAGTCTTAAATAGTTCTTAAGTTTCTCAACTAGATCAAAAAATGTGCAGTGTCAAACAAGATAATGACTATACCTGAAGCTTTCCTGTTCCTATACAGAGAGCTACCATGTAATTTATGATCCAACTAGGACTATGTTGAAAGTAGAAAGGAGAACCTGTCAATTATTGCAGTAGTAGATGTATGCCTAAATTTTCTATGCAGATTGAAGTGCAGGGCCTCCTTACTGATTGCTGTTGTGGGTTAGAATGAGAAAGATTTGCCTTTCAGCTAAGATCAAATGTAGAATGAAAAGGACTCAGGCCTAGTACTTAGAAATTTTAAAGTTGGAGTAATATTACAGGGAATATCAGAATATAGGAGACTTATGAGTCTGTAATATAACTAAGGTTCAGCACTGTCATCTGAGTGAATAAATAGACTGTAAATGGAGTGAATCTGGAGGGAAATATATTCAGTAGTAAACTAAAGTACTAGTTATTTGGGATTTGAGACACATCATCAACCAGAACAAGACTTAAACACTAGAAATAAAAGACTCCCCTCCCCGCTTAAAATGGTTAATTAGTTATGTCATGAGACACATTGTCATATCCTAGTCATCAGTATAGTGTCTACACACACACACACACACACACACACACGTGCACACACCTCAATGTAGAATATAAAATGTTCCCTCTTGCCAGTATTATCATAACTCACTGTATCACTTACAGATACGACCTTCATATGTAACCAACCATACTTTTCATAAAATAAGCTTTCATTTAAGTTGAATTGCTCTGGGTGGACTGTGGGTGATGACTGAAAGGAAAGGAGAAACAAGGAGACTGGTTAAGAGGCTACTGCAATAAACAAATGAAAAATAAATCATTTGGAGAGAGGATTAAAAGTAGAGCAGTGTTTAAATATGTGAAGGTGGAAGAATATGCATAGCTAAAATTCTGAGAATCAGGAAAAGTAAATGTCTAGCAGATTTCCTGATTTCTGACTTGACTCATTAAGATCAGTCCTTTTGCAAAGGACAGAAATACCAAGGAGCAGGTTTCATCTTAAATAAAATCTAATAAAATCACCTGTATAACAACTTTATGAGTGTGTATGTCCTATGGGCAATAGACTTAGAAATCTAGAAATAAACCAAACCTATCAAAGCACTAAAAGCCGTAACATAGAAAGTAGATGAGAGTAAAGGCATGGAATGTAAGAGAGGCATGAGTTCCCTGATTTTCCCACATTCTCTGCTGGACAAATTATGGGTAATATTCTAGGCAGGTACCCACACTCTCTGGTCATTTTCTCCTCTTACAAGGCAGTTCTTTTCAAAAGAGAATAATAACCTTCTTGGTTCCAAGAAGTCTGAACTTGGATGACTTCTAGCTGTTTACAGAATTTGTCTGGGAAAGCCCACTCTCCATTAGCTTAGAACATAGGAGACACAGGAAACAGTAGCCCCTCTGAACAGAAGAGAGTCAGCAGTCTTACAGAAAGTTGAGGTTGGGACTAGTTCCTCTCAGAGAAAAAGAACCCCAACCTTACTTGACTTACTATCCAAACAAACCAAAATGAAATCTTAGCATTATTTTGGACAATGCTGCTTGGTATGCCAAGATTTTAATTAATATTTCCTTTATAAGGGACTTCAAGTATTGTTACACTTGTGTGATTCCCACAAAGATATAATGGGCTTAAATCTCTAATATATGCCTCTCTCCACCATCACGGTTATGTGAGATAAGCTTGAAAGAGAAGGATGGGGGAGTCGGGCAGTAGCACAGCGGGTTAAGCACATGTGGTGCAAAGCGCAAGGAGTGGCCTAAGGATCCCGGTTGGAGTCCCGGGCTCCCCACCTACAGGGGAGTCACTTCACAGGCAGTGAAGCAGGTCTGCTGGTATCTGTCTTTCTCTCCCCCTTTTTGTCTTCCCCTCCTCTCTCCATTTCTCTCTGTCCTATCTAACAATGACGACATCAATAACAACAATAATAACTACAACAATGAAAAACAAGGGCAACAAAAGGGAAAATAAATAAATATGAAAAAGAAGCCTCTTGTTTTAATAAAAGAAAGAAAGAGAGGAAGAAAGAAAGGAAGGAAGGAAGGGAAGGATGATTATGGGATGATCTCACTCATGACAGGAATCTTGAGGTTTTTTTTTACCATCACTGAAAGGAAAACGAATCTGGAAAACGCTAGAGGAAGTCAGACACTGTTTGCATTATTTGAGAGAGAAGAGAAAGCAGGAAGGATGCTCAGAAGTAGTAAAAGATGTACATATGACTTAGAAAGGAACTAAAGACAGGACCATAGGGGGGAAAAGGGAGCAAATATAAAATGTAGAGAGATATAGATAGATAGATAGATAGATAGATAGATAGATAGATAGATAGATTAGATAGATAGATAGATATAAAGTCAGCCCATCACTGTGACCTTGGGAGAACTATTGCAGTTTCTGCTGGAGTGGGATGGGGATACAGGCCTCTCATGGTGGGAACAGTGTGGAAATATACCCCTGTTATGTTATAATTTTGTAAATTATTATTAAATCACTAATTTAAAAAAGCACTGCTCCTGGAAGTCTTTTTCTTCCTTTTTTTTAATATTTATTTTTATTTATTTATTCCCTTTTGTTGCCCTTGTTTTATTGTTGTAGTTATTATTGTTGTCATTGTTGTTGGATAGGACAGAGAGAAATGGAGAGAGGAGGGGAAGACAGAGAGAGGGAGAGAAAGACAGACACCTGCAGACCTGCTTCACCACTCATGAAACAGACCCCCTGCAGGTGGGGAGTGGGGGCTCAGACTCAGGCCCTTGCTCATTGTGCTTTAATGAGTGCACCAGCGCCCATCCTCCCCCCAAAAAATTAATGATGTGGGAGTCAGGCAATGCGCAGCAGGTTAAGCACACGTGGTGCAAAGCGCAAGGACTGGAGTTAAGGATCCCGGTTCAAGCCCTGGGCTCCCCACTTGCAGGGGAGTCGGTGAGGAGTTGTTTCACAAGCTGTGAAGCAGGTCTGCAGGTGTCTTTCTCTCCCCCTCTCTGTCTTCCCCTCCTGTCTCCATTTCTCTCTATCCTATCTAACGACAACATCAATAACAACAATAAAAAAACAAGGGCAACAGAAGGGAAAATAAGTAAATAAATATAAAAAAATAATGATGAGAAGGCAGATACAGAGGCATACTTTTTACTGTAAAGTATCTATGACCTTAGAGAAAAATGATAAAAATCGCAATACAATGTAATAGATCCAATCATAGAAATATATAAAAAATACAAGTATTCACAAATGACTCAGCTAGAAAAAAAATTTTTTTTTCAGCTAGATAAAAATTGGAAAATGGGAGTCCAGTGGTAGCGCAGCGGGTTAAGCGCTCAAAGCGCGAGGACAGTCTGGCTCCCCACCTGCAGGGGGGTCACTTCCCAAGCTTGAAGCAGGTCTTGAGTTCGATTATCTGGCATCACATGTGCCAGAGAAATGTTCTAGTTCTCTCTTTGTAATAATAAATGGCTAAATCTTTTAAAAATAGTGCTGGGAGTCGGGAAGTAGCGCAACGGGTTAAGCATACTTGGCGCAAAACACAAGGACTGGCTCAAGGATCCCGGTCGAGCCCCCCCCCCCCTCCCTACCTGCAGAGGAGTAGCATCACAAGTGATGAAGCAGGTCTGCAGGTGTCTGTCTTTCTCTCCCCCTCTCTGTCTTCCCCTCCTCTCTCCATTTCTCTCTGTCCTATCCAACAACGGTGACATCAGTAACAACAACAATAAAAAGGGTAACCAAAAAGGGAATAAATAAATAAATATTTTTTTAAATTGGAAACTATGAAGTAAATGTTTTTATTTATCTCAAATATGACTATGATTCAAGTAAAAGAAATGAAGTCTAATTAGCAGATTCAATGACAAATGATAATACAGCAATCACCCCTAAAATTCCATTAATTAATATAAAATTGGTAAGAATGATGTTATAATATGGGAACCGAAAAGCATTTCTAAAGAGTGATCACAAGAAAACTCGAAAACCTAAAAGGAACTAAGCTCAAACTCCAGCTTTGCTACCTACTAGCTGTGTGAATTTGGAAATGTTTCTAAGCTCTCTTAGTCTAACTCTTCTCTGTCAGAATTAGACTAGCTATCAAATACAGTTATTATAAGTAGTAAGTAAAGAGTATATAGAAATCATTTAGGAGTTATAGAGACAATATAATGGTTATGCAAACAGAATCCTATGCTTGAAGCTTCCAGGCCTCAGATTCAATCCTCCATACCACCATAAGCCCCAGAACTAAGCAATGCTCTGGTAAATTTAAATCAAAAAAGGAAAACAGCATAATATGCTTAATAGAGACAACACATTTTTCTCAAAATATAATCTCACTTGTCATCTATTGCATCTATGCTCCTATAGTTAACCATGGTAAGTTGACTAGAGATCCCTCTTGGGGTGGGATTTTAAAGTCGTTTTGTATTTTTAATTGTTATTAATGATTTGACAGCAGCTATAAGATTATACAATCACAGGAGCACAGTTCTACACCACATCTCCCGCCACAATTCTATGGTCCTCACACGCCCAACAATGGCCACTGTAGTTCTCACAAAATCTTAGAGACAGTTTTCAGTTTGGTTGCCCTTTGTTAGTGAAATCATCTGGTAGTTGTCTTTCATCTCCTAACTTCACTAAAAATAATGACCTCCAGTTCCGTCCATTTTGTCTCAAAATATAAATTATCTTTTTGATTGTGATATAGTATGTCCTATTACTTCACTGTCCAGTCATCTGTCAGTGGGCATCTACGTTGCTTCCATCCATGCTACCATGCATAGTACAACTGTGACTATCAGCGTTCACTTGTCCCTCCCCATGCATTGGATAGATGTCTATATATGTTTTAATCTATCCACAATAGTTTTATGCACTACAAGTATTCTTAAACAATCCTGTTTTACTAAATTATGTTGCAAAATGTTACAAAAATTCAAGCCTAGTTGATAGCAAAGTAAAAAACAGGTAAGAAGAATATCTATTCAATAATGGGTTATAATAAATATATGCTAGTGTTCTGACAGATTAAAGTGTTCTAGTTACAAAGACACTAATGGATGAGTGCGAAAGACCCTCTACTAAAGCAGACAAGAATTCCTGAAGGCAGGCTTATTTCTCCGTGTACACACTGCCTGTAGCACAAACTAAAGGTCTTTAAAAGTTCTGTTAAGAGAGTCGGGCTGTAGCGCAGCGGGTTAAGCGCAGGTGGCGCAAAGCACAAGGACCGGCATAAGGATCCCGGTTCGAACCCCGGCTCCCCACCTGCAGGGGAGTCGCTTCACAGGCGGTGAAGCAGGTCTGCAGGTGTCTATCTTTCTCTCCTCCTCTTTGTCTTCCCCTCCTCTCTCCATTTCTCTCTATCCTATCCAACAACGACAACAACAATAATAACTACAACAATAAAACAACAAGGGCAACAAAAGGGAATAAATAAATAAAATAAATATTTAAAAAAAGGTTCTGTTAAATCGTGTCAACTAGAAAAAGAAAAGAAAATGATATATGTGTTTTAAAAAATATTGAAGTAAACATGTAGATTGTAATATATTAAACAGCTAACAATACTAGCACTTGTATTTTCCTATTTGTATTGGTGACATTAGACAAAGAAGGCTGAATTGTGCTTAAATTTAAATGTTGGTCTGTTTCTTAATTTTTTCCACTCCAAAATGAGGAAAATAAACCTTTTATCCATCCAGTGGTACACTTGATTAAGTGCATATATCACCATGCTCAAGGACCTGGGTTCAAGTTCCTACTCCCCACTTGCAGCAGGGACGCTTCATGAGTAGATCTACAGGTTTCTCTTTCTGTGTGTGTGTCTGTCTTTCTCCTCACCTCTCAATATCTCTCTGTCCTGTCAAATAAAAATAGAAAGAAAAAATAGGGAAAAATGGCCACCAGGAACTGTGGATTCATGGTGCCAGTACTGAGGCCCCAGTGATAACCCTGGTAACAATTTTTAAAAGGAGGAGGAGGAGGAATCATTCTCCCAGGGTTATAAATACAAGAATAAAGATTAAAATAGCATATAAATATATGTGATATATATATGAATACATACTACATATTACATACAAATATAAAAACACATAAGAATAAAGATTCACATGAGTACTTCTGAACCCCTCATTTGAAAATAACTTACATAATGGCCTGGGATATGGGACAGCACTGGACTTAAAAACATGAAGTCCTAAATTCAATTCCCAGTTCTCTCTGTCTCCTCTTTTTCTCTCTTTCTCTCTCTTGTTAATAAATAATTATGTCAGTGTCAGACTAAGTGAAAGCCAGAAAGAAGTAAAGAGAAAATAGACAATTAGAAAGAAAGATTGATGGCTGGAAAAAAAAAATTTAACTTGACATTATTCAAAGATAAAAATGATTCAGAAATCCAATGCTTCAGCAGAAGTACAATTTTAATTAAAATGTGTGTTATGTGTTGTTTGCACTAAATGAATTCATCTTATGCTGACTTCCTGTTGCACTAATTGGGATTGAGACGTTCTCACTAAATCACACAGAAAAGTATTTCTTGACACTGCAGTGAAAGGTAGCCTCCTTTCTGTATAACACGTTACACGTGTTTACAAAACATTTGCTTTTGTTTAACTTTATTGAGGAGATAATGAATTAAGTACAGATGCTGACACATGGGTACAATTTTCTTATCTCCCCTTGTCCACAAAGCACTCACCCACAACTTCGGTCCTTTTTCCACCACCCTGCACGAGGACCCAAATGTCCTCTTCACCCCCTCCTTCCCATCTTCTAAATTTTATTTTATTTTATTTTTCCCTTATTTCATTTTCCCTCTTTATTTGTTTTTTGAATATGCTATTGGATCAAACATTTCCCTGCACAGTGCTTTCACTTATTTTTACCAGAGCACTGTTCAGCTCTGGCTTATGGTGGTTCAGGGGATTGAACCTGAATCCTTGGAGCCTCAGACATGAGAGTCTTTGCATAACCATTTCCCCACCCACCATAACTTTCTTAATCACTCATCTATCATTGGTCATCTGTGTTGTTTCCAAGTTTGGACTATTACAAATTGTGCTACTATGCACATAGGTATACCCATCCTTGGATAAGTAGGTGTATTTGCTTCCTTTGGATATATCCCACAACAAAGAATTGCCAGGTCATAGGGAGTAGGTCCAATTCTAGCATTCTGGGAAGTCTCCAGTTTCCCACAAGGATTTGACCAATTTATATTCCCACCAACAGTATAGAAAGGTTCTTTTCCCCCAGATCCTTGCCAACACTTTAGTGTTCTATCATTTTTATGCGTGACAATCACAATCTCACAGTTGTAAAGTGGTATCCACATATTTTCAGGGTGGAAGCTTCACTAATATGCGGATGACCTAGTTTTAAGCCCCAGAACTACATGGGAGGTGTCATGCCAATGAAGAAAGCTTCAGTACTGTGATATTTTTCCCTTTCTCCCTTTCTTTCTGTGTCTATGTGACTGAAAAAAGTGGCTCTTAGCAGTGAAAATGTTCATGTGCAAAGCCTAATTCCACCAAAAAGGTTTAAATAAGTAAGCGTATTTTCCTCTCAGAGGGTCAGTAGTTACTATGGGGATATTTGCAGTTTTGCTTTACCATGTTTGTATGTGTTCTTACTTGGACCACTTGACATCAAAAGTAGTTTCCATACTTACCAATATTTTGGCATCTGCTTTCTGTATAAAATAATCATAACTTAGGATACTTGTTGTTTGTCTCCAAAAGTAAGAATAATCTATGTGTGTTTTCACTTAGGTCATTTTGTCCATTGAAGAAGGGTACAGACTTCCAGCTCCCATGGGCTGCCCAGCATCTCTACACCAGCTGATGCTCCATTGCTGGCAGAAGGAGAGAAATCACAGACCCAAATTTACTGACATTGTCAGCTTCCTTGACAAACTGATTCGCAATCCCAGTGCCCTTCACACTCTGGTGGAGGACATACTTGTGTAAGATGCATATCTTGATTTTTTTTCCCCTTGACAATCATAATTTCTTCCAGGCTATAGACAAAACTAATAGGTAGAGAGAATAAAGTTTGCCTTGATAGTCATCTAGCTATAGATCTTTTAGAATATTGCCTATATTTTTATTTACCAGCTGAGAAAGCACTTTACTAATAATTCAAATAGACTTTTTCTCCACAAGGAAAATAATATTCTTGGGGGAGTCGGGCGGTAGTGCAGCGGGTTAAGTGCAGGTGGCACAAAGCACAAGGACCTGCGTAAGGGTCCCAGTTCGAGCTCCTGACTCCCCACTTGCAGGGGGGTTGCTTCACAGGCTGTGAAGCAGCTCTGCAAGTGTCTCTCTTTCTCTCCCCCTCTCTGTCTTCCCCTCCTCTCTCCTTTTTTTCTTTGTCCTATCCAACAATGATGACATCAACAACAATAATAACTACAACAATAAAACAACAAGGGCAACAAAAGGAAATAAATAAATAAATATAAAAATTTTCAAAAAAAAGAGAAAATTCTGTCTTCACATCTAGTCTTTCTGAATTGGCTCCTTTATGTTGTTTTCCTGTGTGAGTCTTTGGTATTTTTATATAAACTTTGCTTACAACTGTTCCTCCCTTTATATGTAGGATATGAGGGTATGTGCAACTTCTCTAATTTCCTTATCCATTCTGCTTTCTGTTCCTCTATTTAAAATAGAAAAAAAGACAGAGGCAAGGAGGCTCCCCACTGATCACATCCAACTGTTTTTACTTTCATTTCTAGTCTTAATTTTTAATTTTTTTTTAATGAGAGAGATACAGAAAGAGAAAGACCAGAGCACTGATCAGGTCTGGCTTATCATAATGCTGGAGATTGAACCTGGACCTCAGAGCCTCAGGCATGAAGGCCTTTTGTATAACTAATATGCTATCTCCCCAGCCCTACTTTCTATTTCTAAAAATTTGTATTTCAGAAAAATACAAATGGAAATATAAGAAAATGAAGGCACACTTATACTATATTGTAAAAGTCAAGAGAATTGAGGAGATCATCTCTCTCTCTCTGAAAAGCAATTATAAGAATTGGAGAGAGGACAAGAAAAAAGAATTATCACGTATGTCTGAAAATACTACATTTAAGATGTATTAAGTTGAAAATACATCACCTTATTTAAGCCAAATTTGACATAGAAACTATTTCCAGAAATAAACTTCTAGACTCTGATATTAGCCAACAAGATATACCGCTGTTCAACTTTTGGTCACAGGTTCAAGTCAGTGTAAGGTTTTGTTTTGTTTTGCCTTTTTTGTTAAAAAAAAAAGTGTAGGGTTTTGTTTATTCGGGGCGGTAATAGTTTACAGTATAATCTTTAACACATAGGCACAACCTCTCATCTCCCCTTGACGGTGTCTAGGAGACACACCAGGGCCCCAGTGTCCCTTCATTCTGTCCCTACCTCTCTTTCCCAAGAATTCTTCACTTTGGTGCAGTGTGGGTTTTAGTGACAGTAAGGATGAAGGCTCTTCAAGGACTGCTTGAATCAGGCATCAGTTCACAGCAGAGCCCATAAGAGTTCACCTCTAAATCACTAATTGGCAGCCTCAGTGAAGTGAAGTCAAGCATGAAATAGCTAGAGATTAAACTATTACTCTAGCCCATCTCCCCTAAAGCAGTTCCACACAGGAAGCAGTAAAGGGGGGGGGGAGAGAAGGGAGGAGAGTCTTTGGATTTTATCATAAAGCCAGTAGTCAGCCCTTGAAAGATTTTTAAGACATAAAATTAAATGATCGCATTTGCATTTCTGAAATATCATTCTAGAGGTGATATATCCTGAGTGCAGAACAAGGAACAGGACTGTAAACAGAATGTTACATGTTTGCAGCAGTTGAGCTAGAAATGATTAGGAATTGACTTATGGAACAGGAATAAACTGAGGGTCATAGATAACAGATTTATTATGAGGCAAGATGAACAAATGCATCTTAGTAACTATGGAGGAGAGAAAAGATCAGGGATAATTTGTCAAGTTCCTTTCTTAGATAAGCTGATTACCACCAACAGAGATAGGAAGAACACATTTGGGGGAGATAGACAGGAGACAATTTCAAGTGTGTTGAGTTAAAGATGCATATCTGTAAGGCATTTAAGTAGAGATTTTTTTATAGGCATATATGTGTAGGTTGAACCTCAGGTGAAAACCATCAGGCTAATGACGTAGAGACCATCAATATATAGATTGAATCTGAAGCTTTAAGTCTAATTAAGATAGCCCATGGAGACTATAAAGAAAACAAACAGAAACATAGACTAAGGTGGGAGTGACTATAAGACCATAGAGAAGAGTAATGGGGGAGGGTGGCCGTGGCCGTGTCAGTGGCACACTTTGTGAAGAGCTCATAGCTCTATGAGCAAGGATACTCACAAGGACCCAGGTTTGAGCCTTCACTCTCCCCTGCAGGGGAGACGCTTCACAAGGTGAAGAGGTCTGCAGGTGTCTATCTTTCTATCTCCCTCCTCTATTTCTCACTGTCCTATTGAATGAAAGGGGGAGAGCAGTGGATTCATAGTGCCAGCAACAAGCCCCAGTAACTAGAAGCAAAACTAAATAATAAAAAAGAGAAGAGTAATGTAATATCTTTTCAAGAAACCTGTCTTGGAAGGGAAAGACAAACAGGAAAAAAAATGTTTCTTGGGCCACCAGGTAGCACAGTGGGTACTAACTTGGAAGTATGCAGTCCTGAGAGGGATCCCTGGTAGTGCGTATGCCAGAGCTGTGCTCTGGTCCTCTTCCTCTTTCTCCTTATCTTATATTAATACATATATACATAATTAAATAATAAAACTTTTTATTTTAAAATGCCTTAAGCTAAAATGTCTCTTAGCTTCAGTTCTTATATTTTATTAAACAGATGTACATGTTTTAATATTGAAGAAGAATTTAGTAGAAAGAGATCACAGAGTGAACCTGCAATCATTTATTTTGGAATTCTTGTTATGGTACAGGGTTAATGGACTCCACAGCCAGTGCCCACCAGCAGAGCTCTCTAACTGTTCTATGGCTGTAGAAGGAGGCAGGTAAGAGCCTTTCTCCTCTACTACTCCTACTACTACTACTACTACTACTACTAACAACTTCTTCCTCTTCTTCTTCTTCTTCTTCTTCTTCTTCTTAATTCTTCTCCTCCTCCTCCTTCTTTCTCTCTCTCTCTCTCCCTCTCCCTCTCCCTCTCCCCCCCCCTTTCTCTCTTTCTGTTTTCTTCGATAAAAGCAGGTACAAGTCCATCCTTGCTTTTCTAAGGATTGTGAATGCTTTTTTGTATTGATTAAGAATCAGATGAGGAAATATCAAAAATCCAAAGGATCCAGAGGTCAAGTAAAATTGAGAGATGGGGTGGTCCAGGCAGTGGTACAACCAGTTAAGCCTACATGTCACCATGCACAAGGACCCTGGTTCAATCCCCAGCTCCCCAACTGAAGGGGGAAGGCTTCATAAGCAAAGCAAGCCTGCAGGTGTCTGTCTTTCTCTCTCCCTCTCTATCTCTCTTTCCCTCTCAATTTCTCTCTGTCCTGTCAAATAAAATGGAAAGAAAAAAATATATGGAAAAAATGGCTACAGGGAGTGTTAGATTCATAGTGCAGGCACTGAGCCCCAGTAATAACCCTGGTGGCAATAAAAATAAAAAATGAGAGGTGGTGTCCAAGGGGCATAGGTGTATGGTTTAGGAGGTGGTGTCCAGCAATCCAGTGGACAGGCCATCAAGCACACTCTGTGATAGCACCACCACTACATTTGGGTGAGAAGTTGTGTACTTTATATAAAGTTGACAGGTTGACTCAATTCTAAAGTCTAATTTCTGGGAGATAAAACAAGTTTTTGTGACTCATTTGCTCTCTTTGTTTCTGACAAAGATAGTATGTGCTACTGCTTTTTACCCTTTGTGTACTTTTGTTTGAGGAACAAAGGAACCAGAGTTCTAAGGTATAAAGCCTGAGTTTTGTTTTTGTTTTCTTTTAATCGATGTTCTTATTTTCACAACAGCCTGAGTGGATGCCCATTATCTAGTCCCTCGCCTACAATTCCTCTCACCTACCTATCCCTTATTTCAGAGAATTGAGACAATTTAGGGGAGAGAGAAGTGATAGATTAAAGGATTCCAGTGTTGGCTAAGAATTTATTATTTACTTTATGTTTTAGAAAGCCTTTGATCTAATATAAAAATAATTTGCGAGGGGGCTGGAGGTAGTGCACCAGGTTAAGCGCACATGGCACAAAGCACAGGGACCTGTGTACGGATCCCAGTTTAAGTCCTCGGCTCCCCACCTGCACGTGGGTCACTTCACAAGCAGTGAAGCAGGTCTGCAGGTGTCTTATCTTTCTCACCCCATCTCTGTCTTCCCATCCTTTCTTGATTTCTCTCTGTCCTATCCAACAACAATAACAACAAAATGGGAAAAAATGGCCACCAGGAGCAGTGGATTTATAGTGCAGGCACTGAGCCCCAGCAATAACCCTGAAGGCAAATAATAATAATAATAATCTGCAAAAGTGCCTTACTTCTTCTTCTTCTTCTAGCGTTTGCCCTTCTTCCGTAGCCAGTCAACAGCATCAGGTTGAGCCTGATGTAAAGTTTCGAGACCTCCTTTAAATCTGGAGAGGTGGCAGTCGTTGACTATGTGGGTCATAGTCTGTCTGTAGCCGCAGGGGCAGTTCGGGTCGTCTCTGGCTCCCCAGCGATGCAGTCAACATTCTACAAATTCACACTTCAAACTACTCTCGTTTATATTCATTCTACAGTGGTTGTAGTCTTATAGCCACCTTGCAAAGAATTATTTGTAGCTACGACATTGTACACTACTAAATGCTAGGCTAAAAGGCACAGCTTTAAAACAGTGGTAAATGGATAATGCGTCTGGACCAATTACAAACCCTATCTTTTGAAATACCTCCTGCTCCAACCCAAAGTCTAGCATAGTACCATGAGATCCAGGGCTATATCAGGGGCTGTAAATTAATAGCTTCAACATCCTTATCCTGTAACCTTCCTGTCCTTTCTTGAACCTCTTCCATCCATGCATATGACTCCTCCAAAGTACAACCTAATGAAGTCAGCCAGTTAGTGTCCTTTTTATTGTGTAATATGATGGAAAACACTCTTCTCTAATCCCTACACTATGTCTGCAGCATACTTCTGAGGAATAGTTTTAGAGATTACAGGTTAATCTCCACTGTCTTCGGTACACATAAATACATTGTTGAACTTTCAAGCCCTTGGCTTCCAATAACTTATAAATTTTGAAAGTAAGGAGAAGCTCGATTCAGTATCATCGGGAAGACCCTCTGCTGCAGGGCATTGTTGGTCTACATTATAAGACAGTGACCTACCTATAGCACTGTCTTCTGAGAGCAATGACGTCTTATAGATTTTTCTAATAATTTCAAAAATATTTTAAGATTTCCTAGGCCATATATGATCATCAGTGATAAATTATATGCCAAGCTTTAGACAACTTATTTTGTTATACTTTTGTTACTAAAATCTTTGATGACTTTTGTATGACATTTTCTTTTCCTTTTTTTAAATTTTTTATTTATAAAAAGGAAACATTGACTAAAGGATAAGAGGGGTACAACTTCACACAATTCCCACCACCAGAACTTTGTATCCCGTCCCCTCCCCTGATAGCTTTCCTATTCTTTAACCCTCTGGGAGTATGGACCCAAAGTCATTGTGGGATGCAGAAGGTGGAAGGTCTGGCTTCTGTCATTGCTTCCCCACTGAACATGGGCATTGACAGGTCGATCCATACTCCCAGCCTGTCTCTCTCTTTCCCTAGTGGGGAAGGGATCTGAGGAAGCAGAGCTCCAGGACACATTGGTGGGGTTGTCATGACAGACATTTTTATGACTAGCTGCTCAATACAACTTGATGATAAACAACTTTTGATGGAGGAAGACTGAATATTGGATATCAGAAGCTGTGAAATTTCTACACGTTAGGAAATCAAAATTCTATTCACATGAAATGTTGACACAAGGTAATAATACTGATACAAATACTAATACTGGTACTGGTTATAATATGCATGGTCAACAGTGATGACTACTATCACTTGTTGAGAGCCTACTGTGTGCTGGTTGCTGTACTTAGCATTGTTATCATCATTTAATGCTTTATATTATTAGCTTCATGGAGACAGAACATGGGGATTCAAAAAGGCTAACATAAATATAATCAAACTTGTTAAAGTCCCAAAAGGAACATGTGGGGGGCATAGTCTCTTATTTTGTGTTTCTCTGGACAGACATAATGGCACGTAGTAAGTAGCAAATGCATACCCCGTATGCTCTCCCATCATCCTCCTACAATTCTAAACCACTTAAAGCGCATTATGTGCAAAAATGACATGTAACAACAACAAATATAGAAATGAAGGTATAGGGGCTGGGTGGTAGCACAGCAGGTTAAGCACACATGGCACAAAGCGTAAGGGCCCAGCTTAAGGATCTCAGTTCGAGCCCCTGACTCCCCACCTGTGGTCACTTCACAAGCAGTGAAGCAAGTCTGCAGGTGTATGTTTTTCTCTCCTCCTCTCTGTCTTCCCCTCCGCTCTCCATTTCTCTCTGTCCTATCCAGCAACAATGGCAGTAATAACAACAATAATAGTAACAACAATAAACAAGGGCAACAAAAGGGAAAAAAATAGCCTCCAGGAGCAGTGAATTCATAGTGCAAACACTGAGCCCCAGCAATAACCCTGGAGGTAAAAAAAAAAAAAAAAAAAAAGGAAGGAAGGAAGGAAGGAAGGAAGAAAGGAAGGTAGGTAGATAGGTAGGTAGGTAGGTAGGTAGGTAGATAGGTATATGGCAGCAATAGTTCCAGAATTAGATCCTTGGGCAGTTTTGTAGATGGAATTTGTCCTGTGTTAGCAAATAAGTTAATTGTTTATTTTTCTTGTTAGGGTAGACATTAGTAATCATGACAACACTTTCTTAGTAAGCCTAGATGTTGTCTTTGTGGCCTTTTCAAAACCAGATTTGACAACCATGACTAATAAATTGCAGTTGGCATGTGTTATGAAATCTGTTTCTGTCTCTGGGTTATTACTTTATACAACTAGAATATCCTCGAAGTTCAGTGATCTATACCTATAGGTCTAGCTATAGAAATAATATGTTGAGTACTCTATTCAGAATTATGAAAACTTTTAAAAAAATTTATTTATTTATTTATTCCCTTTTGTTGCCCTTGTTGTTTTATTGTTATAGTTATTATTGATGTCGTTGTTGTTGTATAGGACAGAGAGAAATGGAGAGAGGCGGGGAAGATAGAGAGGGGGAGAGAAAGATAGACACCTGCAGACCTGCTTCACTGATTGTGAAGCTACTCCCCTGCAGGTGGGGAGCCAGGGGCTCGAACCAGGATCCGTACACCGGTCCTTACTTTGCGCCACCTGTGCTTAACCCACTGCACTACCGCCCAACTCCCAGAGAACTTTTATTTTTTATTTATTTATTTATTTTATTTTACCAGAGCATTGCTTAACTCTGGCTTATGGTGGTGCTAGGGACTGAACTGAGATCTCAGAGCCTCAGTCAAGAAATCATTTTGCTTAACCATTATACCAGCACCCTAGCCTGATGAGAGTTTTTAAAACACTTATTTTATTAGTAATTTAATTTGTTCTACAAAGTCATAAGATTTCAGGGGTCTGGCTTCACTCTTATGTATGTGCTCCCCCTGCCCTCTGGTAACCACCGTAGTTTTCACAGTGTTGAAGAGTTTTGTTACTATTCTTTTACAAACTCATTTGCTTTAGTTATATTTCACAAATGAGTGAAGCCATCTGGCAGCTGTCTTTCATCTCTTTACTTATCTCATTTTATATAATCTCTACCCGTTCCATCCACTTCCTTTATGGGAGATTTTTTTAAATAATATACCATTCCTACTATGTATCTATGTAACTCCTAGAGTTCAAATACATATATGCATAAATACTTACATAATACTTCATAATTAACTTTGAATGTCAATTCTTAATACTTTTACCAGCTATCAACATTCTTATTAGAAACATGTAGTCTTAAAAAATTGTTAAGAAATAGAGACATGCTAAAAGTAAAATCTAATAAGAAGTGGTCCTTGATCTCAGTTTCCCACCATAAAAATTCAGATTGTTTGGAACAAAAATATATCTCCCATAAGCATAAAATTATTATAATACATAAGGCATGGTTATATTATTTGTGACTTTATAGCTTTTTGAATAAAATTACACTTTAGATTTTTTAAAGAATAGCAAAAATTTTTTCATTATTAACTTGAGTTCGACTTGAATATTGGGCCTAATTGTAGAGATGATGATGTTTTGTTTTGATTTTGGTTTTATTTGTTATTGGATAGAGACAGAGATAAATTGACAAGGGAGGGTGAGCTAGAGAGTGAAAGAGACAGAGGGACACATATACCCCCACTTCACCACTCATGAAGTTTTCCCCCTGCAGGTGGGGGTCTGGGCTTGAACTTGTGTTCTTGTGCACTGCAATGTGTACTTTTAACCAAGTGCAACATCGTCTGGCCCTAATGTTTTTTTCTTTTTTAAATGCAATTAAACAAAAAAATTCCTTTAAACGATAGGTAAGTAGAGCAGGAGAGACAGCATAGTGGTTATGAAAAGAGACTCTAATGCCTGAGACTGTGAGGTCCCAGGTTCAATCCTCAGTAATACCATAAGCCAGAGCTGAGCAGTGCCCTAGTCTTTCTCTCTGACTCTTTCTCTCTCATTTAAATAAAATAAATAAAATGTTTTTTATAGAGAGAAACAGTTTGCTTCTAAAGGAAACAAGAGGAGAGGTAGGTATTGTGTCTAATAGGTAATTTATTTCCTTTATTTGGTATTAATGTTTTACAGTCAATAGTAAATGCAGTAGTTTGTACATGCATAACATTTCTCAGTTTTCCACATAATAATACAGCCCCCACTAGATCCCCTCATCCTTTTCTGGGACCTGTTATATGTGGAATGAGGTGGCATAGGGTTAAGGTTTCACATGCAACTACAGCCAAATTAAAATATTACTTATCTTACAGTTTTAACTGTTTTTGCATAAATTTCTCATCTAATGATTTCTGCAGCTCACTTCACACTATTGAGTTAATCTGTAAAATTACCTATTAGATGGTGTATTGCACCAAAGTAACAGACTCTGGGGTGGATAAGTAATATTAAAATTTGGCTATAGTTGCATATGAAACCTTAACCCTATGCTGCCTCATTCCACATATAACTTTTCTTTCACTCTGAAACTTGTAAAGACAGATGTAAGCAGACATTTTCACAATGCAATGAGTAAGTTAAATAAAAAGCATGTGCATTGGGAGATTGACCGTTAATGACATCAACAAGCACTTACATTTATATTTAAAAATACAATATGAATCAGACACACAGACCAAATTTCTATAGAGAATAGTCAAGTGTAACCCATCATTTATTTAATAAATTCCCTTAATACTTTCAATGTTGTGCTAAATCTACAGGAAGCAAAATATGTATATATATGTAAGATACAGTGCCTACTATCAGGAAGTTTTAACTTACTCTTATAAAAATTATTTTATCATATGGATTTTTCTCAAGGCAGTAATTCAACTGAAGCAAAAAGGTACATGTTCTGAGTTTGCATTATCATCTATAATAAAAGAATATTGTTAGCAATCTAAGAGTCTAACTTCTGAGAGTTAATGAATTAAGATTAATATATAGATTATACTCTAATTTGAACAGCAATCATGAAAAAATATGGAATATATTTATAAAATGTTGAGATAAATCTATATAAAACTGAATGGACCCTATATGTACAGTTCAGTTTTGTGTGTGTTGTGGAGATATATATATTCTATGACCATGCCACTCTGAACACACCCGAGCTCATCTGGTATACATAGAGAGTGAGAGGAAAGAAGTTATGTTAGCATAATGGGGTAGAAGAGCATTGTAAGTGTATTATAATTTCATATTAAGACATGATCTTCTGGGGCCAGATGGTGATGAAGCAAGTAGAGCATATGTGTTGCTATGTGCAAAGAGCAGGACTCAAACACCAGGTTTTCACATTCTTCATGAGCAATGAAGCAATGCTGCGAGTATCTCTCTGTCTCTGCCTTTCTGCCTCCCCACTCCCTCCCTCATCAAAAATCAGAAAGGAGGAAAGAAGGAGCTTTGGGGTCTTGGTGAATGATGGTGAAAAGAACCTAGGGTGAATAACTGAGTATCTTGCAGATACCTGTTATGGGAGATGACAGGTTCTCCCTCTGTGTCGCCAGCTGTATCGCAAACCATTAAACCCCTCCCAATAAAGTGTGGGAAAAAGTCAGAAAGAAAAAATGACCACCAGAAGCAGTGGAAATGTACAGGAATCAAACCACAGCCATAACCCTGATGGCAAAAAGAAAGACAAGATCTTTCTTACCACTCGTTTTTCTCAAAGTATAGCCCTCTGAATAATTTTAACAGATTTATCATTCTTCTATTTACACAATAGATATAAAAAATGGAAATTTTTTAGGATAAAAACCTAACTTTTATTGGCAGTGTTAATACCAATTACTAACTTATCTAAAAACTTTCTAAACTAAAAGACTAGTTCTGTTGTGAACTCTAAAGAGTATAGTAGAATAAAGACATTGTGTCTCTGTTTTACAGATCTGACTGATGTTGACTCTTCACATAGGGCAAACAAGCGGCCCTACATGTGTCACTCACTGCAGAAGCCCCTTTTTTGAGTTTACATATTTAAATGTGTTGGGGCTATATATTTACTACACTTTAAACTATATCATTGCATAGACTCCAGTCCTTGCTCTGATTTAAATTGGCCATAAATTATGCCTGAAATTTACTAATACTACCTTTTCCGTTTCTGGGAAAAGTAGTAGACCTTTGACATTCTGTTCTCCAAAATGTACGTATTAAAAATCTAAGCTGCAGGTTTTACTGTAAGGACATTACTCAGGTGGGCATCTCCCACTAATCACCAAATAGCAGAAATTTCTGTATGCTCAGCAAATAGCAGACTGAATTTATCATCGTACCTGGTTGATAAGAAAGGGCATTTATTGTTTAGCAGGTAATATTGCACAGAATCCACGTGAGGGTGGTGGTACCCAAGCCTCAGAGCTAGACAAATAGCAGCATTTTTCAACTTGGTTAAGATAAGGTGAAAGAAAAGTTATTGCATCGTGCCTGTGAACAATGAGGGGACACTGACCTTACTAAATCAACTGCCAGTGCAGTTGTATAAAGGCCAAAGAGTAACTAGGTTACTAAAGATGTGCAGAGGAAAAGGGAATTAGAGTATTGTGACACTGTGGGAGAAAATAGCGGATGCTTTTCAAATGAGAAATAGACCATTTAGTATTTAGTCTATAGAGTGTCCTTGCACGACCTTTCTATACTAAGGACATAAAATTAGCAAACTGCATTTTCACTCTCCAGTTATATGAAATTGTGAAGTCTCAAGAGTTATTCTCTCAGGAGAGAGAAGTGGAAGAAGTCTATCTCTGTGTAATAGAATGACATAAGAACGTGAAAGAAAAGTCACTTAAACACATTATTTTTTTCCATTTCACCAAGTTATTTGACAGTCAAAAATATTAGCATCACATTGTTTAAGGCAGGACATCTATTTTTCTAATGTGTGTTTTATTTGCGTGGGTAAACATTAAATATACCCTCTTTATTTTGATATTTAAAGTTGGTACAGAGTTACTCCAAAGTATGGTCCAAAGAAACTAGTCAAATAACTTAGAAAACTAATGCATAAGCTATTCTGAACCTTCATAGATAGTCATACAACACACTAGAATAATGAAGACTTTAAAATACTATAATTGAAACCCCTATTTAACTCTGTGAGCTGTGGAGACATTTATCGTTTCATATTTTCAAATGAAATTCTATTTGTTTGATAATGCTGACTAATAGCAATACCTCTAGAAAATAAAGACTAGAGCAACAATTAAGAATACTTACTGTGGGAGAGATAGCATAATAGTTATGCAAAGAGGCTTTCCTGCCTGAGGCACTGAAGTCCCAGGTTCAGTCCCCACTACCACCATAAGCCAGAGCTGAGCAATAAAACAATAATCACTAGAAGCCAGGTGGTAGTACACTTGGCTGACTGCGCCCATAACCCAGTACAAGGACCTGAGTTCACACCCCCTTTGCCCTGCCTGCAGGGGGAAGCATCACAGTGTTGATGCTTCTATCTGTCTCTTTCCCTCTCAATCTCTCTCACTCTATACAATAAAATAATAAATTATTACTCGTGGATATATGATAGCTTTTCAACCCTGGGATATGACTAACCTTTATGAAGGTTAAAATCATGAATCATTCTGATATCAGATTGAAACATCCTACCATCAAATGGCATTACAGTTTATACTGCAGAAGTGTGTGGCTTAACAGATCCAAAATAGGAAATATGACAACAGAGCTGTATAATGATTGAAAAAAGCAAAGCACTTTTCTTACCAAATACTTCTAAAAACCATTCAAAATATTTCTCGCATTAACTTTCATATATTTCTGTAATAATAACATCCAAATGTATTGCCATAATGTATTAAATATACAATTCTGAATTGTGTTTATTATTTTAAGGTTAGCTTTTATTCTGCTTGACTTTATTGTGTATCTGATACTGTGTGTATATGTATATATGGGCATATATGCATGTGTGTGTGTATGTAACATCACCTAATTCTGCAAAAGAATATTTATTTTATAAATATTTATTTGTTATTTAAATGTCATTTAGTAACATTATATTAAAATCACAAAAATACCACCAGTTAGAATGCCATCAGTATCAGATCTTAGAAACAAAAATGCTAATTTCTGTACCATTTACTTTAAGACCCATCAATGCTAGATATTTTTTTATTTTAATAAGTGATTTAGTAATTATTTACAAAATTATGAGACAAAAGTGTATAATTCCACACTGTTGCCACCTCCAGAGTTCTGTGCCCCCATTCCTTCCATTGGAAACTGCAGTAGTTCTCCTAAAATTGCAGATATGAATTGACTATTATTTCTATAACTGTATTTATATACATTTACCCATTTTTTTCTTTTTTTAATTTTTTATTTCTTTATTGGGAGTTTATGGTTTACAGACAACATTGAAATATAATAGCTTGTACCTGCATAACATTTCCACATAACAATACAACCCCCACTAGGTCCTCCTCTGCCATCATGTTCCAGGACCTGAACCTTCCCCACCAACCCCAGAGTCTTTCACTTTGGTGCAGTACACCAAGCCCATTTTTTTCCTATGGCTCTGCCTTCTCTTCCTTTGTAAGTCATGCCTACACCCATCACTACTTCCAAATGTCCTACCTTTTTCCTCTTCTCTCTGAGTCCTGGTGAAGGTGGAGTTCAGGGCCCTCTGGTCATCTTCCCCCTATTATTTCTTTCTTGCTGGAGTATGGACCAAAATTCTTTTTGGGATGCAGAAGGTGGGAGTTCTGACTTCTGTAATTGCTTCTCTGATGAACATGGGTGTTGGCAGTTCAATCCGTACCTCCAGCCTGTTTCTATCTTTCACTAGTGGGGTAGGGCTCAAAAAGAAAATACAATGTATCCCAGAGAAGACATAAAAAAAGAAATTAGAAAGATAAAAGTTTTCTTCATATCTATCAAATGTAAAACCTAGTAGTAAAAATCAGAAGGAAGTAAGAAAGCGGAGGATGGAGGGAGAGACTTGTTCATATAAAATGACTGATCTGAATGTGATGGAAAATATACAGACTTTTTTTTTGGAAAATGGGTAAAGAAAATATCATATGTACTAAGAGTGGAAAGAGAATTGAGCACTAGTTGCTTATTCTGACTTTTAAATGACCCTCATGGAATTTTTCCCCTTGTAGAATGCCAGAGTCCCCTGGTGAAGTTCCTGAGTATCCTTTGTTTGTCACAGTTGGTGACTGGCTGGATTCTATAAAGATGGGGCAATATAAGAGTAACTTCGTGGCGTCAGGGTTTACAACATTTGACCTGATTTCAAGAATGAGCATTGAGTAAGTTATCTTCAAGTTATTATTCATTTAGATGCTCTGCTTGGGTAAGTTATAAATTCAAATACTGTATCAAGGACACAGTGGTTAAACTATTTTTTCTTAACTAGTATGACATTTTCATATCTTTTCTCATCATATTTAACTATCATGTAAATTGTACATTTTTAATAAATTGTACATTTTTAATAACTACTATTAGTTAAGTAGTTATTTTAAAACTGATTATTTTAAAACAATGCTTTCTAAAATGCATTGTTCATACCTTGGAATCATGTTAACATAGTTTTACATTGGTCAATACTTAGGACTCACATGTAATACTCCTTGATAATCAATTGCTATCACTTTCATTTTCTCTCCTTTCTTTCTCTCCCTTCTTCTACTCTTTCTCTCACCCTCTCTCTGTCTAAATAAAAAAAAAAAATTAAACTGAGTGAGGGCAGAGGAGATGGCCTAATGGTTATGCAAACAGACTCTTGTGCCTGAGACTTTGAGGTCCCAGGTTCAATCCTCAGCACCACCACAAGCCAAAGCTGAGAAGAGCTTTAGGAAAAAAAGGGGGGGGTGGGTAAAGAAGAGGGAAGCTTTTCAGCAGTCTGACATATGCCAGAGGTCCTGACTTAATTCTCTGATACCATATGTTATTTTTCTTGATTTCAACTTGTACTGAGAGTTGGGCGGTAGTGCAGCGCGTTAAGCACAGGTGGCGCAAAGCATAAGGATCTGCGTAAGGATCCCAGTTCCAATCCCCAGCTCCCCACCTTCAGGGGAGTCGCTTCACAGGAAGTGAAGCAGGTCTGCAGGTATCTTTCTCTCCCCCTCTCTGTCTTCCCCTCCTCTCTCCATTTCTCTCTGTCCTATCCAACAACGATGGCATCAATAACTACAGAAATAAAACAACAAGAGCAACAAAAGGGAATCAATATATAAATATTTTTAAAGAAAAAAACAATACTAAAACTTGAAGTGACCTATATGAAATTTCCATTATTTTAAAATAATAACAATTTCATGTGAGTTGTAATTTTTTTGAAGATACTGAAAGTTCATGAGACTTCAAATGGAGTTCACATTACACCTTGATCCTACATAGTGATTGTTTAATGCTACTGAAATTTTATGTAATAACCTAATTAATATCATCTTTAGAACTGTTAAATGTCTGAACATTTCAAGATGCCAGAATTGGATGGGTTTTTTTATAACCTTAAAGTTGAGGCGAATTTAATACAGCCCATGATAACAGGAAGAATGAAAAAGAATAAATCCTTGATATTGATTTATATTTGCATGTTCTCATTTTTCCAACCACAAGACTCTTAGGCAACTCAAAGCAAATCAGACACTGCGCATGCATATTTGCCATATCTAAATGTTAACTTCCTTCTCTCATACTTGCCAAATCTAAATGTTCATTATATTTCTCTCTCCTTTTCTCTCTCTTTCTCTCTCTCAGTGACATTAGAAGAATTGGAGTTATACTCATTGGGCACCAGAGACGAATAGTCAGCAGTATACAGACTTTACGTTTACACATGGTGCACATACAGGAGAAGGGGTTTCATGTATGAAAGTACTACAAGCACCTTTGTTTTGTGCCTCGACATTTCTAAACTGATCCATTCTACTTATCGGCTCTTCTGATTCTCCAAACATCACTTCACAAGCTGCAGCCTCCTGTCCTTCAGAAATATGGGCACACACTTTTTGTTTATGCTTCTGGCCTGGATTTAAAAACCATGCTTTATAACTCCTCTCTGAATAACATGCAAAAAAAAAAAAATCCCTTACACGCTGCAGATTTACACTGCACAATGGTAAAGAACTTAGCATGGGTGTGTGACTTTGTATAGCAGTTTGGGGGGAAGTGATCACAGGCTTAATCTAAAGGAATTTTCCCAGGTGTGGCTTCCTTAATGGTGTTTTTAGTGTTTAATGGTAAATGAAAAAGTAGTTGACCTTTTTGTCATGCTTTGTGATCAATTATCTTTTAATTAACATAAAACATTTATTTTTAGATGATTACATTCAACTACATGGGTCATGTCATTGCTTTATAAAGGCTTAACTATTGATGGCTGATGTTAGAATTATTTGCAGAAATGATCGATTATTTCTTATAGAGAGTTCTTGTTGGGAATGTACATGGGGAAAAGAAGGTTATTGAAATGGGAAAAATATATTGTGCTTTTAAATTTTGTAAGGCTGAGTTTGACTATTTTTAAAATCATTGCTATAGCATCCTACATATTTTCTAGTATGTGGTATTTTAGAGACTCTTCCCCTCTTAGTTCTACTAACTGTGTTTCTCTGCTTCCTTACAAATGACCAAAAGTGAGTGCATTTCTCTAATGTCTGTCAAAGGGTGAAACCCTGAGTATTCCATTGGATTATCTTCACAAATTTACAAAAGTAATTGTCACACCAGTGAGAAAATTGGTTGTTCTTAGCAGAATTACTTTGAATAAAGCATCAACTATCTTCCTTAGATCTACTTTAAAAATCAATCAGTTTAAACAGGTTTTTACAATGGCTAAATGACAGCCCATGAAAGTAAATGTATTACACTACCTGCTATTGGAGCATTTTGTATGTTTAAATTTCTTGTGTTTTGTTCCCAAATATACATTACATGAACATGCTAGAGCTGGTTTCCAAACCTTCCAAGAGGAAAAAAAAAAAAAAAGGGAACCATATCCTCCCTCCAAAGAGGTTCTACAATACACTGATGTGAGCACAGCTAACTTGTGTTAACAAGCTCAGAAGCTGCAAGGAAGAAAAGTGAATGTTATTTTTCTGTAAATTAAGCCGAATCAGCTTTCCAAAATCTTGTGAACAGATTCTGAGGTTCTGTTATGATATCAGCTGCTCCTTGTGGTACTAAAAACATGACTATACTATATCGGGGAGCAGTAGGGGAAATGTGTCAAGAGAGGGGAAGAAGATTGCCTAAAGACTCTGATTCTATTGACTGATTGTCACATTTCACCTCAGAAATAACAGTGCCCTATCCACACTTTTAAATTCCTCATGAATCACATCTTTTTTGATAGTAGCTTTCTTATAATTAGAAGGATCTCGGTTGTTCTTTTACTCCTGATTTTAAGACTAGTTGATTGTTCCGGAAGATTGACTTATCTCCTAATATTTGCCTATGTCAATCTACACTTAGTTTTTCTCATGTCAAAAAATAGAGAGAGTTTGAAGGAAATGTTTTTAAAATATTCCTTAAAGTATACTAAAGATGAAAAATTGGGGAATCCATCACTTTCAAAACAAGTGTGCCAGAAATTAGCTAGCAGTGCTTTCTAGCCATCACCTGCATGGTCATGCATCGCTCATAGACTACCTGCAGTTTGCTTGGTACATTTACACAAATTTGGATACATTTAGAAGAAATAGAGAATTTCCATATTTATCTGTCTTCAAATATATATTCAATAAGAACAGATTTAGAACAGATTAAATTTATTAATCATAAATATTTATTTTTGTAATACAACAAAAAAGGTATTTAGAAAAATAAAGAGTAGAATAAGTGTGGTCTTCCATAGGACTCTACTAGCAACATCTCTATGCTTTGATGAAACATATTCTATAAAATATTTAAACTCCCGGGTTGGGGAGATAGCATAATGGTTATGCAAATGGCTTTCATGCCAGAGGCTCTGAGATCCCAGATTCAATCCCCAACACCACCACAAGTGAGAGCTGAGCAGAGCTCTGGCAAAAGACAAAACAAAACACCAAGTATATATTTCAGCTTCTATTGGATGGATATTCAGCCTTTGTAAAATCAAAGTTCTCTGCTAAGATTTAAAAAACAAAGTCCAGTGATCCTATTTTGCATCTGATATATGTCTTCTTCCCGAACAGCTTTTGTTAATATTTTAAAACTGCCCTTTTACTTTGTCTGTTACACCAAAATCTTATAAACTTTATTCTAAACTGCTTTTATATTTTTCAGACCTGTGATCGTGATAATTACATGCAACTTTTAAATGCATCATGCTCAAAACAAGGCTGAGCTATAAGTACATGATTAAACAGAAAAGCTAAAATATGAAGATTTCTATTTCTTTACTTTTTACCAATTCATGAGCCTCACGGTCCCATAAGTACTATGATAGCCAGAAGTCCTAACAGTTAAATTGACAGATTCATTTGGAAACTTCATGACAGATTTTGAGTTTTAGTAGTACACATATTCAGTACACGTATTAACATTACTTAATATGCATAGGCATAGAACTTAATTATAGAAAGCAAATGAGTAATATATATAAATGACAAACCTTTAGTTCATTGTATTATTTGACAACTAAAATATTCATATTTATTCATGTAAATGCTTTGCTTTAAATTTCCTAAATGATACTACTGATGAACTTTTTAAATTTAAAAAAGTAGACAGCTGAAGAAGTCATTTTCATCTTATTTTCTAGGTGGTCAATTTCTAGTCAATAGCCAACTCACTATCTCATTGTATAAGACATTTTCAGAAAAAAATATATAAACAATACATAATCAAGAAGAAAGATTAGGTATGTAAACCATTAAGCTAAAAAAGCAATCAGAAATGCAAACCTCTTGGCTTATGTAGAATCAAGAATTACAGTTTCATCTCTTAGCTGTTGACAAATAAGTTCTACACATCATAATGAGAATTGATTTATCTTTCTTCACGATGTATCATGCTCTAAAACCCATCAAAAATTATCATCTAAATGAAAATCTTTCAATACAACTAACTCAGCCCATATATGTAAAGCAAACACAAATCCAGGTCTTCAACAGCAAAATCTTTGCAGGTCTTCTGAAGAGATAGTGAATAATGGATCAGATTATCAGTCTCCCAACCACATATCCTAAAATCAATCAATCAATAAAAGTGTTTTTACTGTTGTTGCTGAGTTTCTATTCTATAAAGCAGTCACTTATATCAAAATTTCACCAGTGAAATTTTTTCTCTTCCTTTACTAAAATTTATAAGATTTCTTTTCTCAGTCTTCTGTATTTGCCCTTCTTTATTCCTGCATCCTACTTTTTTCTCAGCTTCTGCCATTAATTCCACTCTTTGTTCCCATCAGCAAAAGAAAGGTGGTGAGGGAAAGCTTCACAAGCAGTGAAGCAATGATGCAGGAGTCTCTTCCTCTCTCTCTCTCCTATCTCCCTTCTCCTTCTGCTAGTCCTCTCTTTATAAAAAAAGAAAGGAAAAACTATGCATGGGTGAGGGTGGGGAAATAGTGGGTTCCAGGAGCAGTGGATTCATTATGCAGCCACTAAACCCTAGCAATAACCCTGGTAGTCATTTTTTTTAAGTGGGGTGGGGGAGGGGGGGAGGGAGGGAAGAGGGAGAAAAGTCTAAGAGGAGAAAAATATTTCAAAAGTCATACTTTAATATTTTGAAACACAAACAGGGACATAAAAAGAATACTTAAACAGGAACATTTGCACTCACAAAAAAATATATATGAGTTCTAATTATTGGCAAGTACAGGGAGAAAGCCTGGGACTTCTTGCATTCAAGTCCCGTGTGCAATCTTGTCCCATTTTCAGCAAGTTGTCAACCTTTTAAAAACTTTAAGAAAAGCATTATAAACTTTATTAAGTTAATTAACAAATTCCTATGAGGTATCTCTTATGTACATATAATTGTATAGCAAAAATTATCTTGATTATGCTGTCCTGATCTTTTAAAAATATTTTATTTATTATTGGGTAGAAATAAAAAAAAATTGAGATGAGAGGAGGAGATAGAGAAGGAGAGAAATGTTCTCTAAGACCACAAATCTGCATTTGTATGCTATGTTTGGAGTCTTGAATTGCCTTCATATTAAGTTTTCTGAACTTAGACTCTGACAGTTTGCCCAAATATACTTCCATGGTCTACTTAAAAGAGTCTCTTAACTATCCTTGCAGTTAGCTATTTCCATAATGTAGAAATACATGACTAAGATAAATCAAACCATGTCCAGTGTAAACTGGATTTGCAATTAAGAAATTAATATTTTATATCTCAAATTTTCATAGAATTCTTCCAATTACTACATACTTCCTCTCATAGCGGACTTTCACACTAGTTGAATTTTCTGAGACAATCTGTCTTAATATTTATCATTCCCAGATGTCACAGACTTTTATTACACAGAAGACTTTTCAGTTCATGCATTCACTCATTACCTAAAAGGTACCTCCAATTAGAAAACATCAAGCATGTTCTAAAATCAGTTCTGGAATAAACACTTAGCCAAGCTGTTCATGGTATTGGCATATGTAATAATTAGTATGAATGTGCAATGGCTGTATAAAATTCTTTCAAGCTTAATACATTTCATAAGGGAGAGAGATTATTATGCTTAACTAAGTCTAACTTACTACTTTTTTATTTTTTACCGGAGCACTGCTCAGCTCTGATTTTTGGTGGTGTGGGGTATTGAACCTGGGATTCTGGAGACTCAGGCATGAAGTTCTCTTTGCATAAACATTATGCTATCTACCCCTAGCCTAGATCTAATTTATTACTAAATGCAATAGAGACAAAAACTTTATACTGCATAAGAATAAATGCCCATTTTTATACTAGTCCCTTAAAAAAAAACAAGTACTGGAGTAATTTCAAAGATTTTTTAATATATAGTAACCTAGAGGTAGTATAATGGATAAAACATAGAACACTGAACATTCAATCCTGAGGTCATGTCTTCAGTCCTTGCCCTCATGTGCTAGTGTGATGCTATGATCCTCTCTCTTTCATCCCTCTTTCTCATAAACAAATAAGTCTCTTTTTAAAAGTCTTTATTACTTATTTTTATTAGTGATTTAATGATGATTTGGGGATAAGAGGAGGATAAAAAGTTTTTACGTTATAAGGGGATGTGATATGTTAAAAAAAAATAGATCCAAAAGACACAGGTTATCATAAAGTAGTTTTAACAAAGTCTCTTTCTACTAATTAGTAGCTGAGTCTAATATCAAATAAGTAATGGATCTATGTAAAGTATATCTTAATTAAAAGACAGATTCTCTACTCTTAATTCAACAATTTTTGTTTGACATTTTTGTTTTTATGATTTTAGAGTAGATTTGAAAGTTGTTGATTCAAAACCACTGTATTTTATAATTAACCAATAAAAAATACTTTTTAATTACCAAGAGTAACAAAAAACAAACTTCATCTCTAAAGAATGTGGCAAATAGAAAGATTTATATATCTCTTAATGATACCAACTTACCTATTGCCACCATTTTATTATGATTTTTCACTTCCTCATTAAAAGCAAACAAGACTCTTGAATTTGCATAATGGTTCATCAGAGTAATATATCCCTAGCTCATTAAAATAAGTTTTGTTTGCTTCATTTAAAGGGAATATCTGAAAGTTGAATTTCACTCCCCTTACATATACCTAACATACTCCTAAGAATGATAGAGCCATTAAAGAAAGACTACCTGACAAATGAGAAAGAAAGATAGCTCTTAAATGTAATACAAAGATGTAGTTTCTATTTTCAGTTAGAAAATAAAGTACAAAATAAAAACACAATATCCCAGGAGTTATAAATTAAGTTCTATCCTCATCCAATTTCTCCAGAATTTGTAATCTCTAACTGGCTTTAATTTATGTCAAACTCACTTTTGGCTGACATAATAAGTTACCAATGCAAACAGTAAATCAGAACAATCAAGATATGATTTTCTTGATTGTTAAAAAATGATAAAAATATACTTCAGGATTCCTATTTAATTAGCATAATGAATCTCTGTCTGATGATCCCTCACTGAATGGAGAATTATATTCCAAAATAACATTATTATAAATAAGGACATGAGAATTCTTGTTTTTCACAAATCTCATTCCAATATTACATTTGTACATTATTAACTTTAAAGACAGATGTCCATGGTTTCATGAGTTAAATGAATTTCATGACAAATAATATTGATGTGAACATTTCTATACCAGTTTTACCACTTTTGTCAATCATCAAATTTAGAACATTCCATCCTCAACATACTTACTTTCTTAAATGATAAACACAGAGAGAGAGAGAGAGAGAGAGAGAGAAGAGAGAGAAAAGAGAGAGGAGACAGAGAGAGAAGAGAGAGAGAGAGAGAGAGAGAGAGAGAGGGAGAGGGAGAAGGAGAGAAAGAGAGAGAGATCCCAAAATGCTGCTCAGCTGTGTTTTATGGAAATACCAGGGACTTAACCTGGGACCTATGGGGTCTCAGGCATGGAAGTCTAGTGTACAGACTAAAGAGTTATCTCTCTGGTGATCTTAAAGTATCCTTAATTTATCTCTTCTAAAAAGACAAAATACTATTTAATTTTTTTATTATTTTTATTTATTTATTGGCTAGAGATAGCTAGAAATCAAAAGGGAAGGGGGTTGATAGGGAGAGAGACAGAGAGACATCTGCAGCCCTGCTTCACCACTCACAAAGCTTTCCCCCTGCAGGTGGGGACCGGGGGCTCAAACCCGGCTCCTTGCACATTGTAGCATGTGCACTCAACTGGCCCCTATTTAACTCTTTGAAATCATGGTAGATAAATAACATTGAATTATAAATATTGGTAAACAACACACTTTTAAAACTAATTTTTAATCACTTTATTAGGAGAAATAATAACTTACAAGACAATTGACACATCAGTCCAGTTTTCCATCTCCCCATGATCCATGTCCACATACCACTCCCACCAGCAACTGAAGTTTTCCTCCACACTGAATATGTGGTTGAAATTGGATGCAAATAATACAACAGTGGAGCAGAGGTTCATTTCATGAATTGTCTCCGTTCTTGCTTCTTTGGGCACTTTTCCACAGATGTGGATTGCCAAACAAAATTATGAGGGAGGGAAGCAATGTGTAGAAAGAAAATGTCCTTGAGGCGTTCCCACATCTCTACCTTTCATAGCTTTAGTATACTCAGGAAAAGAATGACCGTCTTTTGTAGAATGTGTACATTTTTGCATGTTTCAATTCCCGTTTACATTTTTAAAGTTTTAACTGGTTCTGTAAATTAGAAAAAGTTTGTGCAAATGCAAATTAAATAAAATGAAATAAAATTAAGCCTTCCTCCGCCATCTTGGATCCCCCATGTCTCCTTAACCACATTTCTCCTTAGTTCCGTTGCAATAGATAGCTAGTCTTTTACCTTGTGCTTTCTCTTTTTCTTTGTTTAGGTTCTGTTTGTGACTGAAATCACCCTCCTCCTTCTGACTTTTAGCTAATCTTAAATGGCTTCTGTTGCTTTTGTAATAAAGTTATAGGGCCAGCAAAATAGCCCAATAATCATGCAAAAAAAGACTTTCATGCCTGAGGCTCCAGTGTCCCAGATTCAATCCCCAATACCAGAATAAGAGCTGAATAAAGCTGTGGTTAAAAGAAATAATAATAATAAAATTTAAAAATAAATGTCTCTACCCTATATTTAGTCATTTGTCAAGTGAAATATATACATTTAGATATAAATTGCTTTCGTTAAATTTTTAACAAACCGTCAATTAAAAGAGAAACCAGAATTTAATTAATTCTACTAGCTCCTTTTTACTCAAAGCTATAACTTTTGCTATCTTTAGATTAATCTACCCAGTAATGTCATTAGTGAGTTTATAATCTTTAAATATATGTGCTTTATATACTATCATATATTAATTTTGTCTTTTAAATAAGTTTGATAGAAATTTTGGTCTTTGGAAGCTCTATGAAAAAAATCAGTGGCCACTATTTTGGCAAAAGGCATGTAACTGAAGTGTCTATTTTTTCTATTCATGTGATTGATGTGCCCATACTCTAACTTCTCTAACTTGTCTAACGCCAGACAACTCTAACTTGTTTGAATAACCATTGATATTTTATCTAGAGCTGTTACCACAACATCTTGCAAAGTATGGATAAACAGCAAATATCATAGATAATTTGATAATAAACAATGAGTGGGACTTTGTTTATAATTTTGGCAATGCTTAGCTAAAAAGGTTTAATGTACACAATGACTGCCATTGAAGTTTTCCATTTACTGTGAAACATTGTTCTTTCAAATGCCATATATATGCATACAAAAAATTGTATTAACAAGTCGATGCTATGCAAAAATCTCATTTTCTTCAAGTAATTATGGAGCTTTTAAGTAAGTTAGGTTTGGAAAAAAGTCAAAATGTGAAGTAGGAATTTTTTTTTTTTTGGCTGAGTACAATACCTGGACAATCCTAACCAGTGTGAATATGGATAGCACTTTATTTTAAAGATTACTATGTGAGCTTTATTGCTGTGATTTCAGTCATTCTGTTAACTCTTAGATTGTGTCACTGAAAACTTAAATGGCTACAGGACATAAATTTCTTTGGGCATTTTTTTCAAGCTATTCCTGGCTTTATTTCCATATGTAGCATACAAAAACTTCGCATCTTAATTTTTAATTTTATGGGAATAATTGCTGATTAATTTTCTATCTGTCTGGAATCTCTGTGACCCAGGTTCATTTCCCAGCCAGGCAAAAATTTAAAAAAATAGTCTATCTGTTCTAAAATACTAGTTATACTTTCTATAATAGTTTTGTTTTAAAAGATCAGAGGCATTCTATGAGTGCAGAACATAGAAATAAACCAAGTTTCATTAAAGTTGAGGAAAAGTCAAAAAAGTAATACAAAGAAGAGTTTATGTTTTGGCTGGGGATACAACATAATGGTTCTGCAATAGACTTTCATGCTTGAGGCTCTCAGGTCCCAGGTTCATTCCCCAGCACCACCATAAGCCAAAGCAGAGTAGTGCTCTGGTCTAAAAAAATGAAAAGTTTATGTTAAGACTACTACCTCATTAAAAACTATTATTAGGGTCGGGGTAGATAGCATAATGGTTATACAAAGAAACTCTCATGTCTGAGGGTCTGAAGCCCCAGATTCAATCCCCCCACACACACACACCCATCATAAGCCAGAGCTAAGAAGTGCTCTGGTAAAAAAATAATAATAACTACTATCAACAACTGCAGTGTAAACCATTAACGCCCCCATGAAGTGATAAAAAAAACTATTAGAAAACAGTGATTGAAAATAATATTTGAAACTAAAGTGCATTTTGAGAGTAGGAATCTATAACATAATTAAACCCACCAATATTCGTTGTATATATCAATATGTAAAATTAGAAATATTACTAAA
The DNA here is from genome assembly GCF_950295315.1 of Erinaceus europaeus. Lineage (NCBI taxonomy): Eukaryota > Metazoa > Chordata > Mammalia > Eulipotyphla > Erinaceidae > Erinaceus > Erinaceus europaeus. The sequence continues at coordinate 80,940,919 of NC_080175.1, read as the reverse complement.
ATATCAAAAATGAAAATCATATACTTTATTAATAGGTCAAATTATCAATATTATTCACCTTTCCGTATTATTAGTTCTTTTGCCTTCTAAGACATAATCAAATAATTTTCAAAAAGCATATGTTGAATATTGGATTTTCAGAGCTCTATATATCAGTGGTTCACATGCATTAATTAAGCTAATGTTTATTAAACACTATTATGTACCAGTTTCCTGTTTTAAGCATTGAGCATACAGGCTCACTAAACCAAGCAAAAGTCCTTGTAGAATTTATCTTCTAGTGCTAAAACACACAATAAGGAAACAGTAGTGTTGATAGTTGAATTAATACTGTTGGGGCTGGTGAGTGGCTCTCCCAGAATAGCAGACATAGTACCATGCAGTAGGGCCTGGACTCAAGCCCCTGGCTCCCACTTGCAGGGAAGAAGCTTCATGAGTGATGAAGCAGTAGTTCAAGTGTCTCTGCTCTCTGTCTCCCCCTCTATCTCTGCCTGTTCTCACCCTCTATCAAGAAAGAAAGAAAAGGAAGAAATATCCCCCCCCCCAAGAATGGTAGAGTTGTGCAGACACAAAACCCCAGCAATCCTGCTGGAAAAAAAAAAAAAAAAGCATTAGTTATGGTGATAATTGAACTGATAATGTTATATTGTATGAATATGTACATGTAACATTTAAGCTAAAATCTGACAGACATGAAGGAACTAGTCTTGAGCAAATCTCAGGGAAGAGTGTTCCACTCAGAGGGAAATGTTAATGTGTGGGCATTTGAACTTTTTGAGAAGAGAGAACAATATACTGAGGAAACAGCAAATGGGATAAAAGAGTAAAAATTGAGGTAGGATTAAGGAACATTAATGGCAGTAGTTGAAGCTTTTCTAAAAGTGAGAAAGAAGAGAGTGAATGGATTCAGAGTATGTTTGAGCCAGAGTCTGCTAATGAACTGGGTATGAGGAATAAGAAGAATCAATGAATAAAAGTTGTATATTTAGAGAATAACAAACTAAGTCAATGTTAGAGGAAAAACAAGTTTGGAATTTGGTTCTCACCATGTAATACCAGAAGGGTCTGTTAGGTACTGAAATGAAGAAACTAAAAAAACTGTCTAATGTGAAAGACTTAGGAGCAACTGGGGTAACATGGATATCAAGATCTGGAAGTTAACAGTATATACACAGCCTTGCGTCTTTTTTGTTTTAATATTTATTTACTCCCTTTTGTTGCCCTTGTTGTTTTATTGTGGTAGTTATTATTGTTGTTTTTGTTGATGTCGTCGTTGTTGGATAGGACAGAGAGAAATGGAGAGAAGAGGGGAAGACAGGGGAGAGAGAAAGATAGACACCTGCAGATCTGCTTCACTGAGTGTGAAGCAACTCCCCTGCAGTTGGGGAGCCGGGGGGCTAGAGTCCTTGTGCTTTGCACCACCTACGCTTAACCCGCAGAGCTACCTACCGCCTCCCAAAGCCTTGCATCTTTTAACAAGGTGCATATACAGCAGTGGTCCCAATAGGCTATCCTATATAGACTAGGTGTATATGAGGTTCTCTTACCTAGATTTGTTTAATTATACTCTAAATATCGCACAATGATGAAATTACTTAATGATTCATTTTCCATAACATATCCTGTCATTAAGCAACACATGAGTTTTATATCTGGTATTTAAAGTTTTGAAATCTCCTAGAAAAATGCTGTTAGGGAAGTGAACCTAAATCAAAGTCCAGGTCATTCCTTCATTTAGAAATTAAGTAGAGAATTAGAGGTCAGCAGAGTTCACTGAGGAGTGTAAAGTAAGGCATAGGTAAATTGCTTTTAATAAGTCAAGAAATATCCTTTGGATTGGGAAACATGGAAATTATTGATCCCTTTGAAAAAGACAATATATATGAAGCAGTGAAATCACTGACAGACGTGGAATAAGAAGGAGTGGGGAGGGCAGGGGTGGTAAAGAACTTTGGGGGGGTGCGCTGGGGCATAATGAGATTATACTTGTGATGATTGCTGCACTGTAAAGCATTAACCCCCTCAATTACAAACAAAAGGAATGTAAACTCACTGTCTATAAACCACTTCTCCAAAGAAGTTTTACTGTAAAAGAAGTAACAGGGCAGTAGCTGTGGCTATGGGGTGTCGAGAAATTTTTGGTTATGTGTATGTTTCTTTGTTTAAAAGAAAGCATGCTAGAGCATGTTCACTTTCTGAAAATGACCTGGTCAAAAGTGGAAAATTGGTTATGCAAGAGGAATGGAATAGCACAGGCCCTGGAAAATAAAAGGATTAAGATTTACAACGTAAGTAAGAGCTCAAAATTTTATAGAAGACACAGAACTGCATCAGGATAAAGAAACAGTGTAATATGCAGATAAGTTAGTAATTTGTGATAGAAAAGTAAAGATACTATGATTTAGTAGTTTTTCTTTTTAAAGCAAAGTCAATATAGGGATTGGGAATGAAGTATGGAGGAGAAAGCTATGGGAATGAAATATGGAGGAGTTGGGGAGGGGGAAGTGAATGTAGATGTAGAACTTAGTTAAATATTTGTGTATAGAAGTGTACCATAGGAGTAAAGACCTGTTATAAAAAATACTTTAAATCCATTTTGTTACATATTTTTAGACCTCTTATTTAGAAAATTGGGACTGAATTCTGTCCTTTCCAAAGACCCTAATAACAGACTTTTCTATAAAGTAGAGGTTAAGTGAAAACTTCTTAATTTCATAGGTTTCCCACATTTTTTTTGCTTATTACATAATAAAAGGCAGTTATATTTTGTAGGTATTCCATTACAATTGGTTTAGTGCTAAAATATGTATATTGTATACTCACATTGCCACTTTTCTCAAAACATTATATTGTAGAGTTTTGAGCCCTCATCTGAACTTCTTTTTTAGATAAATAGGCTCTCATATTTTTTAATTTATTGCTTATTATTATTATTTTAACCAGAGCACTGCTCAGCTCTAGTTTATGGTGTTGCAGTGGATTGAATTTGGGACTATGGAGTCTCAAGCATGAGAGTCTCTTTGCATAACTATTATGCTATCGCCCTGCCCTTATTTTTTAATCTCTATTTATTATTATATAGAGCCAGTCAGAAATTGAGAGGGAAGGAGGGAGGTAAAGAGGAAGAGAGACACCTGCAGCACTGCTTCATCACTTACAAAGCTTTCCCCCTGCAGGTGGGGACTGGGGGCTCAAACCCAGTTCCTTGTACATTGTAAAATGTGTGCTCAACCAGGTGTGCCTCCACCTGGCCCCAGGCTCTCAGCTTCTCATATGAAAGCAATGCTTTTGTTTTCATATAAAAACACCAACATCATCTGTGGTTTAGAGAAAGACATGGCAATATTGTTTTGTTCATTGTGCTTTCCCCATCTTATAGGAAGAATGTGACCTTTTAATTATTGCTAGAGCTTATTTTTTAGATAGGCTATATGTAGTTTTTCTTCTTCTTCTCCTCCTCCTCTATCTCCTTCCATTTCTTTTATTATTTTTGTTTGTTTGTTGAACAGAGAGAAATTGAGAGGGGAAGGGGAAGTAAGGGAAGACAGAGAGGCACAGCAAAGGAGATATGTAATATGTGTACTCTCTAGGTGTGCCCCTGCATAGAATCCTCTATGTAATTCAGTGTATTCAGATTTATAGAGACATATTTATTCTTTGGATCTGATGTTTAATTAGATTATGAATAATGAATTTCCTTTTTACTTTTTAGTGAAATAGATATATGTATACATATAAATATGTATTTGATTAAACTCACTAATCAAATGACCATGCCAAATATTAAATTGTATGTGATCATTCCAGTATATTAAAAATAAAAATCTTTGTAGCACAAATCCTAAGATATTATTGACTGTATGACACAAAATGTCTAGATAACATCCATCTAGCTTAAAACATTTAGTCCTTCATAGAGCAATGTTTGACTAGTGCAAAACTGCAACTGAAAATATTTTCCCTCCTAGAAGTATGAATCTGACTTTAAATGCACCATTATAAGTTGACCTAAAGTTATTTATCATTATTTTATGAGTTTAGAACTGTATCCATATACTCTTATAAAGTGGGAAAAGATCTGTGAGAATAAGGAATATAAGTCTTCTTCAGTCTCCTATCCCATGCCTCAGTCTGGGTATCATAACAGTATTTAGACTTTCAATATATGCCTTCCGCTCAGGTTCTTTACACAGCCCATGAGCTCCTTTTTTGGTTTTTCACAATATGGCAGAGATAAACACAGTAAAAGGGGGTAACAATTGAACTGTAATCCTACCTGCTATCTACTTTACTGTAACAGTGAAATAATCCAGACTTACTTGAAGGTGGCACTGTTTTCATCTTATTTAAAAAACTACTCTGTAATATTATGATGCTCTATGTAAATTTTCATTGCTGGCATGCTTAGAAGTTAATAGTGTTATAGAATTCTCAGCTCCCAATTATGGACTGTTTTGTGGTGAACTGCATTACATATGTCATCTATCTATTTGTTCAAATAATATGGTGTTTAGCAAAACTACCTGCTGAACAACATAGTAAGATTTTTGTACAAAGTACAAATTACCAATTACTGTATTTTATTTTTCTATGATTTCCTAAGAGCCGTTATCAGGGTCTTACAGATGGAGTAAGCCTGTCTACTAAAATACCTACTAGTAAATAAAAGTTACAGTTCCGGTGGTTGAATTTGTGACTTCATGTTTTACATTATGCAAATTTTAATATATTTTAGATGTTCTTTTGACATACCAGTAATTATAGATGAAAAATGTAGTTTTTCAAAATAACATCAAAGTCCAAAACATAAATTCATGTAAAACTTTGTACTTCCATATTCTCTGGTGATTTTATATTGGCTAAGAATTCTGTAAGATTCATATAAATTAAACTGTTCATTTCATAGGTCTTAATGAAAACATAAAAAAATGCTTTCTTTTTTTTTAGGCCCTCTCCTAGGTGAGCTAGCTTGCCAGCTAGAAACTAACTTAAAAAATACTTTCAGTGAGTATAAAGAATTAAGCTGAGAAATTGATCCCCTAGATATTACATATTATTATTACATTATTTACATATGTAATAATGATGGTGGGGAGTATTTCCCCGAGTAGAATGAATGCCTTACTATGCACATGTTTGAGGACTTGGATTTGATCCCTGGTACCACCTGGGATGACCACTGACAGTTACAAAGGAAGTTCCACAGATAGTGAAGCAGTGCTGCAATGTCTTTTCTTTTATCTGTATGTTTGTGTGTCCATATCTGAAATGAAATGAATGAAAAAGTACCTCCCTCCTCCCTCAAAAAAAAATAATAAACCCCAGATCAGTAGAATCAAACGTGTAAGGACACAGCTCTAAATATAAAAAAGTAATACTTTACAGAAATTGCAGGGTGAACAAAAGATAATGTCCAAAATCCAAGTGGCTTTCATCAAGTAATTCCAAAAACTTTATTTTATTTTTATTTTATTAGAGATTCAATATTGATTTATAAGATTACATGTCAATAGGAGTATAATTTCACTCTGTTCCCACCACCAAAGTTCTGAATCCCAAGTCCAAATCACCACACTTCTCTTTAAGGTTACAGATATGGATCACCTATCATCTCTACAACTATCTGTCTACATTTGAACACAATTTCCCCCCTTTTCTTCCAGGTCCAATCCTCTCTTCCCCTCCAAGCCACACATGACCCTATTATTACATCCAAATCTCTCTTCTCCTTTTGTCCTCTCTCTCTGGGACCAGATGGAGCTGCAGTTCAGAGCCCTCGTATCCTCTTTCTCCTATTACTTCTCCCCCACTAGGAGTATGGATCAGAGTTATTTTTGGGGTGCAGAAGGTAGGAGTTCTGGTTCCTGTAATTGCTTCTTTGCTGGATTTGGGCATTGGTCATCCATACCCCCAGCCTGTCTCTATCCTTTCCTAGAGGGGTAAGGCTCTGAAGAGGTAAGTTCCAGGACCAGGACACACTGGTGAGGTCATCTGCAGGGTAGAATCATGGTAGCATTTGCAACTTGGTGTCTGGAAGGTGGCAGGGCATAAAGAAAGACGAAATGGTTAATGACAAGGAACCAAACAGTAGAAACAGAGCAGATGATATTAGGGATTCTAGGGTAGAAGAAAGATCAGAAATCCATTTAGGCATGTTTCTTAGGGCCCACGACTATGGTAGTTTTTGCTTAAGTTTGATAGCTAGCATGAAGTTGGATAAAAAAACCTTGTCAGAGTAGAGAGAAGGGCTAGAAAGTTGGATTAGGGCAGAGAGTACCTCTCATTCTTAAAAATATTCTGTGGATGGAATTAACATCCACCCGATCCAGGGCCCATATTCCAAAAACTTTCTAGTCAATTATGAATCAGATTTTGTTCTCTATATTTAATATATAATTTAATTTAATTTGCATTATAGACACAGAGAAAGTGAGAGACTAAGTAGATTGCTACTCAGCTCTGAATTATGTTGGGTACTAGGGAATGAACCTGGGACCTTTGAAGCATTGGGCATGAAAGTCTGGTGTGAAAACCACTATGCTATCACTCCAAAACTGTACTCTTTTTCAACATTGCCAATAAGACTGCATTAAAAAATATCCTGGAATGATCAGGTTTGTTATATATATATCATACTCAATTTGAACATGTTCTTGGGAGCAGTGACACTAAACTGAATCCACTGTATGAAATACATTTTTGAGATCAACATTTTGAACACTAGCATTTTCTAGACTATTAAGTAGTTTGTAGACATCATTGCTACTACTGCACCTCTATTAACAATAAGTCATTACATTAAATACAGTTAACTAAGATAACTACTTAGCTAAAATTTCCTTGTACAAAAATTATGTATCTACCAGGGCCAGGTGGTGGTGGACACACACTGGTTGAGTACACACATGTAGTACAGTACACAAAAGCCCAGGTTCAAGCCCCTGATCCCTATATGCAGTGGGGAAGATTCATAAGCAGTGAATCCATGCTGCAGGTCTCCCTCTCTAGCTCCCCTTCTCAACTTCTTTTTCTATCCAAAATAAATGAATAAAATACTTTCAAAATTATGTATCTATGTTTACTAAAATGATGGATACCATCCTCACATTATGTTTCCAGTTTTCACCAAACGTAGTGGTCAACAAAGTAAAGCTCAACCCAACAGCAGAAAATGTTAACCTCCAACATGAAAAAAAATGCCTGTCTACTAACATCTTCTGGGAAATAATTCTTTAAAAATGTCAAATATAAGCAAATTAATGGCCATCTTTTATCAAATATGCAGAGACAAGGAAAATAAGTATCATCCTATAAATACATTCAGAATCAAAAGTTAAATTGCCACAACTATGAGTTGGATCAAATCTCAGAATAAAAGAAGATGGGAAATTACTTATCCATGTATGAAAAAATATAAACTGCTTTATTATATGAACATCTTCATGTACAATAATTATATGATTCTGTTATTTAATCTTCAAAACCAGAGATGTGATACTTTTGGTTCTGAAATGATAAACTGAAACAAGAGATTAGTTTACTTACAGAAGGCCACATTAAAAAATTTTTTTATCTTTATTTATTGGACAGAGACAGCCAGAAATTGAGAGGGAAGGGGGTGGTAGAGATGGGAGAGAGACAGAGAGACACCTGCAACACTGCTTCACCACTTGCCAACCTTTCCCCCTGCAGGTGGGGACTGGCTTCTCCAGCCCGTTCCTTGCACATTGCGACATGTGCGCTCAACCAGGTTTGCCACCACTCAGCCCCCATCAAAAATTTTTTTTCATACTGATTTTTAGAAGGATTTATGTTGTCAATTCTTTTGGTTGGCCATGGAATTTTTGTCAGTTTTTCTGATTCAATAGCACAGAACCATATATTTTTATTGTAAAAAAAAAATTTAAGCACATTTGGATAAGTTATCAAAGCACCCTATACTCACATTTCTGTTCTCATTTTTATAGAAATCCTTCTTTTTCATCCTCCTAGTTCACTTAATAGGCCGGACAACAATAAGACAGTAAACATGGCACCAGTTACAAGGTTAAAATCTCATACTCAGGTGGGAGGTAGCTCAGCATTCAGTTTACCAGACTTGCGTCTGATCGCGGAGGCCCCAGATTTGGCATCCACATACACCAGAACTGAGTGGTGGTCTGGTCTCTCGTAGAGCATTTTTTTTTTAATCTCATACTGGTGATTAGTAAGTGAAATGAGACGTGAGACGTGAGGAATATTTAAGTCAGGAAACTCATTCATGGGGATGGGAAGAAGTTGTCAGGGATCGGCAGATGGAAAGGTTAACAAAATATTCTTAGATATTGACTGTCCTTAGGGAAGTTTAGTAATAAAATTGTGAGAAATCTGTATGTCTAATATATGGAAGATAACTTGTTTAGTGATTAAGCCATTTGTTTAATGACTAATATAAAAACCTCAGTGCTATTTAAGATAGCCAACTTCTAGTATTCAGACTTTAATACCTTTCCTGACCACCTGCTAAAGACTAATCTGATGACATAGATTATCCCTCCTGGAAATCCTTCCAGGAGATCAGACAGCTGAGGAACCAGGTTTCTAGCACGCTTCCTTACTCGAAAAGGCCTTTTAACTTCTTACTCCAGTTCCTCTACCCTGTCTCCACTAACAGATTTACTTCTCTAGGAGTCCAGGCTCTAGAGAACTATGAGAATTCAGATGCCAGGGGCCACAGCACACCTTCTCCAGATAGGTACGGTGGTGCGTTATACAGTCACACCCCTTCGTGTGACTCGGCAACAAGCCACGGACAACTCCGCGGTGCCACATCCCTACTCTACCGCGAGAGCTGATCTTCCCGTGAGTTGCGGGGACACCAGAGCGGAAATAAACTTGCACGCGACCACAGGCGTCCCAGAATGCTCTGCGTGCGCCTACAACTCCCATCATGCTTCACCACGGGCTGCTCAGCTATTTTTTAAGAAAAGACAATCCACTCCGACTCTGGTCCTCACAGCCTTTCTTGTTTTTTTCTTTAAATATAACTATTTCCTCTCTGTTTCCGGCATTTTCTGGAGCTTTTCAGAAACCTCAAACTACCGCACAGTGGCCAACTAGAAAAAAAAAAAAGCCACAAGAAGGCGTGGCTTCGGGGCCGGAAGAGCCTCTCGTTGCCACGGGAACGCCACGCGCAAATACTCCCGCCCAGCCCCTGATGCTGAGACCGGAGGCGCAGGCGAACAGAGCCCGCAGCTTGGAGAGGCCGCCTTCTTCTGGATCGGGACCCCAGTCTTTGAAGGAATTAGAAAAAGTTGAGATATCCTCGCACCAATTCCAGAGACGGATACTAGAGAGTGCATCCATTCCTGTTCCTCCTCTGCTCCTGAACCTGTCGGAATAATCATAAAGACCAGGTATCACAGAGCCTAACTTATTGTTGTTTTATTTTTTCATTAGTGATTTAATATTGATTTACAAGCTTGTAAGAGATATAACTGTAGCTGGGGTTCAATTCCATACAGTCCCCACCCCCAGAGTTCCGTGCCCCATCTCCTCCGTTGGAAACTTCCCTCTTGTTTATCCACTGGGGATGTGGACCACAGTTCTTTTTGGGGTGCAGAAGGTGGGAGCTCTTCTCTGCTGGACATGGGCATTGGCAGGAGGATCCATACCCCCAGCCTGTCTCTGTCTTTCCCTAGTGGTGTAGGGCTCAGGGGAGGTGAGGTGAGGTCAGTTACCCAGGGAGGTCAGGATGGAATCATCGGAGCATCTGCAATTTGGTGGCTAAAAGGGAGTAAGATATACAGCAGGAAACAAATGATCAATAAACAGGAACCACAAAGTAAGGATAAGCAGGTGAAAGTAGGGACCCCAAGGTAGAAGGAAGCTCGGAAGTCAGTCCACTTTAGGAATGTTCCTGGGAGCCTGTGTCTTGATCTTTGCTTGGGCTTGATAGTTCACATGGCGGGTAGACCAGAAATACTGTCTGGGAAGATGGTGTCAGAGCTGAGAGTAGACCTGGGAAGCAGGATTAGGGCAGAGAGTTGCTCACAAATTGGAAGAAAATATATCAATGCAATTAACTATTTACCACAGTGATCTAGCCTGGGGTCCATGTCCATTCATTTTTAGCCCCAGGAGCCTGTGCAACCTCTGAGTCCCTGCCACACAGCTCACAATCCATAGTCACAGCTGGGAACATTCTAGAGCCTCAAATGTTGTATCCAGAGCCCCCATGCTCCCCAACCCCACTCACATCTTCACCTGTTTTAAATTGTTCTCTGTTCTTTCTCTGTTTACCACTCTTTGCGCGTTGAGTGTTTCTAATGTGTGAGAGGTGAAAAACCGAGAAGTGGTACCAGAGACCCAAGAAGTCTAGTTTGGACTAGTTTATTGATTGATGGATTGATTTTTTTAAGATTGGCCCTATATGGGAGGCAGAGCTATCTTATATATAAGAAGTGTCATTGAAATTTCATCATCCAAAACTGAAAACTGAAGAAAAAAATGTTAATTTAAGGGAGTAAGGCTATACTGTGATTCTCTTAGAAAGTACAAAGGGCCGCGTTGAGTGCACGTGCTGCAATGCACTAGGACCCAGGCTTGAGCCGGGGGTCCCTACCTGCAGGGTAGCTTTGCAAGTGGTGAAGCAGGGCTGCAGGTGTCTCTCTTGCTCTCTCCCTCTCTATCACCCCCTCCCCTCTCTTTCTGACCGCCTCTATCCAATAAATAAATAAAGGTAATACAAAAAATTAAAAAGGAAAGAAGGTGTCGTTCATAGTGTATGGAAAGGGCACTGCTGCTTCTCTCTGGCATGTCACTGAAGTTCAGTTTTGAATTTTGAATTCATACTGATTTTCTTAGAGTTTGAGGCAAAATCGATGATGTAGTCTCTTTTCAGAACCAGTTGTTTTGCAAGTTTCTCATCATTTAAGTTGCTACCACCTCATATCCTGCAAGATAGGTTCTATCTTAAGTGACATGATATTAAAAAATATTGAAGGAACTGTAAGATGACAGGCTTCTGAAAACTTAGATGGAGAAGATAGTAAGTCACTTAAATGAATTGGTTATTTAAGGAATTTTCAAAATGTTGGTTGGGAGAGTAATGGTAACTGTTTGGAGAACAGGTGTAATTAAGTTACTGCTTTTATAGTCCTTGCAGCAGATGAACACTAGCAAAGGGAGTAGGTAACTCTCTTTTACCTCCCAGTAATATGTGGGAGATCATGCAACCAAATGAAGCTCCTTTGAAAAGTTTGTTGGAGACCTAAGGTCCAAATTTAACAGTACCATAGAAGGATGTGAATAAAAAGTTAGCACGTAGCAAGCAGTATGTCAACAGCAATTTTATTTTATTTGACTTCAGAATATTTCTGTCTTTCCATTACTGATGATCTTTTTTTTTTTTTCCTTATTTTCACTGGAAAGATTTTTTTGTTCAGAGAAAGGATAAGTACATGAACACTCCAAAGATAAGATTACAAAAAAAAACTTGCAGCATTTCAGAGTAAACTAAGCTAAAATCTAAAACCATAGTATACTTTAAAGGCTTATTCTTTTTTATACATTTTATTTTTTATTTTCCTGGGTAGAGACAGAGAAATCAAAAGGGGAAGAGAAAGAGGCATTTGCAGCACTGATTCATTGCTCATGGAACATTCCCCCCTGTAGGTGGAAACCAAACCAGAGCCTTGAACCTGGGTCCTTGCACATGGTAATGTGTGTGCCCAGCTGGATGTGCTGCCACTCTGCCCTTCAAGTTTAGTCTCAGCACTTTCAAGTTCTTAGTATAAGACTTAGTAAGATCAAGCACACACATCACCATGTGGACCTAGGTTCAAGCCCCTGTTCCCCACCTGCAAGGGGAAAGCTTCATGAACAGTAAAGCAAGTACTGCATGTGCCTCTCTGGCTCTCTTTCTAACTCCCCTTTCAACTTTTCCCTGTCATCAAATAAAGACCCAAAAAAAAAAAAAAAAAATGCTGACAGGAGTGGTAGATTGATTGTGCAGTCACCAAGCCCCAGCAATATCCCTGATGACAATTTGAAGAAAAAAAAAAATGGGGTGTCTCAGATAAGTTCATTTTAAATAAAATATTTCATAACGTTTAGTAAAATTATGTCTATGGATTTTATTTTTATTTTTTGGATGCTGGAGATAAAACCCATGGCTTTATACATGAAAAACATGTACTCTGTCATTGAGCAATATCCCGACTCTGGTGTTTATGTATTTTATAGATAACCTTCCCAAACTTTAGTTGTGAGTTACAAGGATAAATGTTGGAGCTAAGGGAAAAAAGGGACGAATATGATCAGATTCTTTGTTTCTGTTAATAAAAGAGAGCGGAAAAAAAAAAACAACCTAAACTGGATATAGTCAAGCAAACAAAAAAATTAGTGCGTTTATGAGTGCATGTTATTATAAAGCATAGCAAAGGGACTGACTTCAGATTATGGCTCAAATTATATAGCCAAAAATCTCCATTTTTCTGTTCTGTTTTCTACATTCTAAGCTCCATCACTGTCTGTCTGGACTGTTTGCCCATACATTGTTTCAGATTTTCAGAAAAAGCTATAGCCTGTCATCAATGTTTCAAGTATAATGAATGGCAGATGATACCATACTGAATTTTAACTGCATTTTCCTCTTAAACGTTTTGAATTACAATGAGAAATGTGCATATTCTTAAGGACATTATTCTCTGTTGCCAGGGATTATAAACTGCCAATCTGCATTTCAGCTAAGTTTCCTTTCTCATAATGAGCTTATGCTCTTTACTAAGTACAAAGCTCTGTTGAGATTTTTTTCACAGTACTGTGTCTTAATTATTAAATTTTTAAGACATATGCCCCTATTTTCCTTATGGCGTTTCTAAGTAATACATATATTTTTGGCTTTTCCTGACTTGCAGGTGGTTTGTACATATTTCTAAATCACATTATGGGATTGCTAGACAGACTTTCAGGTTTGCTTGGCTTGAAGAAGAAAGAGGTTCATGTTTTGTGCCTTGGACTGGATAACAGTGGGAAAACAACAATCATCAACAAACTCAAACCTACAAATGTAAGTCTGTTCTGCCAGAGAAACGTAACAAAATTGTTTGTTCTTTATAATAACCATGACAATTGAAATTCTATTAAATTTGTAGAAGATTAAAGTGATACACATCAGGGAGCCATTGTTTGCGATATGCTTTATGAAAGTATGTAAATAAGCCTTGATAATTTAAACTAGAATATTTACCTTTGGTCTTGGTCCCGATGCAATGATTCACCTCAAATGTTACTGAAAGCAGACATTCATCAGGAGACAGTTAGACTCTTTGTGTGGTGGGATTTTAAAGTTGTCCTTTATGGGCTCCTACCAAGGATCCAAGCCATTTGAATGCACTGTATGTCATGACTTTTCCAACAACCCAATAGAAACTAGCTGAAACTAGTTCCAGAACTGTTTTAATGGGATGATCACTAGGAATCAACCCTGATGATTTACACACACAGGACCTGGAGGCCAACACCTCCAGGTCCTAAAAGAAGACTAAGCTGCCTTGCTTTGGTTTGTCTTTTAAATTCAATGATAAGACTCAAGTCCACTTGAAATGGAGCTTCCATTTTTAAATATGTGTATGTGTGTGTGTGTGTATTCTTTTTTATTTAATTAGTGTTTATAGGACAAAGAAATTGAGACAGGAAGGGAAGATAGGAAGAGAGACACCTGCAGCATTACTTCACTGCTTGGGAAGCTTCCTTGCTACAGTGGGGACTGAGGGTCCTTGCACACGGTGATGTGTGCACTCAGCTGGGGGTTGCCCACCGTTAACTGGCACCCTAAATGAGACTTCTAATTTAATAGTTTCACTATTTTTTGCAGGTAAATAGATATTTCCTAGTCCCACGTTGGTTATTAAGCTGTCTTAATGTTTATTCATTATTAATATTCAGAGCTTTCAGTGATTTTTCTAAAGTGATTAACTTAATACAGAGAGAAAGAAAGCAGAGCACTGCTCAGTTCTAGTTTATGGTGGTACTGGGGATTGAACCTGGGACCTCAGAGCAAGGCACCACGTCATTTGCACAATCATTATGCTATCTCCCCAGCCCTTCTTTCTTTTGATAGAGATGGAGAAAAGTATACAGGGGGATGGGGATATAAAGAAGGATAGGGAGGCTGGGTGGTGGTGTACCTGATTGAGCACACACATTATAATGCGTAAGGACCCACATTTAAAACCTTGTCCCCACCCGCAGGGGGAAAGGTCTTGAGTGGTGAAACAATGCTGCTGGTCTCTCTCTTTTTCTGTCTTCCCCTTCCCTCTCAATTTCTCTTGTGTCTAAAATAAATGAATAAAAATATATTCTGAAAAAGAGAGACGTGCAGCACTGTTTCACTACTTGTGAAGCATAAGACTGGAATCTTGAACCCAGGTCCTTGTCCAAGGTACCATTTGCATTCTATCTGGTGTGCCACTTCCTGGCCCTTCAGCTCTTATTTTCTTAAAGACTCTAAATATTTTCTTTTGAAATTTCCATTCCTGGGGTAGAAAAATAGTTCACTGGGTAGGGTGCATGACTTGAGTGTCAGGTTCCTTTCTGCCATGTGGTATTGCACTGGCTACTTCATCTGTCTGGAATCTCTTTTGTCAACATTTGTCATAATTTTTCCCTTCATAATATCCACTACTGAGTTAGATGTTACCTCTTTAGGCTTTTCCAGAACATGCTTCTACCCTATTATTTACCATTACAAACATCTTTAATTGTACTCATCACTTCCTGAAATGCTCAGCTCTTAATTATTTATTGATTTATTGTTATTTACCTCTCCCAGATTATAAACTCCATGAGCACAAGATTCATGTGTATTCACTATCTAGACTTGAAGACAGTCCATTGCATCTATATAGTTTGTATGAATCTAGGGTGACTTATCAAATGGCTTTAGGTCTGCAGTAACTTCAGCAAGCCAAGACATACACCTATGCTGATTCTTAATTTTTAAAATTTAGATAATTAGTAAAATTTAAATGTATACAAAGAGTTTATACAGTGATCCTACTGCAAAAATTGTAATTTTATTTACTCCTACTATTTCTTTAGTGACAGCTTTTTAGAATGGGGAATTTGATGCTCTTTCTTAACCTAAGTCAAGTAAAATCACCTCATAAAATTATTGCCAATTTTAAAGCTTTTTTTTTTCTGTTAAAGGCTCAGTCTCAAGATATAGTTCCAACAATAGGATTCAGCATAGAAAAATTCAAATCATCCAGGTAACCCACTTTCTTATACTTGTAACTAGTATGTTGTAAGTGAAAAAGGATGTAAAGTCTGCACAGTCTCCCTTCTCTCTGAAAGCTTCCTTTGAGCAAGTTCTCAGAATTTAGTTCAAGCAAATTCTGATAGCCTCACTACGAATGAAGAAAGCATCTATTTATGTGTTTTATGGAAAATGTCTATATTTAATAACTTCTTTTTATGTCACTGGTTTATGAAAGCTTGCACATGTTGAATATTTTATATCTAAGGGTAGTTTAGTTTATTGAAAATAATGTAAAGTTTTAAGTAAAAATTACACTTTAAGTAGAAGTTTATATTGTGGTCTTGTTTTTTGTTTTGTAGTTTGTCTTTTACAGTGTTTGACATGTCAGGGCAAGGAAGATACAGAAATCTCTGGGAACACTATTATAAGTAAGTGTGTTTATAAATGGTGGTTACCTAAATGAATAAATTTTAATAGCAAATAAAGATTAGAACTCCAAAGGCTATATGGGCTGGTTGTACTGGTAACTTTTTCGTATGATTTAGGCACATTTTCTAACTTTTAAAGTACCATCATACTTCACCTTATTTCTCAAATGCTCCAAAGCATTAATTGTCTCTGTTTTAAAGCCCTATTCTACTCTGCTTTTCTTTAAATTTCTTTATTGGGGGATTTATAGTTTACAGTTGTAAACTGTAATATAAAAATTTGCACATGCATGATATTTTCCATTTTTCCATGTAACAATTCAACCCCCATTAGGTGCTCCTCTGCCATCGTGTTCAAGGACCTGAACCCTGCCCCCTTCCCCCCCAAGAATCTTTTTACTTTGGTGCTACTCTGCTTTTTTAATGTTAATGTGTTTGTTCTTTAAGAAATACCTCAAAAGTCACTTCCCCAGTGAAGTTTTGCTATTTTGCTCTGTTATTGTATCCCCCAGAATAACATTATCCATTCACAGCTCTATAAATAATCTTACATCTTGAATATAGCTTCCTCCCTAATGAAACCATGCACTCCTTGAAAACAAGATTATTTCCTTTTTTTTCCCCTCTTCTTCTGTCTTTAGCCAGAGCACTGCGTAGCTGTCATTTATAGAGGTGCCAGTTGAACGTGTGGCCTAGAAGCCTCAGGCATGAAAGTGGCAGGATTATTTTTATTCATATTATGTCTTTTTATTGTTATTTATTATAGAGACAGAGAAATTGAGAAGGGAGGGAGTAGACAGAGAGGGAGAGAGACAGAGAGACACCTGCAGCCCTGCTTCACTATTCATGAAGCTATTCCCCTGCAGGTGGGGACCAGGGTCCTTGGACACCACCACCTGGCCTCATACTCATATCACATCTTAAGGCCTAATAGGATACTGGTGTTATAGATCAATAAAGTTTATTGAAAGAATATAGTTAAAATAGCAGTCATGGTGGGGTAAATAACATAATAGTTATGTAAACAGACTCTCATGCCTGAGACTCCAAGGACCCAGGTTCAATCCCCTGTAACACCATATGCCAGAGCTGAGCAGTGCTCTGATAAAAATAAATATATATATTTTTTCCATATATATTATATATATATCTATATATAGAGAGAGTACTATCAGCTGATATTTTATGTTATAAGCTCATATGCACATTAAGTACTCACTAATTCATATTAACTGTTGTTACAAGGATCCAAATGTGTTATACCTTTTCCAGATTTGCATGTGGTGTTAAAATGAAACCATTAATTTGCAATATTACTAGAACTCCTTTGTTAAAGAAAAATGTAGCTCAATTTTGCAGTCTGAAACTTTAAAGCCGTAAGTCCTGATAAATAACCTTTTGTAATTATGAACTCTTTTCTTGAAAGGGTATGTAATAGACAACAGGACAGATTTTTAATTTTGGTTAATTATCCCCTAAATAAAAACATTGTATTTCTCAACTGAACTAGTGGAGACTTATTCCAGATATATATTTTCAGTCAGTGCTTTAGTAGATTGAGACTGTGTTAAAATCATATAAAGCCCTGGAATGTTTAGGGGAAGAGGGGAAAGAGGGTTTCATATTTGAGGGTCATTCCAGAAAAAAAATGAAACTCGGCATGTTTGTGCTTCAATTCCTTGGAGATGTGTGAGACTGAGGCAGGACAGTGCTTGAGTTTTCACCAAAGAGTATTTTAACCCTTTTTCATTATTAGCTGGTAAGCAGTACTTTTTCTCGAAAAAATATATATTTTTACTAGATACATTAAAAATGCATGTGTCACATACTGAGTATTATGACATTTTTCATGTCTTCATGTAAGATACCATTCTTGTTATAGATACTTAGTACATACAGAAAGAGGAAAATTAGCACACAGAATGTACCAAACCACTAATAGCACTTTCTTTGGAATATTAAAAACTAAAGGAAAAGTTTACTTTGTCATGTATATGATTCTTTAATGTTAATTATTCTGTCATTTTTGCATATTGCATGTGCAGTACAGAAAGTCACAAGATATATAAGGAATAAAAGCATAATATCTGAAAATTACAGAAAGGAATTTATAGATGGCTTCCTGCAAGGGGTCAGTGATGGCTCACTTGGTAAGAGCACAGGCTGTACCATGTGGAAGCCCAGGTTAGAGCCCCAGCCACCACATGGGAGCACCTAGATGGGGACTACAAGCAATACAACTGTGATGTGGTGTGCCTCTCTCCTCTCCCCTCTCCCCCTCCCCTTCTCTCTCTCTCTCTTTCTGCCCCACACCCTCTATTTAAAAAAGAGGGTAGTGAATGTGAGTCTCTGCCATTAGCAGTGAGAATCATGTAGACACAGAACCCTAGCAAAGAAAAAAAATTTTTTTCCAGTAAATCTCATTACAAAGTTCACAAATGTTAGTCTTTTTGGTATGTTAATGTCTATAAAATATGTAATGGACTGTACAGAGTTGAGTAGAGGTTACATGTCACATAAGATTTTTTTTATCCCACTTTTCCTTCTAGTTAACATTATAGAGGGTAAATCAGGAAAAGTATATACAAAATATAACTAGTAGCTGCCTGATATTTTTCCTTTGCCAGTACTAAAATTTTCTCAGCCTTTTCTCTGCTTTTAGACATAAAGGCTATTCTATCTTTGAAGATAATAGACTAGTTTTTGAGTGAATGTTTTGCTCTATAAATCTTTATTATGTTTCTTAAGATAAATCCCAGAAGCAATTTACTGTCACTGAACTTTTTAAATTATTGACAGAATTCTACTTGTACCACCTTAAAAATTTTGTTTTGTTTTTGTTTACCTATTGCAGGACTTTTATTCATCTTTATACTGGCATGATTACACTGCTCCCATTTTTAGATACTAATGACATTGAATTTTATCATTGGAGTAAAATATTCATCCCAAAATCTCTCTTAATATGTTTATATTGAACTTCATTAACAATCAAATATGGAGTAAGATAGTATACTGTTAGAGTGGGGGGAAAATTGAAAAACATAACTGTGCTGACAAGATAGGAAAAGTGCTGACAAAAAAATTCATAAGGACAATTTGTTAGTGTCTATCTTAAAATTTTACATCTATCTTTCCATTAAATTGTTGGAAAAGTCATGACACATTTTTGCATAGGAAAAAAATACAGTGACTTTTCTGACACCCCGGTAGAAAGTTTATTCTTCAAAAAAAAAAAAAAACTTAATATGCCAATAAGCTTTTGAATTTACTTAGGAGGGTGCCATAATGATAAAAATTGGAAATAGCCTAAATGTCAAATAACAGAATTTTTATAATTAAAAAATATTATTTTTGTACCAGAGTGCTGATCAGCTTTGGCTTATGGTGGTATGGGGGATTGTGCAGAGCCCTAGGCATGAGAACCTCTTTGCATAACCACTATGCTGTCTACCCTCGCCCACAACAGAATTTTTTTAATGCAGCACTGGGGCCTTGCATATGTGTGACTACACTGCCCCACGACCAGCTTTTAAACTTTTGATAAGAAATAGGGAGCCTGAGAGGGAGAAGCACTGCAGCACTGCTGCACCATCCCGGAACCTGCTTCTGTGTTGTCATGTCCCCATGTGCTACTGGGACTCGAGCCCAGGGCTCTGCACAGGGTAAGGCATGTACCCTACTGGCTCTGCAGTTCCTGCCCCGCCCACCACCAGCAGCAGAATCTTAATACAGTAGTTTGCAAAACATCCAAACAATTAAATACTTATAACCATTAATGAAAGGTAGAAACACAATCAGTAATTTTTCAAATGCTTCTGTGATCTACAAGTGAATAAGCCAAATTCAGTGCTGGTTATAAAATTTAAAAAGTTTAAATAGGCTAAAATAAAAGCTAATTGTAGTTTGTTTCAAGAAACTTATTTCAAATATATTTTAATATACTTTTTTGTATACTGCATTTCAATATATAGTATATTTCTTACTATATTAATGGTAAAAAAAAATAAAATGAGAAACATTTGTGTAAAACTTTGTGCAGCTCCCAGAATACACCTAGCTCCTCTCATATGTAACACCTCTGCTGAGTGACCTCCCCATGCCAACTTTTTCACTCTCCTTTTTGGAGGGAGAGGAGAAGGAGTGAAAAGTACCACAGCACCTCTCCATCATACATGGAGCTTCCCTGAGTGCTGTCCAGAAACTCTAATGGGCTCAGAGGATCCACACATCAAGACGCACACTGCTGATGAGCTGTTACTCAAATCCTTGCTGTAGAGCTTTTATGCTTCACATAAAGGTAGTTCAGATAATACTGCAGAAAAAAAAAGTGTACACATCAGAAAGACAGGGTATAAAATAGCAGGATAGTGTTTAAATGCCAATGTAGATGTCCTATGAATATACAGTGTCAACTGATTTATAACAAAGCAATTGTACTTGTTACTTTGTCACAATTTTCCTTGTAATACTTTTAAAATAACTTCAAAGTCATTAAATTGACCATATTATCTAAATGAAGAGATTATTTGACATGAACAATGACTTACAGTTAACATATTAATCACTTGTATAAAGTAGTAAGACTCAGAACCGAAGCCTGTAATAGTATAAGTGATAAATGGATACAGTACTTCAGGAGATAGTTCACACGTTAAGAAATGAATATGGACAGAAAACACAGAAAATGTACAAGTTTATCTTTAAATTTTCTTGTTCTTTGTATTATACAGAGAAGGACAAGCCATTATTTTTGTCATTGATAGTAGTGATAGATTAAGAATGGTTGTGGCCAAAGAAGAACTTGATACTCTTCTGAATCATCCAGGTATATGTCTGTGTCTTTCAGTCTGTGATATCTGTATTTTTGTACTTCTTTCTTTATGTCTTGTTCTTTGATGTCAGTGAAAAGTGATGCTTGTGCTATGAAACTTTTATTTAAAACTTTTAGCTTGGTGTCAGTTGGTGATTCACCCAGTAGAACGCACATGTTACCATTTTTGAAGACCTGTGTTCCAACACTCAGGCCCCACCAGCAGTGAGACAGTGCAGTTGTCTCTTTCTCTCTGTTCACCTCTATCTCTTTGTCTCACCCTCTATTTAAAAAAAACAACAAAAAAAAACTGTGGTCCAGGAGGTGGCGCAGTGGATAAAGCATTGGATTCTCAACCATGAGGTCCCGAGTTTGATTCTCAGGCAGCACATGCACCAGAGTGATGTCTGTTTCTTTCTCTCCTCCTATCTCTCTCATGAATAAATAAAATTCTTTAAAAAAAAAAATGAAAAATGACTGCTGGCAACAGTGGAGTTATGTAGGCACTGAGCCTCAATAATAACCCTAGTGGCAAAAAAAAAAAGACAAAGAAAAAGACTTTTTAAATTTTAAAATATTATGTAGAATTCATAACTGCTGCTCATATATGTTTTTGAATTTCCAAGTTTTTGCAGTATTTCCTAGGTTTATGATTTTTGCCTCCCCCCAAAATGCTTAGATCAGGAAGTTAAGTGCTGCTTATACATCTTTCTGATAAACATTCCATATTAGCCACTAGAAGAGTACTAACCTGAATTCTACCACCAGATTATTTTTTGTCTGTTCTATACCTTTGTATAAATGATAAAAGTATATATATTTTGTACATAGGTTTTTCTCATTGACCATAACGTTTTAGGCACTTACCCACATTGTCCTGTTTATTACTTGCTTACCATTTTTCATTCTTTTGTAATATTATATATTAATATGTCTCAGTTTATCTAGTCGCCTATAAAAATACAACTTCTGTTTCTAATTTGGGCTGTTATCAGTAAGCCAGCTATGAACTTTCTTATAAAATGTTTTTTTGTAGGCATGTTCTCCTTTGCCTTGGTAAAGTTTCTAGAAGTTATCTGGCTGAACTGGTAGATACATGGACAATATTTTAAGAACCTTCCCATTAATTCTTCAGAGTGAGGGGCTGGGTGGTGGTGCCCCTGGCTGAGCACAGGCACCACAACACACAAGAATGCTCCCCACCCACGTGGGAGAAGCTTCACAAGTGGGAAAGCAGAGCTACATGTGTTTCTCTCTCTCTCGGTCTTAATCCCTCTCCCCTTTTCCCCCTCTCAATTTCTCTCTGTCCTAGCAAGTAAATAAATTAAAAAAAAATTTTTTTCAGAATAATTATACTATTTTACAGTCTTTTGTCTTCTTGCTGTCTTACATTTCCATTTTTAACAGAATGTATGAGAATTCAGTTACTCCACGCCCTCTCCACGAATTTTCTAGTTTAGCCTTACTGTAGGATCTCTTTTAATTTGTATTTTCCTGATGGTTAATAGTTTTCATACATTCCACTGGCCAGTCTTAATACATTTTCTTATAAAGTATCTTTTCAAATCTTTTGTTAATCTGGTGTTTATTATCTTATTGAAAATTAATATTTCTTTATATATTATAGATGTAAGAAGTTTGTCAAATTATACATTTTGACATTCTTTTTAAACCTACCTGTGACTGTCAAGTTTATTACTTCCTCAATATTTTTTAATGATATTTGATTGATTCTCTTTGGTCACTTTTTTTTTTCCTTTTTTCTTCCTTTGTAAGAAAACTTGGCCTTCCCTTAATACTGTTAAAATATTCAGCTGTATTTGCTTCAGGTAGTTTTATAACCTTAGCCTTTCTGTCTTGTTCTGGAATTGATCTTTAATTTTTGTGCCTTTTTCATACAAATATCCAATTTTCCCAGCATCCACTTGTTGAAGAAAAAATATTTTTTCTGACTTGTCAGAGTTATTTGCTTTTTCATGTTTATCAAAAATCGTTTGTGTGCATGAGGTTATATTTATAGACTATTGTCTTCTATTGATCTCTTCTATGTCTTCATAATATCATGATTACTACAGATTTATAGTCGTAGCTCTTGAAGTAACTTTTGTTAGCTTGTTATTTCTTAGGAAAAAAATACTTGTTTAGATCTCATAATAATTGCATTTAAATGTAACTGCATCTGAGTGTTCCAACTCACAGATACAGTATGTCATGTCATTTATTTTATATCCATTCATTTGGGGGTTTAAATTACAGTTGTTGACATAAGGGCAGTTTTTTATTTTCCCATAAAAGGTATCTGCAGAACACTCACTCCAGACTTAGGTCCCTTTCCATCAGCATGCATTTGGACCCCAACACCTTCTCTACCCCCTCCTTTCCTCTACTTTCCCAGAGTCCTTTGCTTGGTTGCAATACACAACACCAAGTCCAAGCTTTACTTTGTGTTTTACCTTTCTGTTCTTGACTCTTAATTTCCATCATCCATTGTTTGCCCTTCTCTTTTTGGTTTATCTCACTTAACACAATGCCTTCAAGTTCCATCCAAAATGAAGTAAAGCAGATAACCTCATCATTTGTAACAGCTGAGTATTACTCCATTGTGTATATATACTACAATTTTTTTAACTACTTTCTGTTGTTAGGTATCTGGTAGCTTTCCAAGTTCTAGCTGTTACAAATTGTGCTGCTATGAACATAGGTACATAGATCTCCTTGAAGAGGTGTATTTGTTCCCTTTGGATAAATCTCCAGGACAGAAATTGCTAGGTCATATGGTAGGTCCATCTCTCTAGTGTTTTGATAAATCTAGTCTTTTGTCTACAGAAATTGGACTGACTTACATTCCCACCAGCAGTGTAGAAGGGTTCCTTTTTCCCACATCCTCACCAGCATTTGTTGTTTCTGTCCTTTCTAATGTATGACAATCTCTCAGATATAAAGTGCTAACTTAACTGTTGTCTTTATTTGTAGTTCTCTGATAACTAGTGACTTTGATCGCTTTCTCACATGTCTGTTGGCTCTTTAGATCTCTTCTTTGAATATCTATGTTCTCTCCTCATTTTTTAATGGTTGTTATTTCCTTGATTGTTTTATATTTTTAGATTATTAGGCCTTTATCTGATGTATATAAAGATCTCCCATTGTATAGGGAATCTTTCTTCTTCAATGATGGTTCCCCCAATTCTACAGAAACTTTTCGGTGTGATATAGTCCCATTGGTTGATTTTTTTATTTTATTTTACTTGCTGTTGGAGTTTTGAAAGACATGTTCTGCCAATGTTTTCTTCTTTTTTTTTTTTTTTTTAATTATTTATAAAAAGGAAACACTGGCAAAACCATAGGATAAGAGGGGTACACCTCCACACAGTTCCCACCACCAGAATTCTGTATCCCATCCCCTCCCTTGATAGCTTTCCTATTTTTTAACCCTCTGGGAATATGGACCCAAGGTCATTATGGGGTGCAGAAGGTGGAAGGTCTGGCTTCTGTAACTGTTTCCCTACTGAACATGGGCATTGACAGGTCAATCCATACTCCCAGCCTGCCTCTCTCTTTCCCTAGTGGAGCTGGGTTTTGGGGAATAGAGCTCCAGGATACATTGGTGGGGTTGTCTGTCCAGGGAAGTCTAGTTGGCATAATGGTAGCATCTGGAACCTGGTGGCTGAAAAGAGAGTTAACATATAAAACCATACAAATTATTGATTAATCATGAACCTAAAGGCTAGAATAGTGCAGATGAAGAGTTGAGGGGTGGTCTCTGTTTTGTTAGTTAGTAGGCATATTTTAGTTATATTCCAAAGGGCCTGTGGCTAGACTAGTTTTTTTTTTCTTTTTTTTTCCCCCTGAGCCTGAAATCTGATATGCCGGTGGATCCAAGCTGTTGTCTAGGGAGATGATGTCATGGCTGGAAAAAGGATCAGAAAGCTGAATCAGGGAAGAGAGTAGCTCTCAAATATAGGAAAGGTGTATGAATATTGTTGATTGTAAACCCCATCCATTTGATCTGATCTGGGGCTTAGGATGTTCAGCTTAGGAGCCCATGTGACCTCTCCATCCCTGTAGATCTGAGCTCACATTCTGTGGTCATGAGTAGGAACGTTCTAAGCTGCCCCAGTATCAGGACTTATCTTCCTCAGGTGTAGCATAGAGTATGTTGTCCATCCTCCCTTCGGAGGATGGAGAACATTCTCTACCGTTGTTGATCCAAGTTGAGGGCACAGTCTTAAGGGGCAATGTTTTCTTCTATCTGTTTAATAGTTTTTAGTCTGGTGTCCATATCTTTGGTCCACTTGCAGTTTGTTTTTGTGACCAGTGCTATGTGGTGGTCCAGTTTCACTTGTCTCCATGGTTTCAACCCAATTTTCCCGCTATAATTTGTTGAAGAAACTCCTCTTTCTCCATTTAATATTTTAGACCCTTTTGTCACAAATTAGTTGTCTATAGGTATGGTGGCTTACTTCTGGATTCTTTTCTATTTCACTGGTCTAGTTTGGTCCCAGCAGCAGGCAATTTTGATTATAGTAGCTCCACTGTAATATAATTTGAGGTCAGGATGTGTGATGCCACCTATTTTGTTCTTCTCAAGTTTGCTTTGGCAATCCTAGGTGTCTAGCTTTTGTTCTAGCCCCTTAAATAAATTTATTCCTAATCTTGAATTACTGACTATTAATTTAGTCATCTCAGCTTTCTTATATTCCCTAATGTTTCTAGTAATATTATATGGTTGTGTCTTTAAAAATTGTCATTCTGAATTTTCTGCTCCAGGATAAATTGTAATTGTACTAAATATTTAAATGTAAAAATTATATCATTACAGCAATAGAAGTAACTATAGGAAATTTTTTTAAAAAGTAAGTTTTAGGGTGAAAGACTTTATCTAACTCTAGTACAAAACCAGACTCAAAAGATTATGAATATGAGTGCATTAAAATTGTAATATGAGCCATCATTAGTCCAAAACAAATGACAAGGGCAGGAAAATAGCAAAATGGCATCTAAAAATACTTCCAAAGGCCTGGATTCAACTCTTTGGAACATCTAAAAATGTTCCAAAGACCTGGATTCAACTCTCACATCATCACAAGCCACAGCTGAGCAGTGCTCAAAACAAGTAAATAATAATAAATGACAAGCTAAGGAAAAGCTTTACAGTTCATATAACTATAGGCTTTATTTCTTTACTACTTGATATATTCCTATAAGCTCTATAAAGATACATAAACTTGGAGACTCAGGAGTTAGCACAGTGGATGAAATATCAGACTTTCAAGCCTTAGGTCCTGAGTTTGACCCCTGGTAGCACATGTACTTGAATAATGTTTGGTTCTCTCTCTCCTATCTCCTTTATTTTTAAATCACAATAATATTAAAAAATAACAAATATTTATATACAAACTTAATAAAAGGTGGAAAGGGATATGACAAGATCATTAAAAATGAAATATAAACATTTTAGAATATTGAAAGACTATTGGCCTTTCTCAAAATAGTATTTAAAAGTACATTGTTAATATTTTTTATTTATATCCTCTCATATAGAAAATATTAAAAAGTTCTGTAATACAGTAGAAATAATCACTTCTTATGCATTGCTATTGAAATGTAAATTGGTACCTTTTTAAAGAAAAACATTTTGGTAATCACTATTCTATCAGAATATCAATGTAGATGCCAAAAGATAGCTCAGTCTTTACCCTGCTTAGGACCTGGATTCAAGCCCCCAAGCCCACAAGTAGCCTCGTGCATGGGAACAGGGGATGCCTCACAGCAGTGGGTTGGTGCCCTAGTAGCTCCACTCTCTCTCCTGTCTCTCCTGGTAGTAAAGGGAAATAAAGATTTTGCTGGCAGTGGTGGAATCGCATAGGCCCTGAGCCTTAGTGGCTCATATACCTTGATATTTACATATCCTTTGGCTCAGCAAATCTACTTCTCAGATTTATCCTGCAGCTGACTCATCTATGTAGAAAATTTCTTATGTACAGATTTATTTAAAAAATAAAAAGTAAGTAAAAGAGTATGGGTAGATAGCATAATGGTTATACAAAGAGACTCTCATGCCTGAGATTCCAAAGTCTCAGGTTCAGTCCCCCACACCACCGTAAAACAGAGCTGAGCAGTGCTCTGGTAAAGAGGGGAAAAAAAAAAAAAAAAGATTTATTCATCATATTGTTTATAGTTATAAGTATTGGTAGCAACATAAATACATCTCAATGAGTATGTTAGATTATAGTGTATGATACTAAAGAATGAGAGGGGAGGGACTGTGGTAGGGGAGGGGACAGTGGCCTCACTGGAGGGAAAGGGAACTTTGGTGATGGGTATGCTGGGCTAGCACATATTTGGGGGGCAAGGTAAGTGAACATGTACTCTTGAGGCAACAACAATTGGTAAAACATTTTCTCGTTTAAAAAAATTTTTTTTTCTTGATTTAATTGTCTCTAGAGCTTCAAAGCTCCAGATCGACTTTTTCCTCTGGAAAAAGAGAGAGAGAGAGAGAGAGAGAAGCCTAGCAGTGAAGCATCCTTCAGTGTGTTGGGATTCAGGTTTGAACCTGTGCTACACATACAGCGATGTAGCGCACTCTCCAAGCGAGCTATTTCATCAGCCCTAAAAATCAATTTTAAAAAAGAATGTTCTGCCACTGTTAAAATAATGAACAAATTATTCTAAGTACTGATGTGGTATAATCTGTAAAATATGAGGTTTATGTAAAAAGCAAAAGGTATAAAATAGTATCTGTTAGTTGTAAATAGAATCTTGTGTGTGTGCACGTGTGTGTGTGTTTAGTCTAAATTATTTCTCTATAAAATGCTAAGATGGATGCTCTAGGTTGACTCTTGTAAGGACAAGTGTATGACCAGGCACAAAGGTGGGAAGAAAATTATTTCACTGTTTACTATTTGTATCTTCTAAGTTTGGAGCAATTGAAATGTATTGCATATTCAAAACAATGAAGAATGTTTCTAAAATTCTAGCAAGATAGAAATATTTTGATTTTTACTTATAATACTATGACTGAAGTATAGAGTGAGAATGTTTTATCTTCCTTCTATTTCAGTTTGAAATCTGTCTCCTTTCTGTTGACATTAAAACACAACAAAAAAGCAAAAACAATTTGACTGTTGCAGGTATTCTCCAGTATCTGCTTAGCAAGTCCCCCACTCACACCTCTCTCATGTTTTAAAATGTTTTAAAGTTCCAACCCAAGAATACACAGCCATAGGACAAAAAAATCTTTTTAAACCCTACCCCCACCCACACCCCCCAGCACTGCTCAGCTCAGGTTTATGGTGGTGCAGGGATTGAACCTGGGACTTTGGAACCACAGGCATTAATGTATCTTTGCATAACTATTATGCTATCTACCCCACTCAGCTGTTTCTTTTTTTTTTTAAGATTTTTAAAATATTTATTTATTCCCTTTTGTTGCCCCTGTTGTTGTATTGTTGTAGTTATATTGTCATTGTTGGATAGGAGAGAGAAATGGAGAGAGGAGGGGAAGACAGAGAGGGGGAGAGAAAGATAGACACCTGCAGACCTTTTTCACGGCTTGTGAAGCAACTCCCCTGCAGGTGGGGAGTGGGGATCTTGAACAGGGGTCTTTATGCCGGTCCTTGCATCACCTGCACTTAATGTGCTGCACTACCGCCCGACTCCCGCCTTTTAATTCTTGTATTACTCAAATACATGCCTAAAAGTACTTGTCTTTTAATGTTTATAAACATGTATATAGGTAGAAATGTTTGGGAAACCATTTTAAGGTTTTGGACTTTGATTTTAAGAATTTAAAGAAAAATTACCTGAGTAGCTGGAAGTGTGATAATAGGTTTTCTGTTTGTTTTCTTTTCAGACATAAAGCACCGCCGAATACCAATCTTATTCTTTGCTAACAAAATGGATCTTAGAGATGCAGTGACATCTGTGAAAGTGTCTCAGTTGCTGTGTTTAGAGAACATCAAAGATAAGCCATGGCATATTTGGTAAAGATTTATGTTTCCTTTTCATTTCATCTTATTAAAGAAGTCTCTGTGTTTCAGTTTTTCTTTTACAATCTCTTTATAAGTAGCCTATCATGGTAGCATGTAAGCTAATGGCTTTGCTTTATAGAACTGTCCCATTGCCAGCATTCATGACTATTATTAGTTTAAACCCTTTTTAAGGAGACCCAAGGATAGCTTATTAAGTAATGCATCGGCCGTATCAGGTAGAATGCCCTGGGTTTGAACCCTGATACTACATGGGAGCACTGTAGGACCCCCATGGGTGGTGGAGCTGCCTCTTTTCTCTGTCTCTCCCTCCATTTCTTTTCCTAAAAATAGAACAGTGAGAAAAGTGACACAGGGAAGGCTACTGAATTTTTTTTTTTTTTCCTCCTCCAGGGTTATTGCTGGTCTGGGTGCCTGCACCATGAATCCACCGCTCCTGGAGGCCATTTTTTCCCCCCTTTTGTTGCCCTTGTTGTAGCTTCGTTGTGGTTATTATTATTGCCCTTGTTGATGCAATTCGTTGTTGGATAGGACAGAGAGAAATGGAGAGAGGAGGGGAAGACAGAGGGGGGGAGAGAAAGATAGACACCTGCAGACCTGCTTCACCGCCTGTGAAGCGACTCCCCTGCAGGTGGGGAGCCGGGGGCTCGAACCGGGATCCTTACACCGATCCCTGCGCTTTGCTTAACCCACTGCGCCACCGCCCGACCCCCGGCTACTGAATTTTGGTAAGCTGATGGGTGAGGCCCCAGCTTTGCATTTGGGGGGGTGGGGGGAATATTGTAGACTAAACACACACACACACACACACACACACAGGATTCTATTTACAACTAGTAGATGATGCTATTTCATACCCTTTGCTTTTTACATAAACCTCATATTTTACAGATTATACCACATAAGGTATCTAATCTCTAAATAGGGATTTTGTTGTTGTTGATGTTTGTTTTTTCTTTTGTGCCATTAGGTTTATCTCTGGAATGATGGAGAGAGATTGATTTTTAAATTGGTTTGGGGGGGGAGTCGGGCTGTAGCGCAGCGGGTTAAGCGCAGGTGGCGCAAAGCACAAAGGACCGGCATAAGGATCCCGGTTCGAACCCCGGCTCCCCACCTGCAGGGGAGTCGCTTCACAGGCGGTGAAGCAGGTCTGCAGGTGTCTATCTTTCTCTCCTCCTCTCTGTCTTCCCCTCCTCTCTCCATTTCTCTCTGTCCTATCCAACAACGGCAACAACAATAATAACTACAACAATAAAACAACAAGGGCAACAAAAGGGAATAAATAAACTAAATAATTTTTTTAAAAAGTTAAAAAAAAAAAGAAAAAAAAATTGGTTTGGGGGTAGAGACCTAAAGAGCTCTTCAGAGAAATAACTTTCTGGGTCAGGAGGTAGCTCCCCAACTA
Source organism: Erinaceus europaeus (assembly GCF_950295315.1). Taxonomy (NCBI): domain Eukaryota; kingdom Metazoa; phylum Chordata; class Mammalia; order Eulipotyphla; family Erinaceidae; genus Erinaceus; species Erinaceus europaeus. The sequence goes on along the minus strand of NC_080175.1, from coordinate 80,911,041 downwards.
GCACTTGCCTTGTTGTCTGAGGCCCTGGATTCAAGCCCTGGTGCCACACAGGAATAGCATGGATGACATTGCTATAGCTTCGTGGATAGTGGTATCTCTCTTCTTTGTCTCTCCCTCTCAAAGGGATAAAGAATGGAAAAAAGTGGATTAGACCAGTTAGCATTAATATCAAGCATATGTGAATCTGTGGGCTTATTCCCTGGTATAACATTAAATGAACGATCAACTTACCCTAGCTTCAACCATACTTATTTCCTTCTACACATTGAATCAGCCAACTACAATTTCATCTGATGGTATTCATACATCTTGCTCCCTTTGAATCATTTTCAAAAATAATTTTCCTGGCCTGCAAGTCCAGGATAGAGACCTTCCCTGATAATGCTCTAAAATATCACTATAGCTTACCTGGTCTCTTGTTTTCTTCCTTATTTTTTGTCATTTTCCTTTTGTCATGTGACCTCACTTTTTCTTATAATTTGTCTTCCTAACTAGTGCATTAATATCGTGAGAGCAGAGATTTTGTCCTTGTTGTTACTGTGTAAAACCCTGGACTTGTCATAGTACCTGATAATAAGTATAAAAAAATATTTATTTAAATGAATAAATAGAAATGAAAATATTAGTCTTATATAGATAGCGTTAATAAAATTGAACTTGGGGGCCAAGCAGCGGCACACCGGGTTAAGTGCATATAGTGAAAACACAAGGACCACAAGGATCCCGGTTCCCCAGCTCCCCGCCTGCAGGGGGCGTAGCTTCACAAGTGGTGAAGCAGGTCTGCAGGTGTCTCTCCCTCTCTATCTCCCCCCCCAGCTTCTCTCTGTCCAACCCAATGGGGGAAAAAATGACTGACAGAAGTAGTGGTTTTGTAGTGTAAGCACTGAACCTCAACAATAACCCTGAAGGCAAGTAATAGTAATAATAATAATAATACTGAACTCTTAAATTATCATACATTATTTATTTGTCCTGCCAAATAAAGGGGAAATTTTTCAGAAAAAAAAAAAAAAAAACAATGTATTTAAAAAACCTAACTTTCATTAATTTACTGTATTTTAAAATCATACTTAAGCACACCGAAAGAACCATAATAATTCAGAAAGTCTAGTAACGTAAAAGATTGTAGCACCCCAGGAGATGTCACATCAAGTAACTCATTGGACTCACAAGACCTGATTTCGGTCTCTGGGGCCACGTATGCCGGAGAAGTGCTTTGATTTTCTCTCTAATTGTTAAATAAATAAATTAGTAAATAAGTCTTTTTTATGAGAAGACTATACAGCTTGTTTTAAGTGGAAAAATATATGTGTGTGTTTATCTCAGATACTTAATTCTCAAGAATATGAGGTGAGTGTTGATATTTGCCCTGAAGAATGAAGAATTAAATTATCTAGGTTTTCACAGCTAATTTCATTCAGCTAATTTTCTTTCAGATAGAGGCAGAGAAAGATAGAGAGAGAGAGAGATCACAGCACCAAAGCTTCCTCCATTGCCAAAGAATGTGTCTACCTTGAATTACGTATGTAGCATTGCAAGCCCTCCACCCAATTCATTTAAAGTTACTTCATCCTGTGATTAAATCACAGCCAAAGTCAAGTGTTTCTAGTTAGGGCTGCACATAAAAAGAGAGACTATTAGACCTCTCCACCACTAGAACATTAAATATATGTGTGATTTTAGTGAGAGAGAGAGAGAGAGAGATACCAGAAACACCATAGACACCAGAGCACCGCTCAGCTCTAGCATATGGTGGTATTGGGAATTGAAATTGGGACCTCAGTGCAACCAGCAAAAAGTTTTTTGAGTGATTACTAAGCTATTTCCCCAGCCCTTCAAACTATATTTTATTGATGTCAATCTGAATGGTATTCCTAGAATAAGACTATTTAGTGCTACTTTTTTTTTCTAAATGTCTATACCAACTAATAATTTTTCTGTGTCTTGCTTCTGAGCACTTAGCTTTTATTTATTGCTTCTATTCAATTTCATTGCTTAACCAGTTTTGTTCTGAGATGTGTTATTGAAATATATTAAATTGCTGTTTAGATTTTGCTTATAGTCTTGTGATTCAATGAAATAAGATATGGTCTTTTTGGGATTTATTTCAGTGCTAGTGATGCTATCAGAGGGGAAGGACTGCAAGAAGGTGTAGACTGGCTTCAAGGTACAGCACTTGGCATCTGTAGCCTTGATTTCTTTCCATTCACATCTCAATTCAATTTTCTTTCCTAATTTTGTTTTTTTTACATCATTGCCTTTTTTTCTTTTGTTTCCATTTATTTCTGCTCTCAGAAAAAACAATACAGTAAGTATCTAATCCTTCATTTACTTCTCATTTTTCTAACAAATCTGTTTAAATAAATCATTTTTGCATCTTTATAATCAATATGCATATGTACTCTATAAAATATTTTCATTCATGGCAACAAATTTTAGACATGATATCAATAACTAAAAATGTCTGAATGATATGAATCTTGTGAATGTCGTGATATACTATATTTCGAGTTCCACTTATACATATTCTGTTTATTTACATCATTAGTTTTGTTCTTTTTGTTTTTCACCACAAGCACTACTCAACTTTGGCTACTTGTGGTGTCTGGGATCAAACTTGGTACCTATGGAACAGAAGTCCTGTGTACTACGCTACCTCCCCTTCCTCAATCACACATTTAAAAAAAAAAACAACAACAAACAAACTATGTATTGAGTGTGACAGGGAGGGAGGGAGGGAGGGAAAGAGAGAGAGAGGGAATGAATCAGAGCATTACTCTGGTTCATGTGCTGCTTGGGGTTGAATTTGGGACCTACCTCATGCTTAAGAATTCAGTGCTTTATCCACTGCACCATCTCCTAGACCATAATCACACAATTTTTATTGCTTGTATTTATTACTGTTAAAAAACTGATATTATGGGAGTCGGGCGTTAGCACAGCGGATTAAGCACTCATGGCACAAAGCGCAAGGACCAGTGTAAGGGTCTGGGTTCGAGCCCCCAGCTCCCCACCTGCAGGGGAGTAGCTTCACAAGCAGTGAAGCAGGTCTGCAGGTGTCTGTCTTTCTCTCCCGCTCTCTGTCTTCCCCTCCTCTCTCCATTTCTCTCTGTCCTATCCAACAACGGTATCAATAATAACTACAACAAGGGCAACAAAGGGGAATAAATAAATAAATAAATACTTTTTGAAAGAATAACATTTTAAAAAACTGGTATTATATTGCTGTTTCATGTGTTTGCAGTTCTAGCTGTCATATGTTGGTACAGCCTCACTATATCAAGAATTAATTTTGTATAACCATGGTTTAAGCCTGACCCTCACCACACTAAAGAAAGGTTTGGTGCTGTAGTTCCTCTTCCCCTTTCTCTGCCTCTCTTTTTCTCTCTGAAAAAAAGAAAAGAAAAGAAATTAAAATATTTCATTTTCCATAAGATTAAATTCTATCAGAATCAAAGAAATGGCTTGAAGTGTCACATACATGAAGCAGCTGGTCTGGACTTTATATTCTAACTCTGTTCTCCCTCCCCTTTTTTTAACTAATTATTTTTTTTTATTTTGTCTATAATAATGAGACCACTAGGTGTCAGTAACAATCCAATATTACAATTCCATTTGCCAACTCTGGTCTTGTAATTTTTATTTGTCTTTCTTGACTCTTTCCTCCCGAGTTCTTTATTTATTTGTCACCTCAGAATTCACCACAGTTGTGCTGACTTTCTCTTTCTTCTTCTTCTTTGAGGTGAGTAGGGAGGCAAGACAGCACCCAAGTTTCCTCCAGTGTGCTAAGGATCAAACTTAAATCTGGGCCAAGCACATGGCAAAGCAGGCACACTGTGCAGGTGAACTGTTTTTCTGATTCTCCCGAGCTCCTTTAAGGATAATATAATACTGGAAATCTTTTTGTGCCCTTGCATTGCCACATTTAAGTAGCCTTTTAACAATTCTGTGCAAGATCAGTTCTACTATATTCATTGTATGTCAGTAGCACAAAATAGTTAAAAGCCTATGGGATTTTAATTCTAGCAGATGTAATCCACTGGTTATTAATTATCAGCTAATATCTTTTTTGAAGAAAGTCTTCATCTCTTACATTTTTAAATATGTAAAGAGTCAATAATTATAGGTTGACTTAAATACTCTATTAAAATACTTACACTGATGAAGTTCTTCCCCCTCCCCTTTTGATTTCTCTCTGTCTCTGTCCAATAATAAATAAATAAATATTTTTTTTTAAAAAGAAAAAAGTAATAAGAGATTTGTTCTTTAACAAAAATGGGAGTGAAAAAGGAAAACATTTATCTGTTCTTCCTTCAAAAGATTGAAGAGAAACTGAGAATTTTCATGGTGAATAACCTTTTTCAGTCTTCCTTCCTCTAGCAGAAAGCGTCAATATTAATAAAGAAATAAGAAGATTCCTCTTTGTGGAATCACATGAGTCTAACAAAGAAGGCCTAGTAGAAATACCCAAAGAAGTGACATAACCAGTATATTCAGATGAATATCGTATTTAATAAGACTTGCATGTTTCCAGAGTTCATTCATCTTTTATAATCTTCACTCATATGTATGAGCATATGGAAAAGAATCACTAGAGACTTGAGAACCAAGATCCTATGAATTGTAAAATACAGACCCAAAAGGCAGGTTAGAGAAAGTAGAATTTATTTAGGAAGAGCATTTCATAAAACTAATAGAATGTCTTCAAAAAAGAAGATACTACTTTCATAATACAGTCAGAGTACTTACTAAAAAAACAAAGAGCAAAAAAAAAAATGTGCCCTTGGAATAAAACAATCGAATAATAGAAACAGGAAATTTGATAATACGTAGATAAAATAGGCAGTCTCTCAAAAAGAAGAGGAAAAAAGAATAGAAAAATCAAAGCAAAGATGGAAGGCTGTGTCTAGGAGGCTCAATATTCAAATAGTAGAAATTTCAGAAAGAAAAAACTGAGAAGGGAAAAACCATCAATAGTACTTTCCTAAACTGAGGACAATTGGATTTTCCATCTGGTTTTGTGGGTGAAAATATCCCCCCCCCCATCAGTGTACATTGTTATTAAAGTCAACACTGAAAACAGTAATAATAGACTCTAGAAGCTTCCTGAAAAGAAAATAAGGGGGGGAGTTTGTAAAGAATAAGGTAATGGAATAGCATCAGACTTCCTAATGGTAACACTTAGAATTTATAAAATAATTGAAGTGTCTAGAAAATTCCAAGTAGAAAAAGAATTTTTGGAGTCATGCTTTCTCAGACACTAACAATATGTTATCACTATAGAATTAAGATATCTTCAGCCCTGTAAAGTCTCAACAATACTTTTTACATATATCCTTTACTAAAGTAGTCACTAAGAGGTATACTGCTCAAAAGCACAAAAAAACTCAGGGATTATAAAATGGAAAAATCAACATAAGAGTGTGGAAGAAGGAATCCTTAGGATAATGGAGACTCTAGAATGGTAATGATAGATTTCATCAAAAAATATCAACTGGTCCAGGTTACAGAGTATTGGAAGATTCTAGGAGAGAGTTCTTCAAGAAGATGAAATTGATTACTATGCTTTATAGAATGAATTTTTAAACTGGACGTACTGGAATTGTAGTAGTGTTCGGTGCATTTAACAGAACTGAACAAAAGTGCATGGTTAAGTATGGGGCTAATAAGGGAAAGTAAAATGCAGTAGAAGAAAGAGAAAGTGAGAAAATTCCACCTCTCGACAGCTGCAAATAAGCTTTACGGTTACTGTATTGAAAATGACTGCCTTGTAGCGTTGGAGACCAAATGTTGGAAGCACTAGATTGCATAGGAGCACTATAGGAGTGTGTGGGAGCTGAAGCTTCATACTACATTGAAAGAAATATTTCAAGAAGTAGTAGTAGTATAGCATTAGAGCTACAGAGATAACACCAGAAAGGGAGTTGAAAGCAGTTGCCTGTTAAAGGTAAAAGAAGAGTTGAGACGAGATGCACTACTTTTCACATATGCCCTATAGAACTGGTCGACCATGTGCAGATCCAGCTACCATGATTGAAACTAAAGGATGAACTGTGCTTTAAAAAGCAGACGTATTCACTGGTTTCTTTTTCTGAGAGATCTGTCTTGGATTACTTAAGAAGATAAATTTTACCTTGTATAAACTGATAATTTTTTTCTTTTTTATTAGATCAGATCCAGGCTGTGAAGACATGAAAAGATAGTGTTTGGAAAACCTCAACTATTTTCAGTTCAAGGAATGCATTTAAGGGAGATGGAATACATTAAATTGATTGAAAGATGTTTGTGAATTTAAGAATAACTTCTAATCTTCTGCTTGCATTTATGGACACTGAATGAACTCTTTTAAGAATATGGAATTTATAGAATTTCTAGTGTGCTAATCTGGCCATTAATTATATAAAAATGCAAACTTCTCAGAAATGTTCACCAAAGTTCTCAACTTCTTGGTCAAAATATATATTTGTAATTAAAATATTTGAAAGCCATAACTATAAGCCATCTCAACATTACATTATGATTTATATATTAATGAATTTCATTTTTCAGTTGTCTTCTAAAAATTTAGTTTTTGGTATGACTTTGCAATATGGTTGTACTTCTGAAAAGTATTTAATTTAAATATTGATAAAGACCATGGGTAGTTAACATACATTAAGTTTTTGCTATAACAACACCAATAAAACATAAAATGTAATTTAGCAACTAACTAGTGTGCTTTGCTTATGTCAAAAAAATAGTCCTGCATTAATATAGTATTTGATGTTTTATTGTCACATTCTTCTAACTGATCTAAGAATTTATTTAATAAGTATTTAATACTTCTACACTTATACTAGTCTGGCATTGTCCTAGACAATGGTGATACCAAGTAAATAAGACATGTTCTAGGTTCAAGCCCCCAGTCCACACTTGTAGGGGGTAAACTAGTATTGAAGTAGGGCTGCAGGTGTTTCTCTTTCTCTCTCCCTATCTTCCTCTCCCTTCTCAATTTCTTTCAGTTCAACTAACTATGAGAACAGTAATATAAGGATAAAAAAAAAAAAAAAAGCTCTGTATCCTCAGAAGATTTAAGATTCAATGAGGGAGAATTTGAGAACCTTTTCCTATGTTATCTAATTCTTATTGGCTGAATGAAAATATTATGTCTTTAAATTAGACTATATAAAGGTGAATTATTTATGTGATGCTTCAGTAGTTGTTGCTATTATAATTGACTTTTGATTCTTCCTTTGAAATGCGTCCAACTTGCTATAATGCTTTGTTAAAGTAGATTGTGGCTCACCAAACCATGTTTTAAGTGTAAACTTTTGTATAATGTTCTTAGAAATTTAAACATCTCAGGCATCTACTGAGTGCAAGCAGTGTCACATCTCATAACTCAACTTGTAACTGTGAAGCCTAAAGCCTTCATTTTTAAATTCATCACTGGTAAACAATTAGAGATCAGTGGCTTCAAAATCTAGATAAAAGGAACAGCTGGTATATTACATATACATCTTAAATATCCTTAGCTATGAAATGAAAAAAGAAGAAATCTGATTGATAGGATGTTATTATTGTGACTACAGTACTGTTACATTTTGTAGGTTTTTTTCCCCTGGTTATCTCCAGGGTTTTGCTGCTCTTAACTGACTGGTTTTTCAGAGACAGAGAAGGAGAGAGAGAGGGAGAGAGAGAGAGAGAGAGAGAGAGAGAAACCAATGTAGTAGAAGTCAGGTTCAAACCTGGGTTGCATTGTGCACATGGTAAAGTAACACCTAGTCAAGTGAGCTATTTACCTGTCTTTATAGAAATTTAAATTAGATAATTTCAAAACTACAGGAAGAGTTCTGTGGTGAGGTTTGGTTTGGTTTTATTGCCACCAGGGCTATTGCTAAGGCTTGGTGCCTGAATGACAAATCCGCCACTCCCAGTGGCCTTTATTTTCATTTAAAATTTTTTTTCTTTGATAGGAAAGAGATAAATTGAGAGGGGTGGGAAGCTAGTGAAGGAGAGGGGGGGGGGAGAGAGAGCTGCAGCACTGCTTCACAGCTTGTGAAATTTTCCCTTTAGGTAGGGACCAGGGGCTTGAACCTGTGCTGGGTTTGTGTGTAGCAACTTGTGGTCAGCTAGGTGCACCACAAACTCTCTGACTTGTAAATTGAGACTATTTTAATGATCTAGCATTTTAGCTAACTTACCAGCTTTTCATTCACTGTTTTTGATGCCCATATACAATGAGATTTTCATTAACCCAGAGTTACCTCAAATATAAAAAAGACATGATGATGCAAACAGTTTGATTTAACAAAAACAGATATTCTGTAACTATTCAGGGAAGATATTCATTATCACAGTATGATCATTAGATTTTGAACAAGATATTATACATGAGATTTTTGCCTCATTGAATCCTAACAATAATGTTGTATAATATATTCTGATTTTTTTTTTTTTTTACTTTGTAAAGGATATATTTACTTGCCAGTCAGTTTGGTTTTAAACTTGGTAAAACAATGCACTGTGGACTCAGTGGCACAGCTGATAAAATATTTTATAAAAAAGGAAACTGAGGCCTAAAAAAATTAATTGCTGGAGGTCACAAAACAAGTAAATGTTGATACTAAGATTTTGAACCAATCTGTTTTAAACATCATTGAAGAGATGGAAACATTGAAGAAATTTGAAAACAATGATACCTGCCATAAGAATAGCTAAAGGAGGTTAAGCGCAGGTGGCGCAAAGCACAAGGACCAGCATAAGGATCCCGGTTCGAGCCCCAGCTCCCCACCTGCAGGGGAGTCACTTCACAGGCGGTGAAGCAGGTCTGCAGGTGTCTATCTTTCTCTCCTCCTCTCTGTCTTCCCCTCCTCTCTCCATTTCTCTCTGTCCTAAAAAAAAAAAAAAAAAAAAGAATAGCTAAAGGAATTAAAAATATTAAGATAGATTTATGGTATGGGAGACCAAAATAAGGCTATAGGGAGATCAGAAACAAGATTATTTTTTACATTTTTGCTTATTTTAGCACAAATTCCAATTTTAAACTTTTTACATAAATAACTGATGAAAGTAATTCTTAGAACTATGTTGAAACTTTGTATTCCACAAACTAAGATAATGCACAGCTATGCAAATATTTAGTAGGACACAAAATACTTTTTTTTTCCACAATATCCAAATATAGTTCATAGCCTATAAACATCCATTCCTTCTCTTCACTGTCTTGTACAAATTGTTTGTAGTTGCAAGTTGGGCAGTAATGGTCACTGGATACTATATATAAGTATGTATAAACTGAGATCATTGCATTTGGAGTTGACATATTAAACATTTAAATGTGTTAAAGCTCAGGCAAGTTATTTGTCTCAGGAAGACATCACTGTTACAAAATTTAATTCATTAAGTTCTACATTTCAGTACAACAGCTCCTAATTGTTCAAAATCCTATTGTATGTTTTGCATTTAAATATTTATATGTGGCCCTGTTCAACTTCTGGTTTGTTTGGAAGTCACAAAAGAATTGACTTTTCTATTTGGTTTTCACTTTTAGGTTATCTGCTAAATTGTCTCCTGATTAAATTGTTTTTCTTTTTGGAATTTTCAGCACTTTTAATTTTCATAAATCATAAATAATAGTTACTTTTGAGAATATTTAGAACCTGCACATCCTGCTTATAATGTTGGTCTATTAAAATACTGTAACATTTTGATGATTTTGCAAGTATTTTCTTCTTTCTGATTATCTTTTTAGTTAAATAAAACACTGAATAGTTCAACTAAATACATGTTTAAGTAGGTTTGTCCATTTTTGGTGAGAAGTATTTTAGTAAAGAAATGATTATTTAATATTTCAGGTGGCTTGGTTATTATATTTCTACTATGAATCTTCCTCATTAAGGATCTTCTGCTGGGCCTTACAGAGATGACATCAGGGCTCTTATAACTAACTCCCTCTGACCATATGGTTTTTTATGTCTCACTCGAAGACTTTGACAACAGTGTTAAACTTTTTTCTGGCATGTAGAATAACTGAGAAGGATAAATTAAATCCTCCCAATCTCAAATTATCAGGTAATGCCAAAAGTCATTCAGGGATAGTGAGGTTGTTTAAATAAAATTTGGTTAGAAATATTGTTGTAGTAACAAACATTTTATAGCTTTGATTTTTTAAATAATTTTTATTGAGGGGTTAATGCTTTACAGTGCAGTCATTGATATGTGAGCACAATTTCCGTGTGCACCAGGACTCCACGGTTCTCTTCCATTTCTCCCTTCCCCTCCTTCCCCTCTTCCCCAGAGTCCTTTGCTTTGATGCAGTATACCATGCCCAGTCCAGGTTTCACTTGTGTTCTCCCTCCCTGTCTCTATTTTTTTCTTTTTTTTTTTTTTAATACATTCTTAATCCCCACGAGTGGTGAAGCAGGGCTGCAGATCCCTCTCTCCCCCCCCTTCTTCCCTTCTCCTTCTCCCCTCTCAGTTTCTCTCGTCTCTATTCAATAATAAAAATTTTAAAAAATTGAACCATGTTAAGTAGTCATTGCCATCTTTTGAGGAAGTAGGAGCTATGTTAGTAGAATCAAACAAGCAAAACCTGGAAACTGAACAGGATGTGTTTGTGGCCTTGGAGGGGATGCAGTGCACAAGGTGTGGAGTCCCAAGCCTGGGGTACCAGGTTCAGTCCTTGGCATCGCCTGTGCCAAAGTGATGCTCTGGTTCTCTCTCTCTATCCCCACTAATATTTAAATAGGCAACCATTATTTCTGCTGTTTTGTAGTAAATGTGGTTATAGTATCCAGTCATGTGTTTGTTTTTTGTATTCAATTTTTCAATAAACTGTAAAAGAGTAAAAGAATATATGAAATAAATTAATTTTACCCCCCTAAAAATATATTCTTGAATTCCTACTATTGTTTTTAAAATGCAAACATTTTACAAATATGCTATTCTACATATGATTTTCCATGCTTCCATATACATTGTATATTTACATACATATGTACAAACTTCCTCAAAGTTAGATGATGGTTTGTGACAGTTTTTTTTGGGGGGGGTCATCTCTGGGGTATCACCACTCTAGGATTTTTTTAAATTTATTTCTTTATTGGGGAATTAATGTTTTACATTCAACAGTAAATACCATAGTTTGTACATGCATAACATTACCCAGTTTCCCATTTAACAATACAACCCCCACTAGGTCCTCTGCCATCCTGTTCCAAGACCTGAACTCTCCCCCCACCCCACAGTCTTTTACTTTGGTGCAGTACACCAACTGATAATGATTTTATAATTCGTTTTATTTAATTTGCTTGAGTGCTGGAGACTCATGCATGCATACTACTGGCTTCGAGGACAACCTTTTCATTCTTTTTATTTCAGATAGGGAGATGGAGAGACACCACAGCATTGCTACACTATCCATTTAATAGCCCAGGTGTGGGCCATGGTGCTCTGGTTTGGTTCTGGAGCTGGAGCTGGAGCTGGAACCCAGGGCCTCACTCATGGTAAGCTGTGACCAGGTAAGCTATCACTGGACCCTAATTTTATATTTTTTAAGGGTGGTTTTATTTTATTTTGAGAAAACAATAGATCTGGCTTGTGGCCCTCTAAGTCTAAAATTATTTGAGGTCTAGAGCTTTACATAAAAATTTTGTTGACCCCTGTTCTGTAACAGTAAAATAAAGTATGGTGAGAGAGTCAGTAACATTGCCTGAGGGTATATTATACTAAATAGAAAATTCTGGATTTTGAAACTAGATACAGTCTTGCTCCAGAATCTGTTGTCTTAGCTTCAAGAAAGCTTCTTTGAATGCTAAAGATAATTCTAAAATGGAACAGAACAATTTGAAATTAACTTTTTATTAAATTATATTTGTTAAGAAAGAGGAGAAATAGATGCAAATAACAGAAATGTCATGCTTTTTGAAATCTTTTTTTCTCCAGTAAGATTGATGTCATGTCTTTATGAAGGTTTTATTTCTTCCTTTTTCATAGATTGGTCCCAACAGCTGGAGCAGATTTACAAATATCAGGCATGTTAATATTTTAAAGTATAACCAGACTCACACAGATTATCACCAAGTATCTGGCTTGGACTTCTAGATTTACCATTGGTATTAGCCACACTTGGAGGTAAATGATCATTAGTTCTGGTAGTCTGGAAATGTACATGATACAGTATAGGAGCATCATTCCATTTGTGGAATTGCAATTTATGTGAAGTGGTCAAAAATAACAATTGTAGCTAAACATGGTTTTTTTGTTACAAATATTTTATGGTTATGTCTCAGTATTTTAAATTTTTGACCTTTGGATGGATAAATAGGTCTAGAGATCAATATTTTTTATAGTCTTTTCTGGAAAAACACATTCTTCTAAACACTTTGTGGTATACCATAATACTATGTAAAATTTTAGAATAAATGTATGTTTCCTCTAATTATATGTAATCATTAATTTATATTCAAGTTCTTTTTTAAAAAACACATTTTTAAAATTTTTTATTATCTTTGTTTATTAGATAGAGACAGCCAGAAATTGAGAGGGAAGGGGGAGATAGGGAGGGAGAGAGAGAGAGAGAGAGAGAGAGAGAGAGACCTGCAGCACTGCTTTACTACTCGTGAAGCATTCCACCAGCAGGTGGGGACCAGAAGCTCAAACCCACATCCGAGTGCATGGTAACATGTGTGTTCAACCAGGTGTGTCACCACCTGGCACCCCCCACCACCACTTTTTTTTTTAATTGCTAACAGGGTTATCACTGGGTCTCAGTGCTTGTGGGTCTAATCCATCACTCCCAGTGGTGGCATCCTTCTTTTTTGTTCTTTTTAAAAATTGTATTAGTGATTGATAATGATTAACAAGACTTTAAGATAACAGGGGTACAATCCCAGACAGTTCCCATCACCAAAGTTCCGTGTCCCATCCCCTCCATTGGAAATTTCCCTATTCTTTATCCCTCTGGGAGTATGGTAATAGGTACAATTAACCAGGTGTGCTACCACCCAGCCCCCACTCTTGGGAGTATGGACCAAAGATCTCTATGGGGTGCAGAAGGTGGAAAGTTTGGCTTCTGTAATTGCTTCTTCACTGGACATGGACAATGGCAGGTCTATCCAGACCCCCAGCCCGTTTCTGTGTTCCCCTCGTAGGGTGGGGCTCTGGAGAGGTGAGACTTCAGGACACATTGGTGAGGTCTGCCCAGGGAAGTCAGGATGAAATCATAGTAATGTCTGCAACTTGGTGGCTGAGAAACGCTAAGATATAAAGCAGGATAAACTATAAAATACCTAGAAGAAAATATTGGTGAAACTCTATTCCATCTAAACTCATAGGCATCTTCAGTGATACAAATCCAGTTACAAGGAAGACAAAACAAAAATAAACCAATAGGACTACATCTAATTGAAAAGCACAGCAAAAGAAACCACCAGACCCCAAAACATATACTAATAAAAGACAACAGTGAGATACCACTTCACTCCTGTGAGAATGTCATACATCAGAAACAACAGCAACAACAAATGCTGGATAGGTTGTGGGGACAAATGAACTCTCCTGCATTGCTTCTGGGAATGTAAACTGGTCTGACTTCTGTGGATAGCAGGACAAGAGAAAACTTGAGAGAAGGAGAGAGAAAGACTCATGCTGACATGCTTTACCACTTGTGAATCTTCCCCGCACCTCCCCCCCCCCCCCCCCGCCTCAGGTAAGGCTCAAACCCAGGTCCTTGAGTACAGTAATATGTGCTCTCAGTAAATATCAAAATGATCATCCAAAACAATCTATAGATTTAACACAATCCTATCAAAATCCCAGTGACATTCTTCAAATAAATCTGCTTTTGCTATCAGAGTGATGTAGGCTTCATAGAAGCTGGGAGGGAGTATTCCTGTGTCTTCAATCTTTTGGAAGACATTTAAAAGTAGAGGAATTAACTCTTCCTTAAAGGTTTTGTAGAATTCATTTGTAAAACCATCTGGCTTATGGACACTTAATAGCAAAGGAACCAAACCCATTCAGTGGAAAAAAGGTTTCAATAAATGATGCTGGGGCCCGGTGGTGGTGCACCTGGTTGAGCACACATGTTATAATGTGCAAGGGCCAGGTTCAAGTCCCCGGTCCGCACCTGTAGGGGGGAAATTTTGTGAGTGGTGATGCAGTGCTGCAGTTGTCTCTCTGTCTCTATCTCCCCCTACCCTCTCAATTTCTGGCTCTCTCTATCCAATAAATAAAATTTTTTAATGATACTGAAAACACTGCACATGTAGAAAAATGAAACAAGGCCACCATTTAACACCATACATTAAAATTAACTCAAAATGCATCAAAGGCTTGGATATTAGATCAGAAACTGTAAAATACATAGAAAAAACATCAATGAAACAGGGACCTTGACATCAAAGATGTATCTGAAGATTCATCCCTATAGAGAAGTGAATTTTGTAGATTATATAAATGGAGACTGCATAATCACTTATTTTAAATATTTATTCACCACTAAAGATCTGGGTTATTGCTGATTTCTAACTTGGTTTCTCAATAGGTATCTCAGTTCCTAGGTTTCCTTTTGGAAAGTCTTAACATTTCTATTCACTGAACCATGCTAGCAAATTCCATGATTCAGTGATCTCACTTAAGAAACTTCTGAAGGGTCAAGGAAATTCACTGGGAATATAGGGGATCCAGGGTCTAGGTTTACCCAAAAAGAACCTATAGTTCCCAAAAAAAAAAAAAAAGAAAGAAAAATTAACCCAACACTTCCTAATTTTGTGCCATAACTAAACTAGTAATCTGAGAGATTTAACTTTCTAAGATTGTGTTTCAGGCACATGCTATGAACCATTTCAGATTCTCTCAGATTCACCATCTCCTTATAAGCTCCAGTCAAGTTTATCTAGATGTAGTTTGACAGAATGCCACATCCCCTACTTCCTTCTTTGGAACTTCCTTATTCTGCTCCTATAACCACACCACTGCTATTTCCAGTGGTCCCAGCATGGAACCACTGACTAGTAGGAGACAGAAGCAAGTGAATACATTCTTCCTTCTTTCCGTTTTTCTCATCATTCATTGATAGGCTTAAGTCTTTTTATATTTATAGCTTTGTAGACAATTCCTCTGTATCTGAATTAGCACTGACCAGTTCAATGATAACATACTGTCTCCCTCCTGACCACCTTCATTATTTCCTTTGCTGGGGTCCTTGTCTCTCTCTTCCTCCATCTCTCCCTCCCCCCCACCTCACCCTCCTTCCCTCCATCTCTGTCTCTCTGACTCAATCTGGAATGGTGAAGCCCCAGTGATGACTAAAGTAAAATAATAGCCCAAAATCCTACCTCAGCAGTGCTTTCTCTTTGGATTCTCTGGGCAAAGGAAAGACGGCGACTGTGTCAGAGAGATGGAGGGAGCAAGGAAGAGACATTACAGCATTGAAGCTTTCACCATTTTTGTGGTGGCTGGGCTCAAACTTGAGTCTGCATGCATGGCAAATCAGACGCCTCCACCAGTCATCTGTCATGCCTGCTCAGTAGGTTATTTTCAAAAGAAACTGAAATCGTATTGGTCATTAAAAAAAAAAATGTGTGTTGATAACTTCAGCCAGAATGGAAAATGTGATTATTGTAAATTGCAAAGTTTTTAAACTCATAAATATGATATTAGAAAATACAGTATTATTGGACTCTCAAGCATGAGGCCCTAAGTTCAATTCCTGGCAACACAGAGTGATGTCTGGTTTTTTCTCTCTCCTATCTTTCTCATGAATAAATAAAATCTTTAAAAAAAAAAAAAGAAAATACAGTGTTATTGCTAATTTTGAGACCAGAAAAAATACTTTTAGCCAGGGATTATAAAATGGACAAAGACATTCTGATTTCACAGTACTAAGATTCAAAATAATAGCTATTAGGACAGCTTATATTGGAATACCAAGAAAATGTCAAACTGTTAGATTTTCGTATCTAAGAAATATATTTTGATAAAACAATGTATAGTCTAACTCACAAGTTTTGGTCTAAAATTAGCAATTTGGTTAGCATTAGGATGAAAATGATTTACTGGCCTAACCTGTCTTTGCAGTAATTGACAGCTGTAAATTCCAATCATGTAGGTCACAGAGCCAGTGCAGCAGTCTCTCTACCTGCATATTTCTCATACCTACTGTCATTTACTTTCTTATTATGTAATTACTGTGAAGATGGTAGCAAAGAGTTCACTTAAAGGTTAAGTTCATGGTGGCATACCAAAAGCCCTTGGGTAGCCTTGTTTTGCATACAGTATTTGATGATTCACTATGTATTTGTGCCTATTTATGTAATACTTCCTTACCAAATCATACAACAGATATTAATTAATATCTAGTGTACATACAATGTACCTATTGGGTCTTCATATTGCTTTTCACTGATGCGATATCTTCAATATCAAAGGCTGACCCATGTAGATTGCATGACTGATATAGTTAGGCACTTCTTTCCCTGTGTTTACATTGCCCACTGTTCAATTTATCACACTTTTTGTAATTTTTTTTTTGGCCTCCAGGATTATTGCTGGGGTTCATTCAGTGCTGGCATTATGAATCCAAAGCTCCTGGCAGCCATTTTTTCCTTTTTTTTTTTTTCTTTTCATCCTTTCATTCAGTAGGACAGAGAGAGGAGGAGGAAATAGAGAGGAAGAAAGATAGACACTTGCAGACTGGCTTTACCACTTGTGAAGTGTCCCAGCTGCAGGTGGGGAGTGGGGGTTCCTTGCATGGGTCCTTGCATTTATTACTACATGCATATAATTGGATGCCCCACCTCCTTGCCCACAATTTTTGTCATTTGTAATGCTGCTTAACTCTTCCCTTTCCTGAGACTCAGCTTTTTGAGAGACCACAGTTTGTGTTCCAATTACAGGACCTGCAAGCATTCAGTAAATGTTTTTTGATGGGTAGAATTCTATAAAATAACCCAGTAGCTGGGAAATGAGTTTTTGTTGTTTTTTAGTATAGCATTTTTTTTTCCCAGAAACTTTCCTGATCACTTTTGGAGCATCTAACAATCGAGGAATAAATGGAAATTTAATGAGCTTTAGATTCTGTCTAAACCTATTTCCTCAGTTTTATTTTTTTTCTGAAACATACAATGACTATATATAGACTTTTAAGTAAATATATGCCCCCCCCCCAAGAAAAAAACAATTCTCCTACTACATTCCTGGTACATTAAGGGTTTTACAACAGTTACTTGTTAAATTTTATTTAAAGCAATATTTTTCTGAATTAGGTTGTTTAAGTTACAAAAACCTGATATACAAACAGGATGTCTTTAAGCAGTAGGAAGAATTGGACTGGAAATGGTAAAGCTGAAAATGAGTAAGTCAATTTTTGTTTCTCTTGGGCTGCAGGTGGTTGGCACTGTTTAAATTTTATTAGTGACTTAATATTGATTTACAAAATTAGATGATAACAGTGGCATAATTCAGCTTATGAATAATAATTCATTGTCCCCACCACCAGAGTTCTGTATCCCCATTCCCTCTATTGAAAACTATAGTAGTACTTCCAAGGTTGCACATAAGGGTTGACTATTGTTTCTATAACTACCTGTCTATATTTGTATATATTTGCCCAGTTTTTCCTATGGTCCCACCTTTTCTTCCTTTCTAAGTTACATCCACATCTACTAACTACTTCTAAATATCCCTCCTTTTTTCTACTTCTCTCTCTGGATATTGATGGAGTTGGGAGTTCAGAGCCTGCTGGGCATCTTCCCCTAACATTTTCTCCCCCTCTGGGAATATGTACAAAAGTTCTTTTTGGGGTGCAGAAAGTAGAAGGTCTGACTTCTGTAATTGCTTCTTCTTTGGCCATGGGTGACCCCCCAGCCTGTTTCTTTTTTTCCCCAGTGGGGTAGAGCACTAGAGAGGTGAGGTTCCAGGACACATTGGTGAGGTCATCTGCCTAGGGAAGGCAGGGTGGAATCATGACAGCATCTGTAACTCGGCTGAAAGGCAGTAAGATATAAAGCAGCACAAAAATGATTAGTGAACATTAATGTGGTTGATACTTTCTATCAGACAAATTCCATGCTGTAGTGTGTTTATATTTCCTCATGTACATGTACATGATCATGTGAAGTGGAGTCCTTTTTTGAGCTAAATGTGAAATCATACTTTTAATTGCTTAAATAACATCTTTTATTACAAATAATCTACTTATCTACACAATTTACCAGAGTATTTTGTCAATACATTAATTTGCTTGTTTGAGAAGTAAATCAAATGACTTATAAGAAACTCCTTACCCAAAAGTATGTATTACATATATGTATGTAAATAAAACTTTAAATTGTTAATATTAAATCAATTATGAAAATTATTTTTTCTCTGGTATTTGCATCAAAATACTCTTATGAAAGGTATATGAAAAATACCATTCATTTTGTTTACTACCTTTTGCTATAACATGGAGTGTCTTCTGAAGTGTCTAATCAGCACTGATACTGATCATACGAGTATTATTGGATAGGAATCAGTTTCTTCAAGACGGAATGATGACAAACCCAGTAGAGCACACATATTACCATGTGCAAGGACCCAAGTTTAAGCCCCCAGTTCTACCTGTAAGGGAAAAGCTTCACAAATGGTGAAGCACTCCCAGAGATGTGTCTTCATCTTCCTCTCTATCTTCCCCTTCCCATTCAACTTTTCTCTTGTGTCTCTATAAATTAAATTAAATAAATAATTAGGCTGCTGGGAGCAGTGAATTTGTCATGCATGCATCGAGTCCTAGCAATAATACTGACGAAAATTTAAAATAAATAAATAAAAATAAAGGTATTAGTATATTTTACTGTCTAAAGTATTTAGTATCTCTTCAAGTTCAGAGTGAGAGTAATAGAGAAAATGTATCTAAGTGGCTAATACTTGTATTTTCATATTCTTGATATGGGGCTGTAGTCAGAAACAGACCTAGGAGTAGCACTGTACTCTTTGCTTCTTTCTTACTTGACCTCCTTTTTCTCCTTTGCTGTTGGAATGGTGACTGAGAGAAGTGAGGAAAAAATTCAATTAACAGGGCAGACAGATAGAAATATTTGATGAGATGGGAGTCGGGTGGTAGCGCAGTGGGTTAAGTGCATGTGGCACAAAGCTCAAGGACCAGTGTAAGAATCCCAGTTCGAGCCCCAGATCCCCACCAGCAGGGGAATTGCTTCACAGGTGGTAAAGCAAGTCTGCAGGTGTCTATCTTTCTCTCCCCTCTCTGTCTTCCCCTCCTCTCTCCATTTCTCTGTCCTATCCAACAACAAAGACATCAGTAACAACAACAATAGTAACTACAACAACAACAATGAAAAACAAGAGCAACAAAAGGGAAAATAAATATTTAAAAATTTAAAAAAGAAATATTTTTATGAGAATATTTTTGTCTATTTGAATTTTATATACATTTCAAAGTGAAAATGGAGTCATAGAGAAATACACTTGTACAATTTTTTTTTTGAAAACCTTTTCTTTTTAAGTAATGGATAGAGCCAAAGAGAAAGTGAGAGGGGCGGGAGAGATAGGGAAAGAGACAGACATCCGCAGACCTGCTTCACCACTCCTGAAGCTTTCCTCTTGCAAGTGGGGACCAGGAGCTTGAACCCGGGTCCTTGCACACTGTAATGTCTGCACTTAACCAGGTGCACCACTGCTTGGCCCCCTACATTTGTACAGTTCTAAAAATAATTATGCTCTGTTCAGTAATGTGTAGCTTTATAAACTCCATATGGAATTTTTATTATTACATTTACCAATATTTTAAAATAAAGTTTTCTGAAAGTTACTGATGTTGGGCTATTTAAGGCCTTTGTACCAATTAGTGTGTGAATTTTATGATTACGGCTTCATTACCCCCAGACTATATCAAAGTGAACATACATTCCATTCCATTCTATGCCATGAAAATCAGAAGAAATAACGCTAATTTCAAAGTTAGATTACGTCAAATCTCTATGTGGAAACTGTGATTCATCTTCTATGACAACACACATTATTTCCAGCGGCTTTATCACTAATCAGAACATGTGCTCACAATAGCAGCTGCCTCTATGTCTTGTTTTTTAAACCATTTCCAACAAATCAGACTGGGAACAATGTGCCCATAGTTAAGAGAACTCAGGCTTCTGTAGCATGTGCGTTTGAAAAACATCAAAAATAAGAAAAGAAATGGGGGTCAGGGTTGGGCAGTGGTACACCCGGCTTAAGCACACATGGTGTGAAGCTAAGGATCTGGGTTGGAGCCCTCGGTTTGAGCCCCTGGCTCTCCACCTGCAGGAGGGTTGCTTTATAAGCAGTGAAGCAGATCTGCAGGTGTCTTTCTCTCCCCCTCTCTGTCCTGCCCTCCTCTCTCGATTTCTCTCTGTCCTATCTAACAACAACAAAATGGAAAAACAGTCCTCCAGGAGCAGTGGATTCCTAGTGCAGGCACCCAGCCCCAGCGATAACCCTGGAGGCAAAAGAAAAAGAAAAACAAAAAGAAAGCCAACTAAGGAGTCCAATAACTTTATACTCCTGAAGTTCTGCTTCATGATGCCATAATAAAATTTACAATCAACATGAATGTAGTGCAGTCCAGAGTCTCATAAATAATATTCTGTGTAGAATAAAACTATTTGAAATTGTGGTTCAGAATGTTATAGAGTTGAGGGAAGTGATTAGGCAATAGAGCCCCAGAACTTGCATGTGTGAGGTGCTGGGCTCAGATCCCTGCATTGTATATGCTAGAGCAATGTCCTGCCTTTCTCTCCCTGTCTCTTTCATGAATTAAATAGTAAAAGAAATGTACAGGGCAGGGTACACAGCATAATGGTTATGCGAAGAGACTCTCATGCCTGAGGCTCTGAAGTCCCAGGTTCAATCCCCCCTGCACCACCAAAAGCCAGAGCTGAGAATGCTCTGGTTAAAAAAGAAAGAAAGAAAGAAAGAAAGAAAGAAAGAAAGAAAGAAAGAAAGAAAGAAAGAAAGAAAGAAAGAAAGAGAGAGAAAGAAAAATGTATAATACATAGATTATGTACTTACAATTTTTGAAAAAATATATTGAGTTCCTTCTTTAATACTAAATTATTCTAAACCACTATATGTCATGTTTATAAAACTGCCTTACTGGTTTAATATCCTCATATGACTTCACAGTTAAGCTAACATTTGACTCAAAAGACACATCGAACTAAATTGCTGTGAATAACTATTTGGGATGTCATGTTATAATCTGCTTTGCCAACAAAATCCTCCTTTTATTTATACACTTTTTAAACCAAACTTTGCACTGTTTGAGAAGTAAATGTTACTGTGTCCTGCACACAAAAAGCAGACAAATAATACAATAAAATTTTATGCTTCCCAGAGAAGTCTAAATAACCAATTACTTAAAACTTTCACCATCTGCTCGCATTGAAGCAGAAAGGCTGAGGCATTTTCCAGTGTTAGAAACCATAATAATTAGAATATAACAGAATGAGAAATGCTAACATTTCCCTTTTTCTTATTTGCTGTGGTGGTTTTTAATAAAGACTTGAGCCCTACAAACAAAGGAAAGAGGAGGCTTTTCTTCCTCCCCAATCTCATAATTGAGTGATTATATCCAGTAATAGCTTTTTGCTGCCCTAAGCAGCATGGCATTGTCTCATTTGGCCATGCACAGCTATTATTCTAAGAGACAGCTAGTGAAATGCCCCAATCCATCTGCTTGTTTTTCGTGGGCTGCTGCTTTCCTTGATGTTGACAGCTGTCTTAATATTTCCTGGGCCACCTGCTACCTAGTATATGCTGTACTCTTAGATGTATATAGAAGTTTATCCCTCTGCTGGACTTTGCAAAACTAAAAGTTCAGCATTTATAAATTATACTTGCATCCTTGTTCAAGTTTTCAGGGGGTTGTGTGCTTTTAGCCTCTTCTTACACTTTTCAGGGGTATAGTGTTCATACTTGGGAAATAGCTACTCAGTGGCAGTATGCTGAACTTCTTATGTGCTCACACATCTAGCCAGTTATTTTTTAAAATTTTAATTATCTTTATTTATTTGTTGGATAGATACAGGCAGAAATCGAGGAGGAAGGTGGTGATAGAGAGGGAGAGAGACAGACAACTGCAACACTACTTCAACATTTGCAAAGCTCTCCCTCTGCAGGTGGGGACCAGGGGCTTGAACGTGGGTTCCTGTGCATTGTAACATATGCGCTCAACAAGGTGCACCACCGGCTATTGAACTGCACTGTTTCTATGGAAGTCACAGTGATTGTAGGAAGAAGAGGAAGGATGAAGGAGATGGCATAGTAGTTATACAGAGGTCTCAAAGTTCAGTTCCCCACACAACCTTAAGTTCAGTCTCCCATACTGAGTTTAAAAAAAAAAGTGGGAGTGGGGCAGTAGCGCAGTGGGTTAAACGCAGTTGGCGCAAAGCACAAGGCCTGGTAAAGATCCTGGTTGGAGCCCCGGCCTCCCTGCCTGCAGGGGCGTCGCTTCACAAGGTCTGCAGGTGTCTGTCTTTCTCTCTTCCTGTCGTTCCCTCTTCTCTCTGTCCTATCCAACATCAACAACTACAACAATAATAACTGCTGGGAAATTGTGCCAATGCAGTCACATCTGCCATGTTGTCCCCTCAGGCTACTGCTAGTTCCCGTGAGAGTTGGGATATTCTCGGAGTGCCTGTTCAGCCATGTTGTGCCCTCAGGACATTGTCTATATCCCCACGATATCTGGAGTGCTCTGGTTACTCCTCCCCCTTCCCATTCTCGCGAAAGCTGCTCCTGTAAAAGCCCTTCGTTTTCCGCACCTCGTTGTCTTGCCAGCGCTCCACTCTGGTGTTCAGACGCAGGAAAGGTTACTGTGTGAGGCGGCCATTTTCGCTACCTCCACGAGGCCCAACCTGCTTCTCTAACAACTGCTTCTCTAACTCTGAGGTGCCAGGGCGAATAAAGATTTGTGTTTCCTCTTCGCTCCGGACCCTCTCTCTCTCTTCTCTGCGGCCCGCGCACTACAACATCTGGTTATACAACAAATAACCACAACAATAAAACAACAAGGGCAACAAAAGGGAATAAATATTAAAAAAGTGAGCATAGTGCCAGTTACTGACTATAGTGACTTTCTTCTGAGCCTTTATTTATTTGACAAATGAATAAAAAGATTAGTATTTTTCCATGGTCCCTACTGCACTGAAAGAAGGTGTGTGTGTGTGTGTGTGTGTGTGTGTGTGCGAACGCACCTTTTGCCTTTCTGTCTCTTGCGCAAAAGAGGAAAAAAAGAAAAAAAGTTTCTCTGTTTTACCTTATTTACTCATCTGTTCCCATTAGAATTGCTCCTTGAGGGAAGGAACTTGGTCTTACTCATTACTGAATCTCAAATAATAAACATGAATCTGATGCAGAGTTAGCAGCTTTAGTTAGTCCAGTAGGTATCTAAAGAGTTTTATCAGTTGGGGGAGCTCCTCTTTAAAGAAAAACAATTTTCAAAAGCATGAAAGTTGGATTGAAAATGAGGAATACGCTACTAGTTTAAAATGTTTGTCAAATATTTCAAATATCAGTCTAGGAAAAAATATGTATATATATATATTTCCATTAATTGCCTGGCATAAGTTCATAATGCTTTTTACCTCAATATTCTTGGTAGTATAATCATGGTTTCTCTATTATGGTATTATGGTGATTTTTCTTTTCTTTTTTTTTTTTGCTTCCAGGGTTATTGCTGGTGCTTGGTGCCTACACTGCGAACCTACTGCTCCTGGAGGCCACCTTTTCTCTTTTGTTGTTGTTTATTGTTGTTGTTATTGCTGTCATTGTTGTTGGATAGGACAGAAAGAAATAGAGAGAGGAGGGGAAGACAGAGAGAGGGAGAGAAAGATAGACACTTGCAGACCTGCTTCACCAGTTGTGAAGTGACTCCCCTGCAAGTGGGGAGCCGGGAGGCTCGAACTGGGATCCTTATGCTGATTTTTCTAATAAAAATTTAGATACATATAATGGTAGAGTTTTTAATTTAGTTTATTGAGTATATTATTAATAGAAGCACTATATAGACATGAAAAAGTCTGTAAGCATGCATTTATAGTATTGTTACATATTTGTGCCTAACAAGAATTAATGACAAGTTCTATTTTATATTTTTATTAAAAGTTTTATGTATATATATTTTATAAGAATTGCATTACTACATTATTGAATACACAATTGTGAGAGAAGTTAAATTAATTAGAAGTGATTCTATAAATAAATAATTTATACATATATTTATTATTGGATAGAGACAGAAATTGAGAGGGGAGGAGGGAAAAATAGATAGGCAAAGAGACAGAGAGACACCTGCAGCCCTGTTCCACCACTCGTGAAGCTTTCCCTCTGCTGGTGGGGTCCTTCCACACTGTTATGTGGGCACTTAACTAGATGCGCTACAACCTGGCTCCTGAAGTGAGTCTACCTCTTGCAAGTTTGACTTGTGTTGCCTGGAATAAAGTTCTGCAAATTTTCTATGTTTGAAATCTTTTGTTTTTTAAAGAATTTATTTATTTATTCATGAGAAAGATTGGAGGAGAGAAAGAACCAGACATCACTCTGGTACATGTGCTGCTGGGGATTGAACTCAGGACCTCATGGTTGAGAATCCAATGCTTTATCCACTGTGCCACCTCCCGGACCACACTGTTTGAAATCTTATATCACAGCTACTATCTTCCTATTTTCAGCATCCGGGTTCTAGTTTATGTCTTGATGTAGCTGCCTGTTCCACATCTCAGGTATAATGCTTGGCAAGTTACATTAAAGACAAATTGGAATTGAAAAAGTAACTTTGCTTTGGAGAAGCCAATATGGATTCTACTAATTATGGAAATGAATTCTACTAAATCCAACCTAATTGGTCTGGGAAGACAGCATAATAGTTATGCAAATGACTATCACACCTGAGCCTGTCAGCTCCCAGGTTCTAACCCTAGCACCAACATAGACTGTTGGATAGGACAGAGAGAAATCGAGAGAAGAGGGGAAGGCAGAGAGGGGGAGAGAAAGACACCTGCAGACCTGCTTCACTGCCTGCGAAGCAACTTCCCCCAACCCCCCAACCACCCCCCCCCCCCGCAGGTGGGGAGCCGGGGGCTCAAACCGGGATCTTTACTCAGAGCCTTGTGCCTTTTGCGCCTTTTGCGCCTTTTGCACCTTGCCACGTGCGCTTAACCCGCTGTGCTACCGCCTGACCCCCTTCAAATAAAAAGGTTCAGTTATGCAAGATGAGTAGATCTTAGAACTCTATTGTACATGCCAGTATAGTTAACAATACTTTATTGTGTAATTAAAAAGACCTCTGTGTTACTACTTCTAACAAAATAGTAGTAACTAATACCAGAGGAGTTTTTTGATGGTGATAAATTTGAGGCATTGACTATACTGATTATGATGGGTATATTTTAATCAAGTTACAAACTAGTGTTACAAACTTGATACAAAATTTTCATGTCAAATTAGAAAAAAAAACAAGAAAATCCATACTACTTTGTGTAAACATACTTAAAAGCAACATTTAAAGAACATTTCTGGGAGCCAGGCAGTGGCGTACCTGGTTAAGTGCACACATTACAATGTGCAAGATCCCAGGTTCAAGGCCCTGGTCCTCACCTGCAGGGGGAAAGCTTCACCTGCGGTGGTGAAGCAAGTGTCTCTCTGTCTCTCCCCCTCTTTACCTCCCCCCTCTCAATTTCTCTATCAAATAAATAAATAAAAATAATTAAAAAAGAATTTTTCTGTTTCCAGATTTTAGTGACATCTGTGATAACATCTTTGGTCCAATATTTACAGGTTTGCATCATTTGTTTTTGATCAGTGTCATTTTTTTTTTTTTGCAAGAGAGTTCCATGTAATAGTGTGTCACGTGAAGTGTGAGAAATTTAAAGCACATTTAGTTTAGGAAAAGAAAATCCACAAGTAAACCAGTTGAACAAGAAAGGGATTGTTGACAGACCTGCACTGGCCCCTATGGCCTCCCTTCGTTTTTGAAATCAAGTCTGGGGTAATCTCATCTTTTGCATTCTTGGTGTTGAGTTTTTGGAGTCAAAAGGAGTATACTGTACTACAGTTGACCAGGTGTTTGGACAAACTATGGTTCATCAACCTATTTCAAAAGTCTGAAAACTTCTGGTGCCCAGGTTGTGAGAGGAGAAATCATTGAAGTAATGCAGGTAAAAAAAAAAACAAAAAACAAAAAACAACAATGAACAAACAAACAAACAAAAAAAACGAAGCACAGAGCCAAATACATTGCAACCTGAATTTGTCTGGGCGGGAAGCCAGGAGCTATTGGGGCTAAGCATTTCCACCTCTGAGGCTGAGCCTCCTATCACCTCCGGCTGGGTCCCCACTAATCCCACAACCTGCCGCGGGACTGGGGCTCTGGGCGGGGCGCGGCTCTAGCTCCTCCTCCGGGCGGAGCGGGCTGGGAGGCGGGGCCGCTGCTGGGAGCAGAGAGACGCCGGCGCCCGGCCCCCCGCCCCGGCATGGCCTGAGCTGTCCCGGCCGCCCGCCCGCCCGCCTGCAGTCGGTCCTTCCCTCGACTGTCCCGCGGCGCGGGCCGGGCTCTGGGCGCTGGAACTCCCCCCCGCCAGTGCTTTGAAGGGTTCCCGGCAGAGCGGGGAGATGTCCGGCAGCCGGAGGAGGGGCGGCGCCCCCTGGCACAGCTTCTCCCGGTTCTTCTCTGCTCGGAGCCCTTCCCGGGACAAGGAAGAGGAAGACGAGAGGCCGAGGACTAGCCCGCCGCCCGCTCCGAGTCGGGGCTCTGCCAGGTAGGGGGCGCGGGGCGGGGGCGCGGGGCGCGGGGTCCCGCTGCCAGCCGCACTTCGTTCGCTGCTTTCTGTTCTCTTTCCTCCATTGCTGAGGCTTCCTCCTCCTCGCCCACTGCCGTGCCACCTCACTCCCCTTCCCTTGCTTTGCCAAGTCGGTAAAGTTGGTGACCCGCGACCCAGCGCGCTTCTCTCCCTCTCTTGGTGGTGGGTTCGGTTCCCGCGCCGGCGCGGCCGCTGCCCAAGTTCACTGGCGACAGCCAGACCCGGGCTTGCTGTTGCGGGCAGACGGGGCACATCTAAAAAATCACCAGTCTCGGAAAGGTAAACTCTGCGAAAGGCGCCAAACAGCGTAGGTATTATTTTCCATCTTGAATTTCTTTTTAAAAATATTTTTATTTCTTTATTATTGGACAGAGACAGAAATTGAGAGGGGAGAGTGATAGAGAGGAATGAGACAGAGATGCCTGTCACCCTGCTTCACCACTTGTGAAGCTTCCTCCATTCAGCTGGGGACCAGGGGCTTGAACCCGGGTCCTTGAGCACTGTAATGAGTGCACTTAACCAGGGGTACCACTGCCTGTCCCCACCTCACCCTCATCTTGAATTCTCAAGACGACTTTTTTTTTTTTAAGAGTGTTGCGGTAACAAGTTTCCAAAACTTTATATATATCCCGCTTACGTTTTTTCACCATCTCCTGGGCACTTAAATGATGCAGTCCGCCCCTCTTATCTCTTTCCAACTTTAGGAAGCAGCTCCTTGAAGGTCCCAAAATGATTCCAGAAACTATAATTGGAGGTGTGAAAGCCTGAGCTTCCCCTGCAATCTTTCCTCCTCCTTAAACTTGATGTAAAATCGGAAACTTGGTTTTTTACTTGTCTTGTAAACCAAACTTTTCTGGCTTCTTTTCATCCCTCCTAATGGAGGGAGAGAGATTAAAGGAAATGCAACTGGCTGTTTCAAACTTTCCTGTGAGAAAGGAGACTTACGTTACATCCTCTCCCAGATTATATTGGGAGAACAGTTGGAATGTGCTGGAGAAAGTTGTATTTACTCCAGATTTTTGAGACTACGTGAAGGATTTCCTAGGAAAAAGGACGGGGAAATTGAGAACTCTACTGTGACTGAGCTGGGGCTCTGGGTATTTAGATTTTGTGATTTGATTCTGGTCGGTTCTATGTTCATAAGTTTTCCTATTGGTGAAATATATTCATTTGAAAAATCTGTAAATAGAATACCTTGTCTTACCAAGAGAGTACCTACTGTAGTTGCTAGAGTTTTCCTGGTAAGTTTCAGGTATTGCTGCCCTGAGTTTCAGGTATGACAGCCCTGACTGTTAAAAGAAGAATTCAAAATTACACAGTAGTTAAAAATAGTTTTTAAGTCTGACAGGACTCAGCCAGAATGTCAGATCTGCCGGTGTGGGCAGACAGCCTGTGGTGCCTGTCATCAGTGTAACAACACTAACAATCTTGGATAATATGGAAGCACTGTTCAAAAGAAGTCCTAAGGAGATTCAGCAAAAGAAAGAAACTTGAGTCAGTCTTGTAAAGGAGTAGGCAGACCAGTTTCAGTTTTATATTGGAACTGTCCTGAAACCCTGTCTGCTTCTCTGCCATACCTTGGCTTTTTAGGTAATTCTTTCATCTCTTTTCTGTGTAGACCTGATTTGTCTACCTGTGACTTCTCTGTTCTCACCATCTTCAGTAAGCACTGACTGGCTTTTTGACAATGAAACTTTAAATTGTGATTTTATGAACAGTAATTTTATTCTCATCTTTTTTAATTAAGTGGATAGCAGGTAATTCTGTGTGTGGATGTTCTACAGTTTTAAGTGAGCTTTAAAAAAATTTTTTTTAAGCTATAAACAAATGGAAACTCATTGTAGTCAGTGTCCTGGTAATGCAACACCCTGATATTTATGATATTGGAAACAGAATTGCAACTTGTCACTGTGATCTTGTTTCAAAATGAAAAAGTGTTTGGAGGTGGTAAAAATTTTGTCTTAATGGGAGGCCAGTTTACCTTTGGTACTTGGTACGACAGGGGTGTGAATGTGTTTGCAGAAATTGTTCTATTCTCCTCCTACCTTCTGCTCCCCAAAAATAACCTTGATCCATACTGCTAGTGAGGGAGAAGTGATAGAATGAAGTTAAGAAGGCTGTGAACTCCAGCTCCATCAGCACTCAGAGAGACAGAAGAAAAAGGAGAGGGACATATGTAGGTAGTTATGTTGTCATGAGTAGCTTGGCCGGTGGGTGGGTGGTGGGGCAGCGGGGAGAGGATTCAATCAGAAAGGAAAGGTATAAATGTGGACAGATAGTTGTAGAGCTGATGGATGGCCCATGTCTACAACCTTAGGGAAACTGTGGTGGATTGCAGTGGGGAAACTGAAGATTGAGAACTCTGGTGGTGGGAATGGTGTGGATTCAAACCCCTGTCGACATGTAATTCTGTAGTACAAAAATAAATAAAGAAGAAAGCGTTCTGTTCTCTGAAGGAACTGTGGAAAGCTGGAACGACCTCTTAAAATGAGTAATAGTAACATCTAACTTGTACTTTACAAAGTACTTTTAAATAATGTTATACTATTGTAAGTATTACTAACCATAGTAATGTACATTGTAAGGTGTAATATTACTACACTTGAGGTTGGACAAATTTTTTTAAAAATATTTATTTTATTTATTTATTCCCTTTTGTTGCCCTTGTTGTTTTATTGATGTAGTTATTATTGTTGTTGTAGTTGTTGGATAGGACAGAGAGAAATGGAGAGAGGAGGGGAAGACAGAGAGGTGGAGAGAAAGATAGACACCTGCAGACCTGCTTCACCGCCTGTGAAGTGACTCCCCTGCAGGTGGGGAGCCGGGTTCGAACCGGGATCCTTATGCCGGTCCTTGTGCTTTGCGCACCTGCGCTTAACCCGCTGCGCTACAGCCTGACTCCCTAGGTTGGACAAATTTATAATTTACTTTAAAAAAACAGAGTTAAGTTCAGCAGAGAAGCAATTACAGAAGCCAGACCTTCTACCGTCTGCACCCCACAATGATTCTGGGTCCATACTCCCAGAGCGATAAAGAAGAGGAAATCTATTGGATATGGAGCTCTGGGGGTGGGTATTGTGTGGAAATGCACCCCTCTAATCTTGGTCTTGTCAATATTTCCATTTTATAAATAAAAGAAAATTTTTAAAAAGCAGAGTTAAGGACATTTTCAGAAATGTTATAGCTACTGGTACTTCTCAATGAACAGGTCTCAAATCCTATGCTCCGTTTACAGTTGAGACTACTGTAACATACATTAAAGATTAACAGTGGGAGGGGGTGATAGCATAATGGTTATGCAAAGAGACTCTCATGTCTGAGGCTCTGAAGTCTCAGGCTCAATCTCCCGCACCACAATAAGCCAGAGCTGTGCAGGGCTCTGGTGTTTCTCTCTGTCTTTCTCTCTCTGTATCTCTTTCAAAAATAAAATAAATAGAATACTTAAAAAAAAAAAGATTAACATTTGTATTCTGGTTTTTCTATATACTTGAAATGAATTCATCCTCTAAAACTTGTGTTTTACATTATTTTATTCAATACTTCCAGTGGTAACTTACATGAATTTTGCTGTCTAACTTATGTGTCTACAAATACAAAAGGAGACGTACATGCCTTAAGAACTGATGTCCTTAAGAACAGAATTAAAGGTTCAACCCAAACATGATAATATCAATAAAAGTTAGATTTACATTATCCTGACAATTTTTTTTTAGTTTGTTTTTATTATTGATTTTTGCCTTTGGTGGGGGCTGGGGGCTGTTGTAATTACACCATGTTGTACATAATTAGGTTTTCCAATGTTTCTCTATTTGAACCATAGGAGGAAAAAAATCTTTGTTTTTATGCTATAAGTTATTGTAAGCTTCAGTTAGTGTGGACACATTTATTTACTGAACTTGCTGCTGTGTATTCAAATGTCTTCGCTTCTAAAGGCCAACTGTTACCTATCCTGTTTTTTTATGGGAGTTCAGGTGTGAGCACTGAAACTATTGGCAATACTATTGGCAATACTCATAGCTACAGTGCTTTGGCAAACTATTGGCAACACTCATAGCTACAGTGCTTGACAAGATCCAGGTAGTGTTTGTGTTAATTTTAAATTATGTAGACATGAAAACTGTAGTTCAAGTTCATAAGAAACTTGAGAAACCTTGAGTTCTGTGAGTTCTAGTTTGAGAATCATGGTTGCAACCTTCAGCAAGGTTTATGAGCTTCCTAGGAACAAACTCATGAGAGGTGATAAGAGCAAGGAGGGCTTTAGAGCCAATGTGATATCCACCAATAAGATAGGTGGATCTTTAAGGCAATTTTAGTATTTGAGTAAATAGAGAACTTAGCCTGGGAGATGAAAATAGGGAATAGTTCATTAGACTATACTAGGGATCTCTGATCTTTTATACTTTTGCCTTAGTGGGATTGTGAAAGAAAGAGGTTGTAAAGAAAAAAAAAAAAAAAAAAAAAAGGATTGTATAGGTCTCTAGGTAGTATTTGGCTCTCAATCTAAAATTCAGGGAACTTTATGAAAGTCCATTAAGCTGCTACTGCTGCAGTATGAGGTTGGATGCATTGTTATTTAAAAAACTTATTTATTTACTCCCTTTTGTTGCCCTTGCTTTATTTTTGTAGTTATTACTGTTGTCATCATTGTTGGATAGGACAGAGAGAAATGGAGAGAGGAGGGGAAGAAAAGGGGAAGAGAAAGATAGACACCTGTATACCTGCTTCACCTCTCCTGGGGCAACTCCCCTGCAGATGGGGAGTTGGAGGCTCAAACCAAGATCCTTATGCTGGTCCTTGCGCTTTGCGCCACCTGCTGTGCTACCACCCTACTTGACTCCCCATTGTCATTTACTTGAGAAAATCATTATTCTTTACATGATGGTCCTACTTATGAGTTGCAGATAGCACTTGGAACTCAGGAGCTGGATATAAAGGTGAGAACTCTCCTTATTTAAAAATAATACATATGAGAAAATTATTATTCTTTACATGATGGTCCTACTTATGAGTTGCAGATAGCACTTGGAACTCAGGAGCTGGATAGAAAAGTGAGAACTCTCCTTTCTTATTTAAAAATTATATATACATATATATATATATATATATATATATATATATATATATATATATGAAAGGTGAGAACTAGTTTTCAAGAACTGACTGCACTTAACTCCTGGGCAAGTTGTTTCTACTTGTATCTCATTTAATCCTCACCCTCAGCCTATAACCATTAAGAAAATTTCATGAAGAAAATAAAAGTGAGTTATTAGTTGCAGAAACTGTTGGCAGCTTGGGTGGAACAATTCTTTTAAGTTAGACCCTTGTCATTTGCAGGACATTTGGCACATGACATCACCTACTAGTTGCCAGTTGCATTCCCCAATCATGGGGAAAACTCAGAACACCTCCACACAAGTGGACAGGATGGGGAGTCCTCCCACTTCCTGTGGAGATGATTTACCCCAATTCATAAAAAGAGTAAGTTTCAGAAGTGAGATTTGAACTTGGGTTTCTAACGAATTCCAAAGCTTCAGTTCTGTTTTATTTTTTCATTACCATTCTGCCTGCCATCCTTTTGACCTATGGCCCTTCAGTACACATTTGAGATATACCACTTGGACCTGTCTTACTTTGTTGTTGGATGAGCAACAGTGTGACCCATTTAAGAAATATTCTCTTGGCTGTTATCTTGACCTAGATATTATTGCTAGAAAGAAGGTAGACAGGGCACTAGACCCAAATACAGAGTTTGCATCTTATTGGCATCCCTGTTTCTCAGTGAGGAGTTCATTGATAGAACCTTAAGGAACATAGTAGTTTTTTTGCTGTTTTGATTTGTGACTCTGGCTG
Source organism: Erinaceus europaeus (assembly GCF_950295315.1). Lineage (NCBI taxonomy): Eukaryota > Metazoa > Chordata > Mammalia > Eulipotyphla > Erinaceidae > Erinaceus > Erinaceus europaeus. The sequence goes on along the minus strand of NC_080175.1, from coordinate 80,878,375 downwards.
AGAGAGTTAATTGGGTAGAGGCGGGAGGTTAATAGGCTATATCAAGAATATAACCACATAAAAAGGGGGGCAGATGATAATGCACCAAATTAATAATATATTGCTAAAAAAAAAAAAAAGAATATACCGCTATGCTCAGCTTCAAGTTGCCCTGCTCCCCACCTGAGGGGGATGCTTCAGGAGCAGTGAAGCAAGTCTGTAGGCGTCTTTCTCTCCTATCTGTTCTTTCCCTCTCAATTTCTGTCTTATAATATGAAATAGAAAGGGAAAACAAACAAACAAAAAACGTCACTGGGAGCAGTGGGTTTGAGCCTTGGTGATAACCCTGGTGAGAAAAAAAAGGGAAAAAATGTCAATAGTATACAACACGACCCAGCTCCAGCATATTGACAGTGCTGGAAACTAGACCTGAGACTTCAGGTTATCAAAACATGCACTTGGCCTGCTGAACTGCTGGTGCTCATGTGGTTTGGCTCCGGGGGGGGGGGGGGTAAGCCTCTGACCCTCCCTCACCAGTTCTAGTGACTGCATGAAATAGAAAGAGGCATTGGGAGATATTCTGGTATGAACATCCGTTTATTTGGAGATGGGAACAGGCTTTTATACTGAGTTAAATAAAGAACATTTTTCATATATGTCAGAAATTACAGGTTTCTTAAAGGTTGGTATGACAAGAATTGATGAGATACATAAAGGTCAAGACAGTTAGTTTCCATGATGCAGGCAAGTTAATTATTAAAAGGTATTTGAGAAAACCAGTAAAGTGAGGTAGAGAAGGAGAAAAACAGAGCTTGATGTAAATCACAGATATCAAAGAGCACAAGGAAATAGAATATGGGGTCTCACTGCTGGGTACTGGCAGGAGTGTGTGATAGAGTGTGTTCTCCTATATGATCAAAAGGTGAAGTTATACCAAATGTGTGAACTCTGAATGACTATCATGAACTCTGAGTGAACCCTCAAGCAAGCAGCCATTTGGCCTGCTAGCAGGGGGAACTAAGTGTGAGAGGCTTGTAGGCTTTCTGTGAGCTTGAGAGACTAACAAGGAGAAACTGAGTCTGGGAGACTTTTCCCTCTTGGCTCATCTCTATAAGGAGAGAGGCTAACAAGTGGGGTGTCTTTCTAGACCTCCATCCAAGGATGGGAGAGTTCCCCTAAGCTCTACCAAGCTTTCACATAGTCCTACACTGAACCACTTCTCTGATCTTCTTACTTTAAGTCAACTTAAGTTTATATCATCTTTATTAAGATATAGAGGCAAGCAAGTTACAAGATACGTTATATCCAAAACATACTGGTGAGAATATAGGCATTGGGTTCCACACTGCTTCCTTCCTTCTTGGAACCCTTGTTAAAGTTGCACAGTCTTGAGAGCTACATCTGCCCCTGCCGGTGGTTCCCTACACTCTATCTGTTGTTAGCACCCTGGTTCTATTTAAATTACTGGTATTCCTATGACATACACTCCCTTCTAACATACTGCCTATTTCTTATTATCTCTCCTCATTCAGATGTACATTAAATTGAAACAGGACTAATTCTCAGTTTTGTTCACTATTTTATCTTAGGGCTCTCTAGCTACACATGGTAAATATATGCTGGCTGCATAAATAGATGAATATTTGCTACAGTGGGGGGAAAAATGTCAATAGTGCCCTTGATGACCAGCATGAAAAATCAGTCTTTAAATTAAAAATTACTAATGTTGGCTGCAGTTATCAATTACGTTGTGATAAAAGGGAGTTTTCCTGAATTTTTCTATTAACTATACTCTCATGGTTTGAAAGCACTAGAGGAAAAATGCTAATGAAAGGGAGTCAGGCAGTAGCGCAGCAGTGCAACAGGTTACGTGCATGTGGCACGAATCACAAGGACTGGTAAAAGGATCCCGGTTTGAGTCCCCAGCTGCCCATCTGGAGGGGAGTCGCTTCACAGGCGGTGAAGCAGGTCTGCAGGTCTATCTTTCTCTCCCCCTCTGTCGTCCCCTCCTCTCTCCACTCTCTGTCCTATCTAACAATGATGACATCAATAACAATAATAACTACAACAATAAAAAACAAGGGCAACAAAAGGGAAAATAAATATTATTTTATTATTTAATTATTTTAAAAAGGTGACATTAACAAAACCATAGGGTAGGAGGGGTACAACTCCACACAGTTCCCATGACCCAATCTCCATAACCCATCCCCTCTCCTGATAGCTTTCCCATTCTCTATCCCTCTGGGAGTATGGACCCAAGATCATTGTGGGATGCAGAAGGTGGAAGGTCTGGCTTCTGTAATTGCTTCCCGTTGAACATGGGCGTTGACTGGTCGATCCATACTCCCAGCCTGCCTCTCTCTTTCCCTAGTAGGGTGGGTCTCTGGGGAAGCGGAGCTCCAGGACACATTGGTGAGGTCATCTGTCCAGGGAAGTCTGGTCGGCATCATGATGATTGATGTCGGCATCTGGAACCTGGTGACTGAAGTCTCTGGACACAGTCTGAAGTGAAGCATGCTGAGGTGGTACTCGTTGCTTTGATTAGGTTGGGATCAGTGGATGCAGTATTATTTGGTATGAATTGAGAGAAGCATGCAGGAAAGTGCACCCCACCCTAAGGTTCCAGGACTAGGAGAAATATAGTCTCTATAGTGGAAAAGTGAGGTTCCTGCTGTCTTAGGGTTCAAGAAGACAATAGATAGTTATTGTTGTAATCACATTGTTTGGTAATTGGGTTAACTTTGAAAAACCCCTTTGTTAGGATTTGCTGTAAAATACCAGGAAAATAAATATTTTAAAATGCTAATAAAGTTGAATAGGAGCTACCTGTGTGATGCTGATTGAGTCAACTGTGTAAAGTTGAAGACAAAGTCAGAAGCTCCTATCTGCAGTAGTAAAGATGACTGGAAAATTCCAGAAGGCTGCAGAGTATTTATTTTGTGGGACTCTTAAGCTCACAGATAAACAGAATGCGCAGAACCTACTCTTGGCAGCAGAGCAAAAGTATAGGCTGTTGAAACCAACCTTTATTTCAAATGAGATTTCTGCCTTTTTGTTTTTAACAGGTTATCTGCTAGATGGCTGATTTGGGGATTCTGTTTCTTGCTGAAAAAAAAACTTTGATGGGAGTCGGGCAGTAGCACAGAGGGTTAAGCACACATGGCACAAAGTGCAAAGACCAGCACAAGGATCCCGGTTCGAGCCCCGGGCCCCCCACCTGCAGGGGAGTTGTTTCACAGACAGTGAAGCAGGTCTGCGGGTGTCTGTCTCTCCTCTTCTCTGTCTTCCCCTCCTCTGTCCATTTCTCTCTGTCCTATCCAACAATGACCATCAATAACAACAATAATAATAACTACAACAATAAAACAAAGGCAACAAAAGGGAATAAATAAATACTTTAAAAAATTCTTTGATAACTCAGCTGTACACTGTAAAAGTGTTATACTAGAAAGTATACCTCAGACTGACCCCCTGATAAATTTATGTAATCACAGCTTCTAACTTTATTGAAACTACAGTAACATTTTTTGGTCCTTTTTGTTCCGTCTCAGTGGAAAATGTGGTAAAAGTATAGTAACAGTTATAGAAAGGTGGTGGAAAATAGTCTTCCCTTAAAACATTTCATTTTGGGGGGTCAGGCAGTGTTGCATTGGGTTAAGCACACACAGTATGAAACACAAGGATCCTGGTTCCAGCTCCTGGCTCCCCACCTGCAGGGGGGTCGCTTCACAAGTGGTGAAGGAGGTCTTCAGGTATCTTTGTTTCTCTCCCTCTCTATCTTCCCCTACTCTCTCAATTTGTCTTTGTCCTATCCAGTAAAAATGAAAAATGGCTATCAGGAGCAGTGGATTCATAGTGCAAGCACCGAACTCCAGTGATAACCCTGGAGGCAAAAACAAAACAAAACAACAACAAAAACACATTTATTTTCCTAACTAACCCATGTTCTGATGAAATGCACTGAAGCTATGTACAGCGGAGATGTCTTATGCACTAATGACTTCAAAGCAAGAAGACACAAGTTGATATAAATTTAAACTCAGGAACATAATTCAGGCTTTTTCCTGCAAAGATTACTATTAAATAAGTCATATTTATTTTGGATCTCTTAATTCCATAGATTTGAGTGACTGTGCCAAAAAACTTGAAGTTTTGTGACCAGAAATAACTCCTTTCTAGAATATATTTGGCAGTTGTGACTAACCAGTTAATGGTACGACTCTAGCAGAACTGAAGATATTTAGTTGCAAGTATTATAATGCCCTGAAAGAACTGCTTGCTTAATTAAGGGTTTTGTTTGTTTTTGTTACAGCCTGGTTGATTAGTGCAAAAGGAACTCAGTACTGAGACCCCCAGTCATACCCAAACCCTGTGCTTGGAGTGTAAAATGTACATTCATTTATCTTTAGAGAAGTCTTACGAGAGGTGTTTTGACTCCATTTTACAGATACTCTATTATAATTAAAGGCTTAGGCAAGTCCAATGACTGGTCTGAAGTCTAATAAGTTGTAGCAACAGAATTCTCTTTCCTTAATTCAAGTCCTACAACATTATGTGACAGCTTCCTCTGCTTGAGAAGATCCATAACAGAGGTGGCTTTAGAAAATGGTTTTGAATGGAATTCAGTCAGTGGCATGCAGCTGCATATTCCCAACAGACTGAGCTATTTCACTCCTCTTAGCACTTCCCTTTACTCATTCAGTCAACATAATTGTTAACATTTTGGGATTCAGTAATTAGTACACATCAAACATGCCGAGATACTTCTTTTATAGTGATTGAACTTTAGGTATGGGTCTTGGTTTGGAAATGTAAGGTAGCGGTCAGGAAGTAAATCAACTTCCAGGAAGGTCCATTAACTGTAGGAAATGACTGACATGGGAAAAGGGGTGTCAGAAGAGGCTAAAGTTGCAAAGAAACAGAATTTCACAATCATGCCTAATTCCTTCTCTTCATTTTTCTCTAAAAAGAGTTCTGAAATTCAAATGCTAGATGTTTGAACTAAAATACATGCTGTTTGACTGCCTTAAAACTGCAGTTTTAAGTTACCTCTTAATTTCAAGCCCAGAAATAGTGCCATAACCACCACTTTTATATTCTGTTAATGGTCATTAAAAAAATACAAGTACCATTCTACTGCTGGTAGTCACTACTTATGAACAGTTTTCAAGATGGATGTTTACAAAGTAGTAGTGTGGAACTTGGTCTTTATCCCCACCGAAGCTTGGTTGAAGATGCTGGATGGGGCCAGTGTATAAAGTCAGTTTAACTTGTACCTCTCATATAACTTTACACAAAAGAATGCTAGAGCTTTCAGTGTGAGACTAGACTGCCGAGAAAAAAAAATATCTTCATGTAGTGTAGATGGATGACTCTTCAGGAGGCTTTGGGAATAAAGTCTGTACTATATGTAAGGACTTAATGGGATTTTGAGAAGGTGGGATCTAACAGATTAATGGAAAGATTTGCAGGTGGCCTCTGTTTGGAAATGGGGGCCAGTTGAATTGTTTGCCTCTTTGTTCTGTTGTGGTAATAATTTTGATTGAGTTGGTTTCTGGTTAATAGCTTTTTTTTTTCTTTACCATAAAGCTTCAAAGATATTCTTGCCTTTGTTTTTGTTTTTGGTTATTGTTGTTTTTCTGCTCATGCTATGCTTATAAGATTGTATGGACTTTCAGAAGTGGCAGATTGCTGATGTATCTTCTTCACTTCCTTTTTCTTTGACCCCCCCCCCCCACATAGAGATAGAGATGGCAGAGAAGGAGGGAGAGAAAGAGACCACAGTACTGAAGCTTCCTTCGATGCCATATGGGCTGGGCTCAATCCTGGGTTGCACACTTGGCAAAGCACAGCACTATCCACGTGAGCTATTTTGCTGACCCTGATTGATCTCTTTCAACTCACATATATAAAAATCAGATGTACAAAGCTGCACTTTGACTAAATTATCTTTTCTTCCTAAAATGGCTGTGCCTAAACCAAAGGTGCCCATTCTGAATTTTTATAAATGGAAAGCGTGGGGATAAGTAGGTAGATAAAGGACTTTTTTTTTTTCTTCTTTTCCTTATTTAATCATCAAGGTAAAGTCATCACCGAAGGACTGAAGTATGATATGATTATGTTTCAACAAAGATCATATTCTGGATGCTTCTAGAATTTCATCATATTGGGTTGGGTCAGGTGGGCTCTGAGGTGGGTAGCAATGTGGCTGGAAGGTGAGGCCTAATGAAGTTACAGTAAAGAGAGACTCCTTGGTGGGCCAGTGGAAGCAGCAATGCTTTATGTTCAGGGAGAGCAGAAAAGTAAACAAAAGATTTCCCTAGATTCTCTTCTGTGTTCTAAACAATATTGCTAGTTCCTCTACTGTAGACCACAGCGGAAGTTAAAATTTCTGTGGAAAGATGATTTTAGCATCAGACGGAGGGAGATAGAAAGGGGAGGAAATCCTCAGTAGAGGACCCTAGGAATGGTGGAAAGTCTCTGTGGACACTCCAAAAGTGTAAGGAGACTCCCCAAACAGGGAAGATGCTTTTTAATACTGTTGAAGAGACCTCATCATGAGTTTTCTGTAGTCTTCCCCTGATAGTCCTTCTATATCTAAAAATTTCTTGGAGTCCTTCTGTTTCATTTCTGTCTTTGTGAGTAGTCATGTTCTGAAGTTTGTGTTTGCTGTTTCTTTCTTTGCACATTTATTGAGCTAGTTTTTGCTAAGCCAACAGGTGGTGCTATTATTATAATGAGCAAATTTCACTTATTTATATATTAAATGGTGAGGAGTGGGGATGGGAGCATGTTTCTTATTATCCCATTGAGCTGTTTTTTTTGTTTGTTTGTTTTTGTTTTACCTTATGTAGTGTGCATATATGGCTTCTCTGTAAGATTTCAGTCTGAATTCAAGCCGTGGGGGGTTGCTACTAGGTGGCAGTTGTGTTTGAAAAAGCAGGACTCAGTTTACCATTTGGCTGTCAGCTGCCGCCTATTACCTTTTAGCTGCCAGCGGCCGCAAATTACCTTTCTGTATGTCTGCTTTAGTTTGGAGAGGCAGGCCAGACTGGTCAGGTGAATCCCCTGCTACTGTGGTGTGATCCCACCACCAGTTTAGCAGACTCTCACCCCTGAGACCATGGGTCAATGCTCAAAGATTACCTGTTCTCACAGTCAGCACTCTGTGCACAACCTTGACTGCTGTTGCTCAGAAGCAAAATGTTGCTGTTTGTTGCCAGAGTTCTCAGCCTCCGTGTGCTTGGCTTCAGTCCTGTGCCCCCTCTCACCCCATCCATGCACACCAGCTACGGTCTTGGTGTTTGTAGATGTTCCAGCTGCAGTTTATTGAGGTTTGTAGATTCCATGGTTGTCAATGTTTGTTGTTTTGGGGTGAGAGTCTTTGCTGTTCACTGTTAGTCATAGCCACACCTCCTGGAAGTCCAGATTCCTGCCTCTGAAGAGAAACAGGTGGGCCTCTGGAAGGCAGTCATGGAAACTATAGCCCTTTTGCTAATATTTCCAGAGTTTTCTGATGCATCTAGAGTAATATTGTGAAAGAAAAGGTAGGGTGTAAGGTGCTACCTAGTAGCTATATTCCAGCACTGGCGGAGTTTTTCTTTGTCACCTCTGTATCTTCACCTCTTTCTCTCTGTGCATGTCTTACTCCTGCATGTGTGTTGAACATCTAGGAATACAGTCTTTACTGTATGAGGACCTGACCAACAGAAAGAAGCAGCAGTAGACCTTGTGCTTCAATCTATAGTTTACAATGAAAAAGGAGATTTTTCTTGTTGGTCCCACTCTGTACTTGAAAAGCTTTGAGTGCTTGTAATGACTCTTGTCTGGGCCCAGCAGCTCTGCCCAACATGCATGTTGGAAATTATTAATGTTCTGAATGATAGAGTTCTAAATTATTGATAATCTACCTTTAAATAACTTGATAACACCTTTAGCACTGGCACCACATAAATACTAAGTGATAGTCCTTCAGATCATTCTCTTTTGTATACAGTTCTGTTAGGGTTTCAGCTTCATGTAGAGGCTATTAGACCACTGTCAATCAAGAATGTGATTAGAAGGCCACCTGCATCGGAACAGCCTGGGGAAAAGGGGGCAAGTTGGCTGAAAGTATGAATTCCTGGGCCTTACTCCACTTGGAATCCTTGACAGTCAAGCCCAGAAATTTGATTTATAAACACGGTTGCTTCAGTGATTGTAATGGATTTAGATAGGGGTTCTGATGAGTGAGGACAAGGACCTTGTCTGGTGTGTTGATTGCTTAACCCCTGGCACCAAGAACAGCATCCACTGCACATAAAATATGTGAAGTATTAACTTGGTTAGTGAGTGAGTTCTTGGTCCTGGTTTCCTATGCTTATCTGCTGTCACTTAAAGGATCTAGTTAGAATTGGATAGAAATCAGAATATAAAATCTTTTTAAATTAATTTTATTTTATTTACTTTGGATAGAGAGAGAGAAGCTGAGAGGGGAGAAAAACACCTGCAGCACTGCCTCACTCCTTATGAAGCTTTCCCCCTGTGGGTGGGGAGAATAGAAAATATCTTAAGTGACAAAAATGGACTCTTTATGTAAACTATTTGTATTTTAGAATGTAAATGTCCCCCATGTTTATTCAAAACCGCCCCTCACAGATTTGATTTATTTTATGTATAGCATAAAGTAATTGTGTTCTTAATGACGTAGTAGATTCCTTATTTTCACTTATAGTCTAAGTTCAGTTGCTTCAAAAATGAGGAGTTTCCATCCTGTTCTCTTTTAACCTGGGTATTTGCCCAATCTATTTATTTAACTGACTTCTGTTAAATAAAAGGAGACAGTTTAGAAATGAAAGATGGCCTCTGTGTCCACCTGCGATTACAGTCCTTTCCCCTTAGCCCTTGCGATGATCAAAATGTGTTCTTTGTAAAAATATTACTGTTGAAATATTCCTGCATCCCAAAGGGGATTAAACTGTGGACAAACAAGAAAGCAGATGTAGTCTTAAGGTTTGAGATCATCTGAATGTGAGCATATTTCTCTTTCTCTCTGAGTCTGAATTACCACCCCATGTCTCTTGAGTCTTTTTTTTTTTTTTAATAAGCTAAGTATCCAGTGCTTTGAATATTTTTATCTATTCTATGTTTGTTTGGTTGGGGTTTTCTGTATCACAGTAACCTTACCCATGTGTGATTTCACACCCCCAGGCTGACCTTTTCATTCAGATAGCAGGATGGGGGAGAGAGGGAAAGAGAAATGGAACCACCACAGCACTGGCGCTTGCCCCAATCCCACTGTAGCATCCCACATGGTGGATGCCAGGACTCAACCCTGGGCCAGGCATGTGGCAAGGCCCATTGTGCTCAGATCCCTGCCTGATCAACTTTATCTTAAATAACCACCCCACCACCCATATCCTCTTCATACTTTCGGAGAAAGATGATTCCAAGTGAGAGGGGATGGCATATTCTATTTTTTTTCCCTCCAGGGTTATTGCTGGGCTCGGTGTCTGCACCATGAATCCACCGCTCCTGGAGGCCATTTTTCCCCCTTTCGTTGCCCTTGTTGTTGTAGCCTCGTTGTGGTTATTATTATTGCCATTGTTGATGTTGTTGTTGTTGGATAGTACAGAGAGAAATGGAGAGAGGAGGGGAAGACAGAGAGGGGGAGAGAAAGACAGACACCTGCAGATCTGCTTCACCGCCTGTGAAACGACTCCCCTGCAGGTGGGGAGCCGGGGCCTCGAACCGGGATCCTTATGCTGGTCCTTGCGCTTTGCGCCACATGCGCTTAACCCACTGCGCCACCGCCCGACCCCCTGGATGGCATATTCTTTCAGGAGATTTAAGTAGCCTTTCCTTAAGTGAGATGGCATAATGGTTATATAAAAGATTTTCATGCCTGCGGACCCAAGGTCCCCCAGATAAACCCTGCGTAAGAACATAAATACCTGATGTGCATTGCATTGTCCCCCTGGGTAAGAACATAAATACCTGATGTGCATTGCATTGTCCCCTGGAACAGTGTTTTCTTTTGATTGCTTTTCTTTGCCACCAGAGACTGGGACTCAGTGCCAGTATCACTTCACTATTCCTGGCTTTCTCTCTCCCTTTTTTTTTTTTTTTTTTGAGGGTGAGAGACTTATGAAGAGGAGAGGAGACACACTTGTAGCACTGCTTCACCACAGTGTTTCTTTGGTTTTGCTTTTGTAGGGGTGGTAGGGTGAGGTTAGAGCTGGAGGAGGTGACGGAGGAAGGATACCTGGAGTGTGACTGCACCGCTTGTGAAGCTTCTGCCCTGCAGCTGGAGCACAAAGCCTTGAACTGGAGTCCTTGGACATGGTGACATGTGCACTCTGCTGCGGAAGCCACCACCAGCCCTGGAACACTGGTTTCTGATTAAGATTAGCAAAAAAGGAAAATAGAAACTATTGGGGGCCGGGTGGTGGTATACATGTTACAATGCACAAGGGCCCAGCCAGGGTTAAGCCCCTCATCCCCACCTGCAGGGGGAAGCTTCACAGGGCTGCAGGTGTCTCTGTCTCTCTCTCTGTCTGTCTCTGTTTCCCCCCTTCCCCTCAATTTCTGGCTGTTTCTATCCAACAAGTAAAGATAATAATAAAGGAAAAACCATTAATACATTTTTAACATGTATTTAGGTAGATAGAGGATAATTTTATATTCTACATATTGATTTTCTGCTCGTGTCCCTACTTTTTTAAAATATATTTTTTATTTACTCCCTTTTGTTGCCCTTGTTTTATTGTTGTTGTAGTTATTGTCATTATTGATGTCGTTGTTCTTGGATAGGACCCAGAGAAATGGAGAGAGGAGGGGAAGACAGGGGGAGAGAAAGATAGACACCTGCAGACCTGCTTCATGTGTTGTAAAGTGACTCCCCTGCAGGTGGGGAGCTGGGTGCTCGAACCGGGATCCTTATGCCGGTCCTTGTGCACTTAAACTGCTGCGCTACCGCCCGACTCCTGTCCCTACTTTTTCTTATAAAATTTTCATGTGTTAAAACATAACACATATCTGTCATCTTTGCATGTTTTTTCCTATTAAAATTTAAAAGGTTTTAGAACATGGCTGTCATTTTATTGGCCTGTGTGCTCCTGCATACTGTCCCAGATCTAATGAAATTTTAATACTTTGTATTTCCTAGGTCTTCATGATTTTTCTTTTCTTTGTCTTTTGCTCATTGCCATTCATAACTTCCATACCCTGCATACTGGCAGTGGAGATTAAGTAACCTAAGTTGTTTTTCTTTCCATCCCATCTGCTTGGGTGGCCTTTATCCGATCTGCATTATTGCAAGCTCCTCTGTTACAGTCTTCCTACAGCTGGTCTCCATGGGTATGCTTCTCCCTGTTTTTTTGTCATCCTACTTTATGTTATGTCTAAAAACTGCTGCTGGTAGCAGAGCAAAGGTCAAATTATGTGCTGAATCAGGCAGCTTCTTCATAGCCTGCCATCCACTAACCTCTGCTCTCACATCGCTAGTAGCAGAAGTATCTCAGCCTGTTATAATTCCTGTGCTTGAGTCTTATTAAGAAAATAAAGCCCCCCCCCAAAAAAACCCAAATTGTCCTCCCCCAAAGTGGCCATATTGTATATTAACCTCAGTCTTTCTGTCCCCTCTGTACTTTACTGAGCAGGCAGAATATCTACTGTTTACTATTGTCCCAAAGCATTTTCTTCACCCAGCAGTTCTTCTTCTAGCGTTTGCCCTTCTTCCGTAGCCAGTCAACAGCGTCAGGTTGAGCCTGATGTAAAGTTTCGAGACCTCCTTTGAATCTGGAGAGGTGGCAGTCGTTGACTATGTGGGTCATAGTCTGTCTGGAGCCGCAGGGGCAGTTCTGGTTGTCTCTGGCTCCCCAGCGATGGAACATAGCGGCGCACCGGCCATGGCCTGTTGTGATCACTTACCATATGGTATAGTTAAAATGTATTGCATAGAAATCTTCCCTATTGGGGCAGGGGTAGATAGCATAATGGTTGTTATGCAGAGTCTCTCATGCTTGAGGCTCTGAAATCCCTGGTTCAATCCCCTGCGCCACCATAAGCCAGAGCTGAGCAGTGCTCTGGTAAAAATAAAATAAAATAAAATAATGAAATATAAAATAGAAGTCTTCCCTATTGGGTGGAGTTTTAGGAAGATGCTGAGTTACTCATTCTTAATATCCTAGAGGACAAACACAGTCCTGGCACAGGTCATGATAATCTTTTTTTTTTAATTATTTGACAAAAAACAGCCAGAAGTCAAGAGGAAGGGGGAAGATAGAGAGGAAGAGAAACACCTGCAGCCCTGCTTCAACACTTGTGAAGCTTTCCCCTTGCAGCTGGGAACTGGGTGCTTGAATCTGGGTTCTCACACATGTTATAACAAGTGCTCTCAACTAGGTATGCCGCCACCTGGCCTTGGATAATCTTTAGAGATACTCAGTAGGTGTAGCATTATCAAAGTATGATCACATATAAACATAGCTAGAAATATTTAGATCCAGGGGTCAGGCATCTAGTGGAGTACAGCTGTTACAATACACAAGGATCCTGGTTCAAGCCCATGGCCCCCACCTGTAGGGAGGAAGCTTCATGAGTGATGATGAAGCATTGCTGCAGGTATCTCTCTACCCTTCTCATTTTATATCTTCTCCTTACCTCTCACTTTCTCTGCCTTTATCTAAAATAAAATATAAAGTCAAACATTAAAAATACTTACATCTAAAGTTTCTTAGTGCCTAGTAGGCAAAGTCATTTGTTAGGACATTTCAGAAGGAATTTGTGAAGGTAGTCCAGTGACTATGTAGAACATCTGATTTTTTTAATTAATAAGTTAATATTGATTTACAAAATCATAAGATAACATGTAAAATTCTGCAACATTCCCAACACCAGAGTTAAACCCCTATTCCCTCCATTGGAAGCTACAGCAAGGTTGTAGATATGGGTTGACTTATTATTTCTACAACTATCTGTCTGTATTTGCCCTTTTTAAAAATCTTCTTTATTGGGGGACTAATGGTTTACAGTTGACAGTAAAATACAATAGTTTGTACATGTGTAACATTTCTCAGTTTTCCATGTTAACAGTTCAGCCCCCACTAGGTCGTCCGCGGCTATCATGTTCCTAGACCTGGAACATCCCCCCCAAATCCCCATTTACACTGCCCCCCCCCCTTTAAAGCCCCATCTCCTCTTCCTAAGTCACACATACACCTGTTACTACATACAAATATCCCTCCTTTTTTCCTCTTCTCTTTTTGGGTCCTGATAAAATTGGAGTTCAGAGCCCTCTGATCATCTTCCCCTATCATTTCTCCCCTACTGGGAGTATGGATCAAAAATTTTTTGGGAATGCAGAAAGTGGGAGTCCGGCTTCTATAATTCTATAATTGCTTCTCTGTTGGATATGGACACTGGGAAAATCTGATTCTTTAGTTGTCATCTGGAACACTTTTTTTTTTTTTGGTGGTGGTGGTGGTTGGGAGGTTAATGGTTTCCCATGACAGGTCTCTACAAAACACTCTCACCCCCGCTTAGGTCCTTTTCTGTCATCATGTACTGGCACCTGAAAGCTCCCCCTTGCCCTCCCCTACCTGTCTTCCAAAGCAAAGGACTCTGGAGAAGGTGGAACACATTTAAGACTAGATAAGCCTGCTCTGTTTGAATAGTCAGACTTTTCTAAACGAGCATATGCGTTTACTGAAATTGTCTTGAGTAGGAATGTAGTCCACATAAGCACTTAGCATGGAAACTGATCCAAGATCAGGTTAGGGGAACCTTAATATAAATAAAATCAAAGAGTGTTAACGCTTTCTGAGACTGTGATAGTTACACACCGGTATTCCTTTGTTCAAGTGCATCTTCACTGTGATGCTGGTTAGGCACATAGAAAAAGTAATGCACAGTGGACTTAAATGCTGAAGCCCGAATAAGTATTTTTCAATGTGTTTTTTAAGTGTAGAGATCCAAATCCACAAATTCTTGCTATGACACTTTGTATATGAATCTTCTTGTATTGCACATCAAGGACCTCTCCATTTTTACTCTAAACACACTGTATATGATTTTTAGTAATTCTCTTTCAATTTCAAAAGAAACTGTAATTTTTATTTTTCAGTGTTGAAACTGAGCTCTTGAGCACAAGTCAGAAAAAGGAAAATGTACTTTCACCAGAAGCAGTAAAGGTATAGTTTTAAATTGATATTTTATTTTAAGCTTGTGCCTTTTCTTCCCCTTCTATTCCTTTTCTTTTAGACTCTATCATCTTGTTTTGCATTCCAATAAGAACGCTGTGTTTATTTTACTACCTCATGAGAGTACTTAACCCAGCTCTATCATTGCATTTGGGGTAGGTGGGAGAAAAGGAGAGGGAGTGGTAATCTTACCCATTCTAGTCACTAACCAGTCGTGAGACCCTCAGCTGAGCCATTTTTCTTCATTCCTTAATTTTCTAATCTGTTACTTGAATTATCTGACTTTCACATTTTTCTTCCTTCCTTGGAAGTATTGATAATGCCATATGTTCTCAAACGCTCCTGGCAACTAATAGTGATTTGTAGGATAAACATTTATTGACCTCTTTTTATTTTATTGGGGGAATTAATTGTTTACAGTCAACAGTAAAATATAGTAGTTTGTACATGTATAACATTTCTCAGTTCTCCACATAGCAATTCAAGCCCCCTCTAGGTCCTCCTGTGCCATCATGTTCCAGGACCTGAACCCTCAACCCACCCCAGAGTCTTTTTACTTTGGTGAAATACTCTACTCCTGTTATATGCCATTGCCACGAATGTTTGGTCAGCTTGCATATCAACTAGCTTTTGTTGCTTCTATAAAGACAAATAGAAGAGTTGTACAAAATATTTACCTACCTGGCTAAAAATCTTTTAAAATTACTAAATGATTAAAAAATTATTTTTATAATGATTATGCAAAGAGACTATCCTGCCTGAGGCTCCATAGTCCCAGGTTCAATCCCCTGCACCACCATAAGCCAGAGCTGAGCAGTCCTCTTGTAAACTATACAAAATAAAAAGTAATAATAAAAACAAAAAATTAAAAAAAATCACTAGGAGAAAATTAGCTACTAATTTTTTTTAAAGATTTTATTTATTTATGAGAAAGGAAGAGAGAAAGAACCAGACATCACTCTGGCACATGTGTTGCCAGGGATCAAACTCGGGACCTCACGCTTGAGAGTCCAAAGCTTTATCACTGTACCACCTCCTGGACCACTAGTTACTAATTTTTAAATAACTTATTTGATACACTTTTATTCTCAACAATTCAGATAATTGTAGCAATGTGACAGCAATTTCACAAGGACATTTTCAAGACACCGTTTTATATTGAGGAATAATTGTCATACAACAGTATGTTAATTTCAGTTATACAACATCACCATTTGACATTTAGATATTGTGAATATTCATCACATTAAACCTAGTTAATGCTTGTCACAATACATACTGCATACTATACTGTCCATACTACATTCTTTCTTGTAATAAAAACTTTTAAGATTGTCCTCTGCAACTCAATAATGCTAACTACAGTAACAATATCATATATCCCCGTGGCTTAATTATTTTATGATTAGAAACTGCTTTTTCTACTCTTAGCTCATTTTGTTGACGCCCCCTTCACCAACTCTTTCTTTGGCAACCCAGTCTATATTTTCTTTATTTTGAACTCAGGCCTTTTTATCTAGTATTCTATTTTTAAGTGAGATCACATGGTATTTGCTTTTCTGTGTGACCTATTTTACTTAACACCATGCCCCCTAGAGTACTTCTATACTGTTGGGAATGGCAAGATACTTTTTTTTTCAAGTAACAAATTTCTTCCTTGAGAAAGTAATGATCTAAATACAGTTATACTCATATGAGTATAATTTCTCATTTCCATATGATAGGTGTCTGAGCAGCACACGCACCACTGTCCTTAGTCCTCTTCCAGCATGGTGCAGTGGACACTCCCAACGTCTTTCTGTCCCTTCAGATCTCCCGTTTAGAGTTCTTGCTGTATTGTAATCGACCATCCCCAAAGTTTCACGTTGTGTTTTCCCTTTCTGTTCTTTTTGTTCTTAAATTCTTCCTAGAAATCAGGTCATCCAGTATTGTTCTTTCTTTCTCCTTCTTATTAGTCTCACTTAACCTGAGTCCTTCCAGTTTCATCCAGGATGTAACAAGTAGATTTCATTATTCCTTACAGCTAAATAGTATCCCAGTGTGTATATAAGTACCACAATTTTCTTTCTTTTTCTTTTTCTTCTTATTTTTTTAATCCAGGGCTTCACCCGATGTAGATTGACTTTTTTTTAGATGAGAAGAGAAGAGAGGGGGCCAGTTGGTGGTGCAGCTGGTTGAACACATACATTACTATGCATAAGGATCCAGATTTGAGTTCTTGCTCTCAAGCTGCAGATGCACAAGTGGTGAAGAGAGACAGCTTTCTCTGTTTCTCTGTCTCCCGTTCCCCTCTCTGTCTTATCAAATAAAATAGAAAAAGAGGAGGAGGAGGAAGGGAAAGAGGAATGAATGGTTGCTATGAGTGGTGGTTCCTAGTGCTGGCACCAAGCTTCTGCAGTTAACTATGGTGGCAAAACCAACAAGAACCAGAGAGACAGGGAAAGAAACCGTAGCACCAGAGTTTCCTTTAATGTGGTGGGGGTTGGGCTTGAGCCTGAGTTGCATAGATGGCAAAACAGTGCATTATTGAATTGAGGTATTTTTCTGGCCCTGTAACAACTTTTTTTTTTAATTTTATTTTATTTATTTATTCCCTTTTGTTGCCCTTGTTGTTTTATTGTTGTAGTTATTATTGATGTCGTTGTTGTTGGATAGGATAGAGAGAAATGGAGAGAGGAGGGGAAGATAGAGAGGGGGAGTGAAAGACAGACACCTGCAGACCTGCTTCACCGCCTGTGAAGGGACCTACCTGCAGGTGGGGAGCCGGGGGCTCGAACCAGGATCCTGATGCCAGTCCTTGAGCTTAGAGCCACCTGCGCTTAACCCGCTGTGCTACAGCCCGACTCCCGTAACAACTTTTTAAACCATTCATTTGTCATTGGACATCTGGGTTGCTTCCACGTGTGAGCTATAAAGATAGTGCTGCTCTGAACTTAGGTGTATATATAGGTGTCTCTGGGTATGTTTTTTTCCGTTCTGTGGGTAGATCTCTAGTAGATAAGTTGCTGCATTATAGACTAGGTTGTTTCTAATGCTCTAATACTCTAATGTTTCTGATTTTCTAATACTCTCAGGAATCTCCAGACAGATGTTGAACCAATTACATTTTTTTAAATTTCTTTATTGGGGGATTAATAGTTCATAGTTGACAATGGAATACAATAGTTTGTACATGCATAACATTTCCCAGTTTTCCACATAATAATTCAACCCCCATTAGCTCCTCTCTGCCATCATGTTCCAGGACTTGAACACTACCCACCCCACACCCCAGAGTCTTTTGCTTTGGTGCAATACACCAAACCAATTACATTTCTCAGAACACAGTGTAGAAGGAAGGGTTCTTCCATTTACTTCCTCTTTAACATCTGTTGTTTCTGCCCTTTCTAATGTGACATTCTCACAGGTGTAATATGGCATCTTATTGTTTTTATTTGTATTTCTTTGATCACCAGTGGCTTTGAACATTCTGTTTTTATAAGTTAAGTGGATGTTAAATATTGTCAGATGCTTTTTTTTTTTTTTTTTTGCCTCCAGGGTTATTGCTGGAGCTTGTTGCCTGCACTACGACTCCACTGCTCCTGGAGGCTATTTTTTTCCCTTTTTGTTGCCCTTGTTGTTTATAGTTATTATTGTTGTTGTTATTGCTGCCATTGTTGTTGGATAGGACAGAGAGAAATCAAGAGAGGGGGAGAGAAAGACAGACACCTGCAGACCTGCTTCACTGCTTGTTGAAGCGACCCCCCTGCAGGTGGGGAGCTGGGGACTAGAACTGGGATCCTTACACCGGTCCTTGGGTTTCTTGCTATGTGCACATAACCCGCTGCGCTACCACCTGGCCCCAGATGCTTTTTCTTTACCTGTGAGACAATCATATTTTGTTGTGTTTGCAGTTTGATAATATGGTAGACTACTAATTTGTAGGTGCCCCCTTCCCTCCTGTTCAT
Source organism: Erinaceus europaeus (assembly GCF_950295315.1). NCBI lineage: Eukaryota > Metazoa > Chordata > Mammalia > Eulipotyphla > Erinaceidae > Erinaceus > Erinaceus europaeus. The sequence continues at coordinate 80,860,266 of NC_080175.1, read as the reverse complement.
TCCTACTGGTACTATTTAGCTCTAGCTTTTCTCACTTAGGCCAGCCCAGCATTTGTAAAGAGATGTATTTATTTCATAAGAAAGAGGAGCCAGAGCAGCACTCTGGCATATGTGGTGCCTGGATTGAGCTTATGATCTTGTAAGTCCAAACCTTGACGACTGCATCATCTTCTAGGCCATGCTAGACCAACAGTTTTTACACTTCACCTCCCCAGAGCCCTACTTTACTAGAGAAAGATAGAAACAGGCTGGGGGTATAGACTGACCTACAAATACCAGAGAAGCAATTACAGAAGCCAGAACTCCCGCCTTCTGCACCTCAAAAAGAATTTTGGTCCATACTCCCAGAGGGAGAGAAATGATTGGAGAAGTTGACCAGAGAGCTCTGAGCTCCAACTCCATCAGGATCCAGAGAGAGAAGAGGAAAAAAGGAAGGACATTCAGCAGTAACATTAGGCGTGAGTGTGATTTAGAAAGGAAGAGAAGGCGGGGCCATAGAAAAAAGGAAATATGGTTGGACGGTAGCGCAGTGGTTAAGTGCACTTGACACAAAGAGCAAGGACCAGCGTAAGGATCCTGGTTCGAGCCCCTGGCTCCCCACCTGCAGGGGAGTCGCTTCACAGGCAGTGAAGCAGGTCTGCAGGTATCTGCCTTTCTCTCCCCCTGTTTTCCCCTCCTCTCTCCATTTCTCTCTGTCCTATCCAACAACGAAAACAATAATAACTAAAACAATAAAACAACAAGGGCAGCAAAAGGGAAAATAAATATAATAGTAAAACAGGAAATATATATATATATATATATATATAGTAGCCAACACATCTACAACATTGGGAGAACTACTGTAGCTCCCAATGAAGGGGAGGGGGATGTGGAACTCTGGTAGTGGGATAGTGTGGAATTATATTCCTGTTATTATATAATTTTGTAAATCAGTATTGTCACTAATAACATTTTTTTTAAAGTCTGGCAGGAATAAAAATATCCATAATAATAAAAAACAATAAAAATAAGTTAGTTTTTAAAAAAAAAATCAGTGTGGGAGAGAGAAGGCTGACTTGAAGGTAAATGCTGTTGAATGTTAGTTAGAATTACAAAAGAGCGGAGGGTAGATAGCATAATGGTTTTGCAAACAAACTGTCATGCCTTAGGCTCCAAAGTCCCAGGTTCAGTCCCCTGCACCACCATAAGCCAGAGCTGAACAGTGCTCTGGTTAAAAAATAAATTTTATAATAAAAAGAATTACAAAAGAAGCAGAGGAGAGGTCTTGGATTCTGAGGGTGTACCAAAGTGTATGCATTGATACCCTGATGGATCATCAGCCTTTGGGAGAAATCCCTCCTCTCATTGTGAATGCTGGTGAAGGAAGATGGACAAAAGTCCTATAATGATAGCTATAGAACTAAGGTAAGTCAGAAAAACAAGCAGTCTTTCCTCTTTTGAGTGAAAATGTGGGAAAGTGGAAAGAGGATGGTCTATGGGGTATGGCAGATTTCTAAGAGTTGCTGTAGGAAATGGGAAAAATTGCTGACTGATTTTTCAGGAGCCACTGTAACTCCTTTGTGGTTGATGTTGTGAGTCAGCATAGCTTTAAGTATCCCTGTGGATATTTTAAACAGGGCTCATTCACCTAAGTGCAATTGTTCTCAGCCAGGATGATCAAGGAGTGGTGGGAGAAGAGGCTTCAAGGTCACTGCCATATTTCATGGCTAGATAGAAAAGGTTTGAAACAGTGTGGGAACTGAGAGGACAGAAGTGTAAGGTAGAACTCCTGTGGTAGGCTCACCTGAGAAGGAAGGGGTTAGGAGACCTGGAATGGCGAGTGTGTTTGAATACTGAAATGTCCCTACTCCCCTCCAACATGGATGTTTCCCCTTTACTAGAGAGACATTAAAGACTGCTGGGTTTATTATCTCGTGTTCCGTTTTTTCTGAAAATTTTCATTCCTTTTCTATAATGGGCACTCTAACAGATGTAGAACTGATCCACAAAGCAGGAACAAAAGCCAATTCTTCTGACTTGGACACCTTAACCACTTTTTTTTTCTACTTAAAAGAATCCCCCGGGGGGCTGGGTGGTGGTGGTGCATCTGGTAGAGTGCGCATATTTCAGTGCACAAGGACCCATCAAGCCCCTGGTCCCCACCTGCAGGGAGAAAGCTTCCGGAGTGGTGAAGTAGGGCTGCGGGTGTCTCACTGTCTCTCTCCCTCTCTGTCTCCCCCTTCCCTCTCGATTTCCAACTGCATCTATCAAATAAATAAAGGTAAATTCTTTAAAAAAAAAAAAAATCCCCCAAAGCGTTTGACTGTATTTATCCACTGTTCCTGTTTTCTTGCTACCTGTTCATTATATTGGTACTATACTCATAAATTCCTCATCTGTTAGAACTTTTTCTCCTGCATGCCTTGGCCTCTCTAATCTTCATTCCTTAAGTCTACTATGTTAACAGATATTTCAGCCTGTCAAGGTGGTAGAGATACTGCAATAAATTATACAGATGAAAATCCTTGCACCCGGGCTTTTACAACCACCAGATTATCACATTGACTCACTGGCCTGCTTGCTTTTGGAGTGTACATACATAGGTCAGGCGGTGGTGCCCTGGCACAGTTCATACATGCCTATGTGCTGTGGCCTGGGATCAAGCCCCTGGTCTTCATCTACAGGGGGGAAGCTTCATGAGTGGCACAGCAGTGTTGCAGCTATCTCTCGTGTGTCTCTCTCCTTCATCTCTAATGCGAGAGAGAGAAGGGGGAACTTAGTACTGGACAATGCAAAGGAAAGAATTAAAATTCAGAAGAGACTAGAGGTATTTTTCTAAGAGGAAGAGTTTACTATTTTAGGGACTGGGTGGTGGCACACCTGGTTGAGCACATGTTACAATGCACAAGGACGTAGGTTCGAGCCCCCCAGTCCCCACCTGCAGGGGGAAAGCTTTGCAAGCGGTGAAGCAGTGTTGCAGGTAGGTGTCTCTCTGTCTGTCTCCCTCTCAATTTCCCTCTTCCCTCTTGATTTCTGCCTGTCTCTATCCAATAAATAAATTAATAAATATAATAAAATTTAAAAAAGAATTTACTGTTTTAGATAAGAATAGCAGGGTAAATCTTCAATGTAGAGAGAAAGGTTAAAGACACCACTACTGAGGGAGGATTATGTCTTATGCTCTTGAAAACCTGCAAGAGGATAATCCTCATTTTCTTTGACCTTACAGTGGCATTTGACATTTGTTCCCCTTTGTTTTGGGGGAATAGCCTTTGCCCTTTACCTTCGGAAAGCTGTATTTTGGAGGGGATGATCTAGTCTGTGTTCTTCCCCATATCTTTCGCTTACTCATTTTCTTTCGGTGTCTACCTTTACATCCTTTTTTTTTTTTTTTTTTTTCCTGCTAAGACTCTTTCCTTGTTGCCACTGTTTATGGCCAAGTCACACATTTAAATTTCACTTTTGACTGCTTACCAGATATTTCAATCTCTACATGACCAGGGACCCAAAAATTGAACATAAAGATCTATTGTTATTTTACCTCCTACTACTCCCTTCACTCTCACAAAAGGCAATCCCCCAAAAGGCTCACTTCCACATCTATTTCCCAGATGCGTATTGACTCAGATAGTTGCGTAATTCAGAAAATTTAATCATCTGTGGCATTGTTGCTCCTCATTCTTCACTTCTAATTCTTCACTTCACTCTCATTTTCTGTCTCCTGTGCCCCAGTCTTCATCCACACCCCTAACATAGTAAATAGACCTCACACTTCTATGTCCAGTTTATGATGACATGACGATGTAGGGAATTGAAGCAGGGTCCTTGGAGCTTCAGGCATGTGAGTCTTTGCATAACCATTATGCTATTTTCCCTACCCTCACTCTCTGTCTCTGTACGTTCTGTATAACTTGTATTTATAATATTTTCATCCTCGGAGCAAGCTTATATATAATCTTCTTTTTTTTTTAAATTTTTTTAATATTTATTTAATTTATTTTTTCCCTTTTGTTGTCCTTGTTGTTTTATTGTTGTAGTTATTATTGTTGTTGTTGTTGTTGGATAGGACAGAGAGAAATGGAGAGAGGGAGGGGAAGACAGAGAGGAGGAGAGAAAGATAGACACCTGCAGACCTGCTTCACCGCCTATGAAGCGACTCCCCTGCAGGTGGGGAGCCAGGATTCGAACCGGGATCCTTATGCCGGTCTTTGTGCTTTGCGCCACCTGCGCTTAGCCCGCTGCACTACAGCCCGACTCCCATAATCTTCTATGTATTAGATCTCCCCCCCACACACTCCTAGTCAATATCTTGCTTTTTGTGTTCTTCATTGAATGTTTATCTCTTATAAGCCCTGTACAGTGACATAGAAATGATTATTATCCTAGAGTATAAGCTTCTTAAAATCAACCTGAGGTTAGTTTTATTTATTAACCAGTATGCTCATTGTATTTCTTTGCATTGGGCACATAGCAAAGATAATAAAAGGGTGCAGAAACTTGCTGCTACACAGAGACCATGTTTTAGACAGTATTCCTGCATGGACAGAAAACTCAAGGACTGTATTTGCTACTAATTGTAAAACATGTTATTTTAGTTCCCAATCTGTAGAAAGTGGAAAAACTTCCCAACAAACATTTTTAATGTAGCTTGTTTTGGTGCCCATGCTGTTCGCTGCTATATGTAATGGTCTGCACATGACGCTGAATGTCTTTTTAAAAATGTCGATGAACATGTTTTCTGTTGCCAAACTGAAAGGCCACTTATGTAATTTTTTTAATGGGGAAAGTGTGAAGTTTATGTGTAGGGCAGGCTCCCAAAATGTACAGAAGGTTGGGCAGTTGAGGTCAAGACCAGTGGGATTGTGTTATAGTTGAAGCCGGTAAATGGTGAGACTTTGAGTGACTTCAGATGTCTGCTGATCTTTTAAATATAGAGACTCACAAGTTCTATTAAGTTCCTAACACAGAAGAATTCTGTTGTCTCAAAAATGCACACTGACACCTAAGGTGGGAACTAAACTTAAAATATGGTTGGCTTCAAATTCATTTTCTGGGCTCATGAGTGCTAAACATTTTGTCAGGCTTGTACTATAATAAAATTGTATTAGTGGTTAGTGGTATACTCCTTTCAACTGTTTAGGACTTGGATTGAAACAAGGAGCAAGGTGAACAAATGACATAATTATGATTTGCTTGCCTGTGTGAAAATGAACTTCTTACAAACTTTGTCATGTGAAACTACAGTACCCTAAGGTGGCTATACCTCGGTGTCCGGATCTTTTTCTGACTCCCACTTCTGTTTTGATGAGTAGTGAGCATGACATCTGACAGATATTGTCAGATTTACATTCCTTTTACAAATTGGTGAGCCAGCATGTTTAGATGGCAGGGCAAGTTGGCACATTGTCCTAGAACTAATCAAGTTATTTTTGGAAGGGCATGAGGGAATGCTAACAAGCTCTTTGATAAAGCAGTCCAGCCTTTGTTCAGAGTCCACATGACCATTAGTCGGCTTGGTCAGTAATTTACGAGCAGGTGAAGTAGCATCTCTGTTTAACATGTTTGACACCTGCAGGAATTCCCAGCGCTGTCTGCTGTGCACATCAATACACACAGCTTTCTGTGTTGCCATGAGGGGTTCATTGTGAACTTTTCCTTCTGAATTGCTGCATTTTGTTGTCTTTCCTCGTCTTTGTGAGGAACCATTTTTACAGTCATGAGTGAGTGCAGTACTGAAATGATGGGGTTACTTAGTCATTAGTTAATATACTGAAAGTTTAAAAATACTGTCCACTAGTTCTTAAAAATAATAAAGGTTAAATTTAAATATACATAAGATTTTTCATCATCTTTATCTTCTCTCTCCTTTTTTACTTAGCTTATGCTTTTCTCATATTTGTACCCTAGTTTCTAGCCCTATTAAGCTTTTTAGATGTGTACTAAGTATAGAGAGTAGGAGAGAGAGAATCTAGAAGAAGGTGGTCTGGGAGATGGCGCAGTGGATAAGGCATTGAACTCTCAAGCAGGAGGTCTCAAGTTCAATCCTGGTAGCACATGTACCAGAGTTATGTCTTTCTTTCTCTCCTCCTATCTTTCTCATTCATAAATAAATAAAATTTTAAAGAGAGAGAGAATGGAGAGGAAGGAGACAGTCAGGGAGATAAGCCACCATGCCGTCACTTTGAAGTCCACTTCAGAAAGCAGTTCCTCGGGAGTCGGGCTGTCATGCAGCTGGTTAAGTGCAGGTAGCTCAAAGAGCAAGGACCAGTGTAAGGATCCCGGTTCAAGCCCCCAGCTCCCCACCTGCAGGAGAGTTGCTTCACAAGCGGTGAAGCAGGTCTGCAGGTGTCTATCTTTCTCTCCCCCTCTCTGTCTTCCCCTCCTCTCTCCATTTCTCTCTGTCCTATCCAACAACGACGTCAACGATGACTACAACAATAAAACAGCAAGGGCAACAAAAGGGAATAAATAAATAATAAAAAAATATTAAAAAAAAAAAAAGCAGTTCCTCTAGGGAGCACCCATCCCCTGCCCCTGCGTTACTTCCTGTACTCTCACCTACAGCAAATCTAGACCAGCACCTCCTGTTTGGGGTTCTCACCTGTGCCGTGCTTCTCCATAGCATGTAGTATCCAGCTTTGTGAAAATTATGCTGACTATGTCCTTCACTACCTTGTGAACTGACCAAGGGAACAAGTCATTAGTCATAGTCACATATGTGTCCTTGACATCTAGCACATGGTGTCATGTGTAGCAGGTTATTCATCTATTGCTGGTAATAATTATTATTCTCTAATTTGTTTTCAAAGATTCCCCAAAGTGAAGACAAAAAGAACCATGCTGAGACGATAATCACGCAAGAAAATTCCAAAAAATCAAATGACCTTTCAAGTTGCATTTCTGATACCAAAACAGGAGAAAATGATCGACAGCCAAAAGAAAGCTTTTTTCAGTTTCTTGGCAGCTTATTCAGTATCTCAGGAAAGTCCTATCTTGGTGAATCTAAGCAGTCTTCTTTCAAAGATGGCCGTGACAAAACTGAGAAAGATGTACATACTCCCAGTGACTGTCATGAGGAAGAGACTGAAAGGAAAGGGGAAACTGTCAGTGACCCCCCAGGAATCCAGGTGCTTCCAGCAGAAGAACAAGAGTCCAACTCAACTGACTTCTCAGATACCGTTTCTTTGGATACAACACAAGACAGTGAGCAGGAAACCAGTGATTTGCTAGAGTAAGTTTATTTGCCCCCCCCCCCCCAATGAGGTTTTGGACCTGGCTGTTGAATTTTCACCTCTGCTACTTACTAATGGAGGGGGTTGGATGAGGTGCTTTATATTGTCTGTGTGTCTAGGTAGAAAATGATAGGATACTCAATACCATACAAGTAATCTAGGATCTATTGTTTGTTCTATTTTGGGGGGGTGATAATACCTCTTAGGTGCAAACTTTGCCATCATGCAAGTTAAGACTTCCTTGAATGGGAGTATTTTCTACTGAAATAAGCAGTATGATCAGTATAAGCATTTTGGGGAGAAAATTCATTCTACATTTGTATTTTCATTCTATTATCTATTTTTTCTGGAATCCAATGGAAGGTATTGATTTTGTTATAACACTATCTTTATAAATCTTTTACACAACTCTAAGAAAATGGAATCTTGTGCAAGTTTAGGAGACTTTTTTTTTTTTTTTAGTTAAATAATGGACACTGAATTTTTTTTCTTCAAATTGAATGAGCCAGAAGAAATATTCTCTTGAAAATAGTTTCTTGAGGGTCACTTCGCAAGTGGTGAAGCAGGTCTGCAAGTATCTATCTTTCTCTCCCCCTCTCTGTCTTCCCCTCCTCTCTCCATTTCTCTCTATCCTATCCAATAACAACAATAACAGCAGCAATGGAAAATAGATGGCCTCCACGAGAAGTGGACTCATAAGTGTTGGCTCTGAGCCTTAGGGATAACTCTGTAGGCAAAAAAAAAAAATGTTTTCTTGAAAAATGTTTATAACAGTGCTGAGTCCTTTAGATATCTATTACAGAAATGTATTCGTTTATAATTAGTAAGAAGTTTATCTTAATCTAGCCTCTATCAGTGAAGTAGTTTTGTGTTTGAAATGGTCATCAATACTACCGCGATCAGATCTAGGTAACTTAGTGTTTTCATGTTCTTTGTGTTTTCAAAGTGTTTTCATATTTGTATTTTCAGTTAGCTCCTCCTAGCTAGCTTGTGTTAGAGGCACAGACTCATCTTACCGGTGTGAGGACTGAGATGCACCCAGATGAATTTGAGTCTTCTGATCAAGAATGATGTGGCATTTTCACTGCCAGATGTTAAAATGTACTGGTGTTAACTGTGGTCACTGAAACAATGTCATACTGTTTGTAATATCTGCTGGTTATCTTAATAACACAGAATAGACAGTCTGGAGCACTTTGACTGTGACTTGAACCCTTGAATGTCATCATGGAATTTCATGTTCTTGTACAAAGGAGAACTTGGGAAATATTACTTAACAAACTGAAGAAAACAAAACTCAGTGCTTGCTTTTATGTTGAAACTGATTAGAATAGTTGTAGATATTTTAAAAGTAGCTTGGTGTAAATTGCTAATTTTGATGGGAAGCATTTTTAAATTTTATAGCAATGGTAGGTATCCAGAAAGAGATAAAGAGATTACTTCCTATTTTCAACTCTGTTTTGATAAGCAATAAGAAATTAAATTGGAAGTCGGGTGGTAGTGCGGTGGGTTAAGCACACATGGCGCAAAACTCAAGGACTAGTTAGGATCCGGTTGGAGCCCCTGGCTCCCCACCTGCAGGGGAATCACTTCACAGACAGTGAAGCAGGTCTGCAGGCATCTCTCTGTTTCTCTTCATCTCTATCTCCCCCTTCTCTCTCAATTTCTCTCTGTCTCTATCCAATAACAAAGAAAGAAAGAAATTAAATTGGCAATGGTAAAATCACATACGAAAAAAATGTCAGAAAATGTTTTAATTCATAGATTAGACACAATCTTACCAATAGACAAAAGGGGCAATATAAATCATTGGAAGTATAAACTACAGAGAACTTATCACCAGCCATCAAGAAAATGCAAACCCAACTAATCACTTCTTCTACTGATAACAATAATACTGTTACTTCATGGCCACGCCTCCTAGAAGTCAGCAATGATAATACTCTTGTCTGACTCAGTTGGGAGGACTGGTATTCTCTATTCTGCTAGGAGAAGAGAGTGTTATTTGTTGGCTAACTTGAAGGCAATATGTATTAAGAATCTTTAAAAGCCTATAGTTATTTCTAAAGGCATACCTTGGGTGTTCTTTGACACATTATTTACAGGGAATTTAGTTGGAAGCAAATATTTAACAGAGAAATGGTCAGTTGCAGTATCCTATAGAACAGAATGGCTTAAAGCTAAGCTGTTGAATATGGTTCTTAGATCAAGCTGTTTCTGTCACCTAGAGGAAGCATTGCAAATGCCAATGATTCACACCCACCTATTCAGTCTCTAGGAATGGACCTCAGCTTTTTAAACTCCCCTTCCAGTGACTTTTGTTTTCAAAGTAATCTAAAATGTTGGAGACTTTGAGACTGTTGTATGGGGATTGGATAGTGTTTGTGCTTTCTCTCCTCTAGTTTGGACTAATGGGTCAGGTTTATTTCTTTGCTACTAGACAGTAGAAAAACTGGAAGATGATATTGTGGCTCTTATTTCTCCTTAGCCCTCCTGGTTAACAGAATAATCTTGCTAGTCTTTAGACAGTTTATCTCAGCAAAGATACTCATTCTTTACTTCTGAGCTAAGGAAAATGTCACTGGAGTACCCTTTGACTGAAATACATGCTTCCCTCCAGTTTGCTTAGAAATTTGGAAGTTAGCAGCTTTAGAATTACAGTTTTAGTTACATGTTGATAATTTTCCATTTGTTTAGGAGTTACTTAAAAGTTGAACACTATTTTGATCAATAGTTTCTTTTGACACTATCATGAAGGACTGCTTACAACCAGTTTACATATTATTTAAACAGAATATCTAGAGAAAATATTAAATTTGTAGTTCTAGTTTTGTAATATGCTATAGTAAAAGTGAGGAAATATTTACTCTTGTCATGAAGTTATTTCAACTATGAAATGTTGAATTTAAAATTAAGAGCATATACTTTTGAATTGCTAGACTTAAATTTCATGTAAAATTTTTATATAAGGAACATTGACTAAGCAGTTGAAAGTTTTTATGTTGTCCATAAAATTGTATATGTACTGGCAAATATACTTGAAAAGTCTGCTATTTCTTATATGTCTTTGATAACCAGGGTACAGTAAAAAGGATTGATAGCTTGTTTAGACAAGTTGATAACCGGTGGCATATGTTGCTCTCCATTGCAGTAGTACCAAATATTTATTTTTTATCTTTTTCTTTATTTGGAGGAATTAATGGTTTACAGTTGACAGTAAGATACAGTAGTTTGTACAAGTGTAACATTTCTCAGTTTTCTGCATAACACTCCAACTCTCTCCCCCACCTAGATCCTCCTCTACCATCATGTTCTAGGACCCAGACACTCTCCCACCCCACTTACCCCAGAGTCCTTTACTTTGGTGCAATACGCCCGCACCAAATATTTTTTGTACTCACTAATAATTTTAAGTTGTTAGTATTTGCGTTCTTAAAAATCCTTCAGCAGGGAGTCGGGTGGTAGCCCAGCGGGTTAAGCGCAGGTGGCGCAAAGCCAAGGACCCAAGGACCGGCATAAGGATCCCAGTTCGAGTCCCCGGCTCCCCACCTGCAGGGGCATCGCTTCACAGGCGGTGAAGCAGGTCTGCAGGTGTCTATCTTTCTCTTCCCCTCTCTGTCTTCCCCTCCTCTCTCCATTCTCTCTGTCCTATCCAACAGTGACAACATCAATAACAACAATAATAACTATTACAACAAAACAACAAGGGCAACAAAAAGGAATAAATAAATATTAAAAATTTTTTTTAAAAAATCCTTCAGCAGGGAGTTGGGCGGTAGCGCAGCGGGTTTAAGTGCACATGGTGCAAAGCGCAAGGACGGCATAAGGATCCCGGTTCAAGACCCTGGCTCCCCACCTGCAGGTGGTGTCACCTCACAAGTGGTGAAGCAGGTCTGCAGGTGTCTATGTTTCTCTCCCCCTCTGTCTTCCCCTCCTGTCTCCATTTCTCTCTGTCCTATCCAACGACGATGACATCAATAACTACAACCACAATGAAAAAAAAAAGGTCAACAAAAAATCCTTCAGCAGAAAAGGTTTTGTAAATTATATCCTCTTCAGTCAGTTAAAATAATGGGATGGAGTGGGAGCGGTGGTGCACCTGGTAGAGAGCACATGTTACAGTGCGCAAGGACCCTGGTTCAAGACCCTGGCCCCCACCTGTAGAGGGAAAGCTTCACTAATGGCAAAGCAGGGCTGTAGGTGAGTCTCTCTCTCCCTCTCCCTCTCCCTCTCCCTCTCCCTCTCCCTCTCCCTCTCCCTCTCCCTCTCCCTCTCCCCTCCCAATTTGTCGCTATCTCTAGCATATAAATAAAATATTTTAAAATTAATAGCTTTGTAAATTTTTGTTTTGATAGCATGTGTTGAAATATATGAAACCTTTAAGAAAACCTGTGTGGTAAATAAACAAAACTTATTTGGTAATTTTGGGGTTGTTTTTCCATACATTAACTCAAGGTTCTGATGTAATTTTTATGGGAAACTACTTTATGGTTGGGTTGAATATTTTTTAGCATTTTTATTTCCTTTCCTTGAGAAACTTAAATTTTTTTATACTTTAAAAGGTTTGATGTTTTTAACAGCTGACAATTACCGTGATTCAGCTGCAACTTGTTAAAAATGAGGAACATTGATGACATTCTTGCGACTAACCTTTAAAAATGTACATGTGTCATGGCACAAAGTGCAAGGACCTGTGTAAGGATACTGGTTTGAGCCCCTGGCTCCCCACCTGCAGGGGAGTCGCTTCACAGGCGGTGAAGCAGGTCTTCAGGTGTCTTTCTCTCCCCCTCTCTATCTTCCCCTCCTCTCTCCATTTCTCTCTGTCCTATCCAACGACGACGACAACAATAATAACTACAACAACAAATAACAAGGGCAACAAAAATAAGTAAATAAAAAAAATGTGCAGGGTGTCGGGCGGTGGCGCAGTGGGTTAAGCGCACGTGGCGCAAAGCGCAGGTACCGGCATAAGGATCCCGGTTCGAGCCCCCGGCTCCCCACCTGCAGGGGAGTCGCTTCACGGGCGGTGAAGCAGGTCTGCAGGTGTCTATCTTTCTCTCCCCTCTCTCTCTGTCTTCCCCTCCTCTCTCCATTTCTCTCTGTCCTATCCAACAACAAAGCAACGTCAACAATGGCAATAATAACCGCAACGAGGCTGCAACAACTAGGGCAACAAAAAGGGGGAAAAATGGCCTCCAGGAGCGGTGGATTCATGGTGCAGGCACCGAGCCCAGCAATAACCCTGGAGGAAAAAAAAAAAAAATGTGCATGTGTAGTTGATCAGTACCTGAAAAGTGCTAATTGTATTAGTGTTAACCATCAAACTTTATTCAATGCTTTAAGCATGATATCATATGTTCAATATAAGAATGTACATTTTAGTTACAAGTATATAACATTTCTACCAAGGTGCTGTGGGAGATATCTGTTATATAGAAGCTTAAACTAGTTCCTGTAAATCAGTTTGATTATGTTCACTGAAAGTACCCACAAAGTCCCCTTCACCAAATGGGAACGAATTATTTTACTCTCCTCTTCCATTAAGGAATGTAAAACAGCTAAGCAATATAATTAATAGAGACTTGAGAGCCAGTGGATTTCTCCCCCCTGTGATCTATTTTATTAGAAATGTTTTAAGATCAGAAGTTGCACTGGTAAACTGATAAAGGATAAAATGCCTTGAGCTCTCTTGAGGAGGGTGTTTATAGCAAGAGCTTGAATATTCATGATGTTTTGATTCTATTGCATTGCTTGTTAGACTATATATATATACCTGAGCACTACTGAGCTTTGGCTTATGCTGGTGCAAGGTGTTGAACCTGAAACTTTGGAACTTTAGGCTTGAGAGTCTGTTTGCATAACCATTATGCTATCTCCCCTACCCCATCTTAATTATTTTAAATACAGGTTTAACCACAGGATTCTATGGGGCCAGGCTGTGGTACACCTGGTTGAGTGCATACATTACCATGTGCAAAGACCCAGGTTCAAGCCCCCTATTCCCACCTGCGGAGGGGACCCTTCACAAATGAAACAGGTCTGCTGGTGTCTCTTTTCCTCTCTATCTTCTCCACCCCTCTCAATTTCTCTCTGTCCTATCAAACGGAAAAAGAAAAAAAGCATTATAGAATTTTCTTCTCAAGTTTAGTACATATTAAGAATTAGGAGTATTTGATAGAGACATTTCACATGACTTTCTGAGACTATTGTTAAATGTTACTCATTATATTTTCTGATACATCCATGCGGTTTCTTTTTCAGACAATTGGATCATAAACCATCAAGGCCTGCAGTAACATATGCAACTTATCAAGGGCCCAGACAAATTAGACAGTATTTGAAGCAGCAAACTGTGGTAGAAACTGTGAATCCCTTGGACAGAAAAGATGGGAGTTCCGACTCCAGTGCAGGCACACATACTCATCCTAAAAGTGAAAATGAGGCTGGCAAGGTGACAACATTTTCATCAGCCGGCACAGACATATCTGTGAAAGGACATTTGCTAGGATGCTCATTTGAAGACTTTGACTGTTGTAAAGTAAATCTCAACACAGAGGGCCATCTAACAAGCAACCCAGAACTGTTGAATACTGCTGCTTCTAAAGATGTTTTATATCAAAGTGATCCTGGGGGACCTGAGAGAAGTAGGTCACCCCCATCTGCGACTTACTCTAACTCTGCTGTTGGAGAATCTGACTCACGGCACTATTTAATTTGTGCACCAGTTTCTCAGACTGACAAAAATCTGGTGCGTTCAGCATTGTTTTCAAGATGTAACAGCAGCAAAGATCCTTGCAGTCCAAATTTTCAGAGGATAGCAGCAGATGCTGTGTTAGAAGATAGCTTTGTTATGAGTGAAGAGACACTGGTACACGGAGAAGAGCATGCTGTGCCCGAGAACCCGTCTACTTTTAACTGCTCTTGTAGTAAATCTGATGGAAGTGAAATTACCAAACAGGAAAGTACAGATTTGTCAAGTCCAAATAAATCAGTTATTCATAAAGAGCTGCAGTTGTCAGAGAGTAAGTGTTCAGACAAGCCAACAATAGATAACTCATTGAAGCAGGCTGCCAGCCACACCAGCACCATTGCTCTTCTGAGACATGCTGTGACAAACACAGGACTTGTAAATGAAAGAAATAGGTTGCCTACTCAAGACTCACAGAAAAATTTGGCTGCTACAGAAATCAGGCAAGAGGCAGAAACCACTTCAGTTGTTGAACCCACAATTTCGAGTTATGTAGAAATGTCAGAAGATAAAATGGCACTGTTTCCCAAAGATACTGACCAGCTGTATGTACAAGGAGCCAAAAACCTTAATTTTAAGCTACAAGGAAAAAGGCCTTACAATATTAGACTAGATCAAAACAGCCCAGCCTCTGCAAAATACAACAGTGAATCAGCAGTTGTAACATGCTTAGAGACTAAAATGTCACCGGAACTGAATTTTGAACTTGATAGAAATAACACTTTAGAATTTTTTCATGACTCAGAGAGTTCTCAACAAACCAAAACATCACCTGGTACCAGAACACCTCTTACTCATGACTATGAAAAATCACATTTCAACACTTGTTCTCCTACCTTCGTTTTTGAAGATAGCAGGCTGAGAAAGTTGAATGTTCCCGTTTCAAAGAATGAGGGTTCTTCTGTGTTCATTGAAAATAGAGATGTCAGCATTGGTGCTACAACCATTCAACCCAGTGTGTGTCAAGAAGAAAATGTGGCAGATTCTGCTGAGGCTGCAGGCACAGAGAGTCCTACTTGTCTTGACCTTGAGCCTGCAGTTCTTGAATCCAAAGTTCTTCCTGATTGTGAAAAATGCCAAGTTCCACTGAATCTTAAAGCCAGTGACACTTGCTTAGCTGCTCTGGACTGGAGATTTGAGTCTGAAAATCTATATAATGAGCATGGTTCCATTTCATCTCAAGGCCCTTCTAAAGCAAAGTCGAGGCTTTCAGACTCTAAAACACATGAGAGCAACTTAGAGAAATCTGGTTCTCATCCTTTGGAAACAAAAACTGACAACATTGCTAAAATATTATCCAAAGCTGAAGCTAATGATGAGGGTAGTCTTCCTCTTGAATCATATTCAGAAAGAGGAAAATCTATAGTTTGTTCCAAGATACCTATTTCTCAAACAGAGACCAGGCTTTCTTCTCCATTTAGAATTACAAATGATCCAGAGGTCTTTTCAGAATTAGCTGCCACAGAGCCTGAGCAGGATAAAGCTGTTCAATTGATGCATCTTACAAAGATGGAAGACAAATATTCAGATGATGGCTTTAAAGAGAATTGTCCAGCTGAGGTATCTTCTCCTGTGTCTCAACATGAAGGTATACTAGAAACCTTAGGTCATCCTCCTTCCTTTTCTTTTATTTCTGGTGAGGAAGACACCAAACCAATGGCACAGAATTCTGAAGCCAAGACTTGTGTGATTTGTCTACCTTCAGAGATTTGTGGGACTAAAAAGATTCCTGGTATCTCAGAAATGACAGAACTCAGTCCAACTAAAACTTCCCGTGAATTCCAAGAAACTGACAGAACAAAAGTAAGTTCACTTTTCTTGGGTTCTGGTATCAGTCTGGAAAAAGATACTACACCTGAAGATTCAGGCTTTCTTAATATTCCTTCTGTGCTGGGATCAGAAAAAAGCTTGGTTCACAGAAGAAAAGAGAACGTTCATTTCCTACATGCTGATATTGGCAGCCTGTCTTTCTCTAGTAACTCTAAAGAAGGAGGTTCACATAATTCCCCAAATGATTTTGGATTTGGAAAAGTTGGTATAGATGGCAGACATAAAGATATCTCTTTAACTGATCTGCTCTCCTCTAGTCACTCTTATTTGGAATCTGAAGCACCTGTCTCAAAAGAGGCAGAAATGTTCCTTTTTCAGGAACATTTGGGAAATCATCCGGAGAAGACATATCTTGCTTTTCCACTGGCTGCCCCCTTTGACAGTCCTGTGAGATCAGAGATTGGAGCAGTTGCTGGGATTCCAGCGTCAGTTAACAGTTCAAGCCAGCAGTGTTCTGAAGTATTTGCTGAACATATAGAAACGAGGGGAGCACATGATTGCCTCAAAAGTGGCTTAGATAAAAAGGCTGATACTTTGACAAGTGAGATTTTTAATTCTGTCAAGGAAGAATTTAAATTCAAACTCTCATTTAGTACCTGCCAGGAGCATATTGCCAAAGCCAGCATAATGAATCCAGGTACTCCGAAAGAAGACATCACTGAGAAAAAACCATCAGATAAAACACTGACAGAGATACAGCTGACAGAGTGCTTGGAAGAACAGGGCAAGGAAAGTATCCCAGAAGTCACAGATGAAGAAAAGGCTGGCGTTTCACATACAGTTGGTGAGAAGAGTCACATTTTTAATTCTGATAGAACAAATGTATCTTGTTTATTAGAAGATCAAGCTAGGCAATTAGTCGATAAGATTATTTATTCAGCCCAAGAAATTTTGGCACATGATGCTTTTAAAGATACTGAGGATACCTGGGATTCTGAACTTCAGGCTGATGCTTCAGAAATTCTGAACAGTGATGGTGGTGAGCAGCATGATAGAGTAAAGGAGTTCTTGGTGTCAGGACAGCCAGAAAATCAAAGCACATGTAAAATTACGGAAAATAAGGTACTGGGTAGTTTCCTCTCTGTAAGTAACTTAGTTAGTGACACAGAGTCAATTAAAGGAAGAGAAATTGTTGCCTACCAAAAGTCCCCATTTTCTGGAAATGAACTTGAGCCGTCTGATAGACTAAATTTGCAGGAATCAGCATCGATTTTACTATCTGAAGACATGCCTCATAAAGGGCTAGACGATAAGGTAAGAGCACATGTCATTCTCAGAGAGGACTGTAACCAGAAAATGGAAACAGAGAATATGGATAATAGTAAAACTGGGACTGATGATTCAAGAACACTTGTTTTAAATTTCAAATGGCCTCCATTTGCAAATGATGAGCTCCATGTTCCCGGGACATCCAAGAGCAGTTTGTCTGATACTCTTGTATGTATGTCTGAAAAAAATGTTCCAGGTCATAGTAGTAAAAGTACACCCCATGCACTTTTAGAGGCAGGCAAAGTACATAGAAAGGATACTGAAACCAACTTAGGGAAAATTGAGCTTTTGCCTTACATATTGGAAATGGGAAAACCAAACAAAAAGGATGCTGAACTGAATATTATGAAATATGAGGTAGTCCTTCCTATGTCAGAAATGGGAAGAACACAGAAAAAGGATGATGAATTAAATATCACAAAAACTGAGCCAGCAACTGATATTTTAAAAATGGGACTAGTACACCAAACAGAGGCTGAAGAATGTATTGAAAAAATGGAGGAACTAACTGACATTTTAGAAATGGACAAAGCTAATAAGATGAGGGATACAGGAGGGAATGTTGGCAAGGTGGATATGCCTGTTGTGTCAGAAGTAAAAAATGCTCATCAAAAAGATGCTGAAGGGGATATTACAAAGACTGAGGTGGTGATGCCAGCCTCATTAGAAGTGGAAAGTATTTGCCAAAAGCATGCTGAAGGAGATGTTGGTAAGCCTGCAGTGGCATCAGTTATGCCAGAGATGGAATGTATCTACCAAAAAGATGTTGAGGGGATTACTGAGAAGTCTGAAGTAATAGCTGTTACATCAGAAATGGATAATAATTATCAAAAGGATTCTGAAGGATCTGTGGATAAAGCTGAGGCAATGTCTATAATGGTAGACATGCTAAAAGATTCTGTGGGGATCACTGGACAGACTCTTGAAAGGCCTTTGTTGAAAGTAGGAAACATGGGTGACCAAGTGTTACCTGAAATCATAAATGTTGAGAAAACATATGGGACAGGTCTGGAATTGCCCATTACACAAGCGGAGGGCATGCTTCCCATACCTGAAAAAGAAAAATCATCCCAAGAATTTGCAGTAGAGGACACTGGACAAATGGAGGAAGAGTCCTTGGGAATAAAGGAAGGCTTAATAGCACGTGACAATAGACTTGCTTCATATTTTAGAGGGTACGAATCACCTACATTAAGTAGAGATTATGAAGGCTACCCAGCTTTTCAACCTGGTAATACCATGCAAAGGATAGGCACACCAATGTCTGTTACTGCAGTACATAAGAAAACAAGAGGTTTAGATTACAGCGGTGAAGAAGAATCAACTTTAGCCTTTGTTTCTCAGGATGAACAGGAAAATTCTGCCTTTACTATATTATATGAAGAACCCCTTCAAGAAGAGAAATACCCTGCTGTAGAAGTAAGACGAACACATAGTCTGTTGTTTCCTGATACAACCAATAGTGTGCCTGTTCTTGCATGTGAAAGGTCTGAGAGTAGAACTGACCTTGTCCATCATTTTGAGAAGGATACTAAATTAGGTGGCACGTTTGACAGTGATACTTCAGAAATGTTCCTATCGGTGGAGGCCAAGAGATACAAAGTTTATCCTTTGTCTTTGTCTCCCATTTATGAGGATGACAGCTCTCAGGAGGACATTCTATCCGGTGAGGTCTCACCTGGTCATCATGGCTCTACAAAATCGAGAGAGAGTGCAAACCAGCCCTCTTCTGTTTTATCACTTCTCCAGTCAGTATCGGAACGTTTAAAAATGAATTTTGATGAAGATGACAGACAAATAGGGAAAGAGGAAGAAGAAGAAGAAGAAGAAGAAGAAGAATCATTTTATAAAGGAAGTCCAAGAACTGGAAAGAGGGACATGATTACCTTTAAACTGCCTGATCCTTCCATCACATTTTACCATGATGATGAAGAAACTTCTAGGAGCTCAACTGTGACATCAAATGAGCCTACCCCCTCCAATCTGCAAATGGGTCTGTGGCCAGAAAAGGTTCCACTTCTACAAAAATCTGACCTTTCTTCTAAACTACATTCTTCCTTAAAGACTGTTTATCATCAGTATTTGCAAACTTCCAAATCTCACTCCTCTGAGAAAGGAGCCACATGTGCTGGAATATTTCATGAACCAGTGTCTAAATATTTCCGTGCTCAAGACAGCAAAGGCAGATTAAACCTGTTCACAGAAGTAAGTAATTTTTACTTTTTAACTAGTTAAGTAGTGCTTTGGGACATGAAATGATCTAATAGTTGATTAAGTAAATGTTTTGAAGTTATATATTGTTTTAAATATCAGAGCAGCAGCCTGAGAGATGGCTTAGTGGATAAAGCATTGAACACTCAAGTTTGTAGTCCTGAGTTTAGTCCCCAGAACAGCATGTGCCAGAATGATGCTGTGCTTCTCTCTGCCCCCACCCACTCTTTGTTTTATAGATACATACATATACATGTGTGTGTGTGTGTGTGTGTATGAAAAAAAATAAAGAAAACCAGTATTCAGCAGTATTGAGATAGCTTACAGGGTAGAGTGCATACTTTGTCATGCTCATGGCCCAGGTTTTCACCCTGGCACCATATAGGAGTGTCATGGCAGTAGGGAAAACATCAGTGCTGTGTTGGTCTTTCTCTGTGTCTCTATTTGAATAAAAAAGCCAAATCAGGAGTGGTGAAATCATACATGAATGAGACTCCACCTCTCTAAAATTCAGTAAATAATGAAAGGAAAGAGGAGAGATTGCTTTTTCTTTGGTTTAAGTATATCATAGCTCATTGTTTATTAGTTGTGCTTTACAGTGAGAAAGTTACTTAGAATGTATAAGGAGCAACTTAGTTTTTGCTGCTATTTGATTTTCAGATTCAGTGACAACCTTCTAAATTCCTCAGGGTACTGTGTGGGAGAAAATAGTCATTTTCCAGGGGCCAGGTGGTGGCACAGCTGGTTGAGTGCACGTTACACTGTACAAGGACCCAGATTCAAGCCCCCGCTCCCCATCTGCAGGGGAAAGCTTCATAAATGATGAAGCAGTGTTGCAGGTGTCTCTCTTTCTCCTTCTCTATCTCCCCCTTCCTCTCAATGTTTTACTGTCTCTATCAAATAAATAAAAAAAATTCAAAAAAGAAAATAAGTCATTTTCCATTGTAAATGTGTCTCATGAAAGTATAAATAATCATAAAAGTATTCAAGTACTTGTAATATTTGCTTGATAGCCTCTCATTGTAAACTCTAATATTGTTCATACAAAGCAGGACATGAGGCTAGTTTTTGAAAATTCATTTATTGATAGAACCAGAGTGTCACTCTGCCATGTCACATGTGATGCTGGGGATCAAACTCAGGACATCATGCTTATAAGCCCAGCACTCTAGCCAGGATAATTTAAAAAAAAAATCATTAGTGATTTAGTATTGATTTACAAAATTATAACAACAGTGTAATTCTTTTTTTTTAAATTTTTTATTCCCTTTTGTTGCCCTTGTTTTAGTATTGTTATGGTTACTGATGTCATCTTTGTTGGATAGGACAGAGAGAAAATGGAGAGAGGAGGGGGAGACAGGGGGAGAATAAGATACCTGCAGACCTGCTTCACCGCCTGTGAAGCGACTCCCCTGCAGGTGGGGAGCTGGGGGCTAGAACCGGGATCCTTACTCCTGTCCTTGCACTTTGTGCCACCTGCGCTTAACATGCTGCACTACCGCCGACTCCCTACAACAGTGTAATTTTTACCACCAGAGTTCTGTGTCATCATCCCCTCCGTTGGAAACTGCAGTAGTTTTCACAAGGTTTCATGTTGGTATGCTTCTAAGATCCCTTCTGTTTCATTGGTTTAATCCCCCCTGCTTAACACTATTCTATTTACATAACCACTGTTAACTAAGCATCGCCCTGCCTGCAGGGCATTGGTTTAATCCCCACTGGTTCACAGTGTCTTTTTGCTCCGCCCCCTCTCATTGTCACCCTGATTTCCACCACTGTCTTTTCGCGCCATCCTGTTTCCACCCTACTTGGTGAGTATATATATATATATATATATATATATATATATATATATATATATAGACAGGATTGCGATTGGAGATAGCTTAGATTGCGCTGCGTTCCACATGAATAAAGAGATACTGCGTACCAGCCACGAGTCCCTGGTCTGTCTCCCGCCCACGAAGCTAGCTAGCCCAGCAGTTTCAGATATGGGGTGACTTAGATCTGTCACTATCTACACACACGCACATATACCCACACCCCTGCCTTTTTTTTTCTTTTTTTCTGTCTTCTAAGTCACATCTATGCCTATTATTATTTCGGCATGTCCTTCCTTCTTTTCCTTTTCTTTCTCAGATAAGAGAAATAGTCCCTGACTTTATCTGGTGTTTTCCAGATTCGCTTCCCTTGCAGTGATGGTATAAAAATGAGATTCCTGGTGACAAACACTTTAGGTCCTGGTGGAACTGGGGTTCAGAGCCCTCTGCTCATCTTTCCCTACCACTTACTACTCTGGGAGTATAGACCAAAATTCTTTTTGATGTGTAGAAGGTAGGAGTTCTGGCTTCTGTAATTGCTTCTCTGCTAGACATGGGTGTTGGCAAGTTGATCCATATCCCCAGCCTATTTCTATCTTTTCTTAAGATAGAGGGATAGGACTCTGGAGAGGTAAGGTTCTGGGACTTAATGGTGAGGTTATCTTCCCAGGGAAGTCAGGGTGAAATCATAGTAGCATCTTCAACCTAGTGGCTGAAAGCCAGTAAGGTACTAAGCAAGACAAAATGTTTAATAACCAGGAACCAAAGAGCAGGAACAAACAGATGAAAATAGGGACATTTGATGGAAAGTGGCTAAGAAGTCTATTTTAGGTATGTTCCTAGGGCATATGGCTTTAGTAATCTTTTCTTGAACTTGACAATTAACATGAAAGTAGACTAAAATATTTTCTGGGAAGACAGTGTCAGAGTTTAGAATAGAAATTGAAAGCTGTGTTGGGGCAAAGAGTCTTTTTGGCATTTTTAAGATCAAGGATCTTTCTCTAGGATTCCCAATACATATATTTTTAACTTTAACAGCCTTGGTAGCAAATAGTAAAACTACAAGGCAAAAATCGGCAAAAATCAATGTAAAAGAAATGCTGGGATTTGAAGAAACAGTTCTCCATTGCCTGCCACATTAAGTAGGACCTTACCTTTCTTTTTTTTTTTTTAAATTTCTTTATTGGGGAATTAATGTTTTACATTCGACAGTAAATTCAATAGTTCGTACATGCATAACATTTCCCAGTTTTCCATATAACAATACAACCCCCACTAGGTCCTCTGTCGTCCTTCTTGGATCTGTATTCTCCCCACCCACCCACCCCCGAGTCTTTTACTTTGGTGCAGTATGCCAATTCCAGTTCAGGTTCTACTTGTGTTTTTTTTTTCTGATCTTGCATATTCATCCTTCTATTTCTGACTTACTTGCCTTAACATGAATTTTTCAAGGTCTACTCAAGATTGGCTGAAAACGGTGAAGTCACCATTTTTTTTTATAGCTGAGTAGTATTCCATTGTGTATATAGACCACAACTTGCTCAGCCACTCATCTGTTGTTGGACACCTGGGTTGCTTCCAGGTTTTGGCTATTACAAATGGTGCTGCCAAGAACTTATGTGTACATAGATATTTTTGGATGGGTGTATTGGGTTCCTTAGGATATACCCCCAAGAGAGGAATTGCAGGATCATAGGGTAGAGGACCTTACCTTTCTAACAAGATCCCCAAATTCTCAGTCAGACCATATTTTTCCATGCTCTGATTACATGTTCTGTGTTTTTGAACATCATACATTTTTTTCCTTTGCCTCCAGGGTTATTGCTGGGGCTTGGTGCCTGTACTACGAATCCATTGCTCCTTAAGGTTTTTTTTTTTCCTTTTGTTGCCCTTGTTGAACGTTGTTGTGGTTATTATTGTTGTTGTTATTGATGTCATTGTTGGATAGGACAGAGAGAAATGGAGAGAGGAGGGGAAAACGGGGAGAGAAAGACAGATACCTGCAGACATGCTTCACCACTGCTGAAGCAGCCTCCTGCAGGTTAGGAGTCGGGGGCTCAAACAGGATCCTTATGCCGGTCCTTGCACTTCGTGCCGCGTGCGCTTAGCCCACTGCACTACCACCAGACCACCTCCATCATACATTTTCTTCAAGGTGGTTCTCTTTGGAATTTTTTTCCACCATTGTCTCCACCCCAACTTGCCACATTTTACAAAATTTGTTGAAATTGTGCTTCGTAAGGTATTCTTGATACCACTTCTCAGAGAACCCTTTTATGAAGATCCCTGGGGGGTGGCTAGTAGTGCACCTGGTTGAGCACACAATGTTACAATGCGTAGGTACCTGGGTTCAAACCCCCAGTCCCCACCTGCAGAAGGAAAGGTTCATGACTGGGGAAGCAGATCTGCAGGTGTCTCTCTGTCTCTCTTCTTCTCTGTCATCCTCTTCCCTCTCCATTTCTGGCTTTCTCTATCCAATAAATAAAAATAATACAAATTTTTTTTTTAATCCCTGTACCTCAGCTCTATGCTGGCACCATTTTCCTTGACTACTTTGTATTTTACATCTGGGTGAAATTTAATCGCCCACTTAGAAGAATCATGTGAGTTAGCACCCATTTCTTCTTTCTAAGCTATAAACTTCTGAGAAGGCATAGACAACACACTGTTTATATATATATATATCCCCCTGCCCCCTGAAAGTTCCCTTAGTACTTAGTGAAGCACTTTGAACATAATGGCCAGGAGATACGTTGTGATAGATTGAATCTGTAACTGATAAGAAAGTGAGTTGTGCAACAAGGGCAACAAAAGGGAATAAATAAAAATAAATAAATTAATTAATTAATTTTAAAAAAAAAAGTGAGTTGTGTATATCGTTCCCTTGATGTTTAAACCTTACTTGTTCCACTTTTATTATTGCAGAATGTTGACAAACAAACACTGAGGTGTAACCCAAGACCTGGGAAGGTAAGCATAGCTTCATAGGTTAGACTAAGATAAAATATAAAAATGAAAGTCACTTTTAGGGTTGGGCATTTAAAGTAAGTAATTTAAAAAAGGATTATTTTACTCAAGAATTTTACTATCTAAAGTAATCTTTTCTTTTACATTGGGTATTTCTTTTTCTGTACTCTCTGCTTAAATATTTTGGAATTTTAAATACATTCTCAAGATTAGTGACTGTGCCTACTTACTGTATGTTGCAGATGGTTATCTATGATGTCCATGGAAGTAAATACAAACAAGAGATCTACTGTAATATTCCTGATGCTACATCATGGTCCTTTCCACATGGGGTGCTGATAAAAGTTGTGAGGGGCTGGTAAGAGATCTCTGAAAATCTTGTAGCATTTCCCCCAAAGTACTGTGTTTTCTTACTTTTTACATTTTAAATTAAAATCACATTCCATTTCTAGTATTTGATACTTGAAAGCATTGCTTATTGTCTTGTGGCTTAGTTCTCTTTACTGTAGGAGAAAATAGATTGATTTTGGCACTTAAGTCCAGCAGTAGGTAGGAAGGCCCAATGTGTACATTATAAGCAATCACTATCCTGTAACTGCACTATTATTAGGCCTAGTTGAAGTGTGGCTTTGAAAGCGAACTCAAGATTTATGAGACACTGAGGAATATAGCCATATAGTCAGTCATTTATGTAGTTGATGTGCTCATCAAGCAAAGGATTCTTTGTATGGTCTGAAAATGAGTGGAGACCTCATTTGTTACTATGACTCCATTCTATGTGTGTGCTGGAACCAAAATTTCTTTGTACAACGTTTTTAGGTTATCCACTAATCAGTGTTCATGTTATAAACAGTAGAGTGTGGAATTGTCCTACTGTCATAAGATAGGACTTGTGTTTTTATCCACTGCCCAGATGCTAGAGTAGAAGTGTGATTTGTGACTATTAGGGTGGTGTTTTTAATTAGCATGCAACCTGTGCAGTTGCTGTAAAGTATGCCTATAAATGGTGGTACTGTGTTCATGCAGTATTCCCATGCATGCGTGGTGCTAGAGTTTTGCACTTACACTCTTTCTTACTGTATATCTAAAATTAGTCTATGTTGTCATTTCAAAACTAGAAAATAACCCCCCACTTAAAATTTCAAATATACTATCTGATCTGTGACTTTCTACATAGGATTTGTTCAATTCTTTATTTCTCAGGAAATTAGCTATAAATCATTATTGCTTTTATATTTGTTCAGCTGGATTTTATATGAGAAACCACATTTCCAGGGTCAGAAATGTGTGTTAGAAGAAGGGGAAAAGGTATTAACTCATGACTGGATCCTTCAGAATCGGAAGCACCCACAAAGAAACTTCGTATTGGGTTCTATTAAACGTGTTGTAAAGGTAACAAAATTATTGATTTTTCCCTAATTTTTTTTGTTATGTAGTAAAGTTATAGTGTGACCTAACAATGTTTAGAAAATGTTGATATTTATGCTCATGATTCGCTGTGTGTGTGTGTGTGTGTGTGTGTGTAATATTTGTGCATATATATGATGATCTTTTGAGTTTATGTATTAAAGACCTAGATAAGGGGCCAGGAAATAGTTCAACCTGTTACAGCACAGAATTTACATGCCTGAGGCCACAGGTTCACCATCAAGTGCCACTGTATGCCAGAGCTGAGCAGTACTCTAGTGTCTATCTCTCAATAAATTAACTTTAAAAAAAGAATTAGTGTAATTATTAATTTATAATGTTACCAGTCAACTGATCCATAAAATGGCACATCATGACTTCAGTATGTGTACACACCGACACACATGTAGGAACATACAATCCAAACATATTTTTCTATAAAGAGCCAATATTTTCAAATGTATCTTCAGAGTTCTTTCAACAGTAAGATAACATGATTTAGTGCAGTCACTCCCACAATACTTAGGAGTATATATTTTTCTAAGGTGTGGAGATTTTGCTTATTACATGCATAAAAATATAAATTGACGTGAAGATTTGGATCAATACTGATAAGACTATCGATGGTTGCTTCGTACTTTTCTGTATGCTTACAGAAAAAGGTAGTATACAGAAAAAAATTATCATAAAAGTGGTACCTGCATGTATTTTATGTGAAGTAGTACATTCTGAAAAACTATAAGCAAACTTGTGCTAAACAGGTTTGCTTGTCTACACATGGACCCAATACTCTGATAGGCCCTGGAAGGAGAAATATGTGAGATATGATCTCTCTAGATTAAAATCTAGTGGAGAAGCTGTAGTCACATGGCCATCTGAAATGTAGAGGCACATGGAAAAGAAGTACGTCACCTGAAGGAGGTAGCATTTTAATAATATCTTGAGGGAGTAAATGGGAACTAGGCCACATGGAAGGGTATACTGGAGTTTGTGACAGAGTTGCTTTTGTCAGATAAACGGAAATGAATATTAATGAAATATATCGCAAAGAAGATGACTGTGCAGGCAGTGCTAATTTCCACTGAAATTGTAACTGTAGGCAGTTCAGCTCAGCCCGCCACATTTTAAGTTCTAACTTATTTAGCTAACTCACTAAAACTTGTTGAAATAAACAGTTCATGGGTGGCATCTTCTAGCATTTACATAGTATGATTCTGTGCCTTCTTTGTGAGTATCAGGTATGGAGCCAAGTCTACTGAAGAAACATTGAATTAGGTATTTCAAATAACAACCTTCTCCCCAGCCAAAACTCAAGTAAAAAGCCAGTCTGTTGAGTGTGCATATATAAATGGGTATTTTCACATCCAGCATTTGCTTAGAATATGGGAGTGACAGTGGGTCCATACTCCCACTGGGTTAAAGAATAGGAAAGCTATCAGGAGGGGATGGGATATGGAGCTCTGGTGGTGGGAATGTACCCCTCTTACCCTATGGTCTTGTCAGTGTTTCTATTTTATAAATAAATAAAATAAATTTTTTAAAAAAGACTTAAAAACAGGAAAAAAAGAGGCTATATGAATGAATAGTCATGCTTGCATTTTTTCCTTCTATTGTGCTGGGAGTAATTTTTTAAAACTATGGTGTTAGTATTCACATGTCTTAAACAGGCTAGAAACTTTTAGTGAGGAAGGGAAATAGAACGATGGAACATTGAATGGAAAAGGCATTGGCATTCATTATTGTTCTCAATATTTTACAGAGTAGAAATCAGGCTCAAACTACTTTTTGTCCAATCTTATCAAAATACTGGCTGCTGATAGATTCTTTTTCATGGTAATTCTTACCATTGCAAATTCACCTTTCATATATGCCAAGTTTGTCTTATTTTCATTGTCTTAATTTTAATTGCCTAAATCTGGCCCATCCTCTGATTATCTTTGATGGTGCTATTTTTGCAGTTGTCTTCAGTTGCTGTGAATTAATCCAGAAAAAACCATTAGTTGTCAACAGTTACAGATTCGTCCAATGCCATCTTTGCCCTCAGTGGGAATAACTGGGGGTTAATAATTACAACTAATCTTTTTAAAAATATATCATTTATTAATTTATTGAAATATAGGAGGAGAGAGAGGAAGAGCCAGACATCACTCTGGTACATGTGCTGGCAGGAATCAAACTCAGGACCTCATGCTTGAGAGTCTAATGCTTTATCCACTGCACCACCTCACGGACCACTTGGAGTTAATCTTCAGTGACATGCTTTCTTTTCTCAAATAGAAATGAATATGAAGATGACTATATTTTCTATGCAATTAATACTTTCTTTTTTTAATTTAAGAAAGGATTAATTAACAAAACCGTACTTTCTATACCAGAGCACTTTATGGAACAGTTTATGGTGGTGCTGGGAATTGAATTTGGAACCTTTGGAGCCTCAGGCATCAAAGTCTATTTTGCATGACAGTTATGCTATCTCCCTAGCCTGACATTTTCTTTCTTTTTTTTTTTTTTAGCCTCCAGGGTTATCGCTGGGACTCCGATGCCAGCACTACAAATCCACTGCTCCTGGAGGCTAATTTTCCCACTTTTTTGCCCTTGGTGTTGCCCTTGTTGTGATAGTTATTGTTATTATAGTTGTTGTTGTTGTTGTTAGATAGGACAGAGAGAAATGGAGAAAGATGGGGAAGACAGAGAGGGAGAGAAAGACCTGCAGACCTACTTCACCTCTTGCGAACTGACCCCCCCTGCAGGTGGGGAGCCAGAGGCTCGTACTGGGATCCTTGCGCTTTGCGCCATGTGCGATTAACCTGCTGGCTACCGTCCAGCCCCACGACATTTTCTTACAATCCAAGATTATTTAGGTTATTAATTAGCCTAGACTAGAGAAATTGTGGTTAGAGTGGGGACTGATTGTTATCAGATATGGAGGCAGTGGAATTTTATAGCTTTTGTAATACTTTTTACTGTAATTCACTCCAGATCTTTTTTCTTACTTTTATCTCTATTTCCACCAATAACTTTAATATTCTAACCATTAAATGTTTATGAAGATATATTTGTAAAGTGTGGTATAGGTAGAAAAGTCTAGAAGCCATATAAACATTTCCTTACTAAAAATAAACTGTCATTATCAGGTTACTATAAAGAGCCCTTCAACTACTAATTATTTTTTATTATTTTTATATATCTTTTTAAAAAATGTTTTCTAGATTTTTTAATATTTATTTCCTTTTCGTTGCCCTTGAATTTATTGTTATTGTAGTTATCATTGTTGTTGATGTTGTCCTTGTTGGATAGAACAGAGAGAAATGGAGAGAAGAGGGGAAGACAGAGAGAGAGAGAGAGAAAGATAGACACCTGTAGACCTGCTTCACCGCCCGTGAAGCAAACCCCCTACAGGTGGGGAGCCGGGGGCTGGAGCCGGGATCCTTACGCTGGTCCTTGTGCTTTGCGCCACCGGCGCTTAACCCGCTGCATTACCACCCGACTCCCTATCTTATTTTTTAATTACCTTCCCCCCCCTTTTGTTGCCCTTGTTGTTTTATTGTTGTTGTACTTATTATTATTGTTGTTGTTATTGATGTTGTCATTGTTGGATAAGACAGAGAGAAATGGAGAGAGGAGGGGAAGACGGGGAGAGAAAGACAGACACCTGCAGACCTGCTTCACCACTTGTGAAGTGACTCCCCTGCAGGTGGGGAGCCAGGTGCTTCAACCGGGATCCTTATGCTGATCCTTGCTCTTCGTGCCACGTGCACTTAACCCACTGCGCTACCGCCTGACCCCCTCCCTACTAATTCTTTTGTATGTCAAGAAGTAAGTCTTTGTGAGGACTGTGGTTATTATCACTGTATGGGTGGGGACACAGAACTTATTTGGTAGGTACAGTATGGAACTATTCCCTGCAGTCTTACAATCTTGTAAACCTCTATTAATCAAAAATAAAAAAAATGACTTGGGAAAATGATTAAACAAATCTTTAAAAATGCATTACTTCTGTAAATAGCTTTCATGAAGAAGATATTTATGAGTAAAGTATTGTCCAAGAGAAAAAATTGGGCTGCTAGCAAAGATAGTTAAGAACATAAGCTTTGCACTTTTTTGTTTGTTTTCCACTACTTAGCCATCATTATGCTTATGCCATTATGCTATTTCCTTCTGTGTT
Organism: Erinaceus europaeus; assembly: GCF_950295315.1. Lineage (NCBI taxonomy): Eukaryota > Metazoa > Chordata > Mammalia > Eulipotyphla > Erinaceidae > Erinaceus > Erinaceus europaeus. The sequence continues at coordinate 80,830,635 of NC_080175.1, read as the reverse complement.
GTGAAAGACCTAAATGCCTCTTGCTTTTTCCATTTTAAAGTACACCACCCAAACATTGTTTGTATAACACAATGCAGAGGAAACTTGGTTGTGTGAGACACTTAGTTATATGTTCTTTTACTGTACCTCAAATCCCTGGGGGAACATTAACATTGACAGTTTTTTAAATAATGTTACTAGGACTCTATTTATTTTAAAAAAACAAAAAAGACTTGGAGATTGAAAGGTAACTATTCTGGATATTTCTGTTTTTGAAATAAAACTTTCAAAGAAAAAACATACTTTTTAAAGAGTATTTAAAGTTATGATGCTTTACTGCATTTTTAGAACTAATTTTGAAAATAAGATGCTTTTTTACATATAAATAAGAATAGTCAACAATTAATAAAAAAACTCATCTTGAAGGAAGTTAAGTCAAAAAATTGTGATTTTATAATTACAAAATTAATAATAGTACATTTGTTCAAGCTAATAAATTTCACCTCTGTTACATTCACTTGTTTCATTAAAGCATATTCATTCATATTTTATAATGTCCTCAGTAAGAATTATACTATTGAAACTTGAGCAGGATAGTTAAATATTCATGACTGTCAACTGAGGTAGATTTTGTGTTCAGATAGAAACTATATAATTTCAGAGCAGGAAAAAATAACCATAGTTCTAATTCTCCAAGATGAGGTCTTTGTTGAGTTAGAACTTGACATTAAAAAGGTTTTCACAATGAAGAAACAAAAAAAAAAATTCTCTACAAAGTTGAAATTAGAAATATATTAAACTTAGACCAGAAGAAGGGGTGGAAGCTAGCACAGAGACCAGTATGACTGAGAGGGTGAGGTGAACTGTTGTGAGTATAGATGACTCAGTGCTGCATTGTAGAAAAAGAAATAGACGCAGAAATTTGATGTACGTGAGCCAAAGAGCATCATAAGGAACGTGATATTCTAACAAACTCATTTGTATAAAGAACAACTGGAGGTATAGGCCCATCATCCAAGCCTTGGCCTGACAAAGGGCTTTTACAGTAGAGAAAGAAAAGAAATACACACGTGAAATTTTAAAGCAAGGTTTAACAGATCATGACAGTGAATATGTGTTGGAACCTAGGGTCGTTTCACTAACTCTTCCTCAGACTAATTTTGTTAGATGGAAAATAAATAGAAAATTACAAGTAGGGAAACAGATTTCTGTTATACTACTACTTTTGTAAGTGTGAATTATTCAGCACACTGAAGGGTTATGACTCTATTATTTACTTCTTATGTCTCCCATGAGACCAGCTTTTACTCAACTTTATTCCTCTCTGTGGCTTTGTTATGTTTCTTAAAAGGAAGGTTTACAGACTTGGCACTCAAATAGTTTAGTAACTCTGTACATTGCTTGATAGAAAAAGACTTTTTTAAAACAAGGCAGAAGGAATTAGGGTAATGTTTTGTTAATATCTATACTAGCATTAGTTTCTTAATGATAATATTAATGTTAACATTTAATATCAATATCTCTAATATTATTACTGTGACTTATAAAACTTACTATAAAAAGCTGGCAAGAGCTAGGGAGATACTTCAACAGAATAACACAGGACTTGTTTACCAGAGGATTCATGTGTGGTTGCTATTGCCACATATGCCAGAGCTAATCAGTGTTCCTTTAAGCATATCTCCCTCTCTTCACTTTTCCTTTTTATCTTTCTGTATCTCTTATTTAAAAAAAAAAAAACCTTTGCATTAATTTTTATTATTTTTACTAGTGATTTTAATATTTGTTTACAAAATTATAAGGTAAGGAGTATAATTCCTTACTGTTCCCACCTGACTTCTGTGTCCCTATCCCCTCCATTGGAAACTGAAGCAGTTCTCCCAAGGTCATTGATATGGTTGACTATTATTTCTATAACTACATATATATATATATATATATATGTATATATATATCCCACTTTTTTAAATGGCCCTACCTTCTCTTCCTTTCTAAGTCACACCTAAACCTGTTACTACTTCAAAATGTCCTTCCTTTTTTCCTCTTATCTCTCTGGGTCCTGATGGAATTGGAGTTCAGAGCCCTCTGGCCATCTTCCCCTAACATTTCTTTCCTCTTGGAATTTAGACCAAAGTTCTTTATGGAGTGCAGAAGGTGGGATATCTGGTTTCTGTGATTTGCTTCTCTGCTGCAGATGGGCATTGGCAGGAGTGACCTACCCCTAGCTGTGACCTCGAGCTCAGGCTGACAGGGACTCCAGTTATACAGGTTCCTGTGCTAAAAACAAGCAAGCAAGCAAACAAACCAATAAATAAATAAATAAACAATTTCAGAGCTGCAGCTGGGGAAGTGGTACAATGTATAGAATGTAGTACTTGCATGTATGAGACCCTGAGTTGAGTCTGCAACACAAAATATGTTGGAGCTTTACTCTAGTGTGTGTGTGTGTGTGTGTGTGTGTGTGTGTGCTTTACTCTGGTGTGTGTGTGTGTGTGTGTGTGAGCTTTACTCTGGTGTGTGTGTGTGTGTGTGTGTGTGTGTCTCAAAAGGAATAAATAAATGACTTTTTTTTTAACTTGTAAGGAGAAACAGTAATTCCATTATGTTTGTTTTTGTGAAGAAATTCAACTAAACAATGAATAATTGTAACCGCATGTCCAGGATGTTGCAGATTCTAGGCTGTTTCTACATGATTCAGATGCCTTTTTCCCCCCTCTCAGAACTGCAGTATTCCAGAGATAGAGCTTTGCCCACAGTCTGATCCAGCATGTTCTCCTATTTACGTACATCGGCCTGTCCCCAATTTGGAGGAGCTGAATATCCCAAAGTCTGTGTCCTTCACTGTGAAGTCTGGAGTGTGTGTATCAGGTTCTTTACTATTATGATTGGTGACTACTAATGTTTAACTTTTGTGTTTCATGTTTCAGTAAGTGACATAAATATTTTTGAAGTTTTAGTTACTTCTGCCTATATTCCTATATGCCCAAGAAAAACTATTGCAGGACTAAAACCAATTCTGTCTTTGGTTCCAATCAAAGTTTCAATGTGTTAACTCTCAGAACCAAATATAGAATTTCTAGGCATAGCTCTTATTGACTGCACTTCCTGTCTGTACGTCATCCAAAATGGAGGACTGAGAAATAAAAACCTGTCTCTAGCTTAAAATTAGACAGCCTAACTAGTTAAGGTTTGTTGCTGAGAGTTATTGAGAACCTCCACAGGTCCAGGAACAAAGTACCTTTTTATTTATTACTCCTTTACTCTTGGCAAGCAAGTAAAATTACTCTCACGTTCTAAAGGAGGAAATGAAGTCATTTGTTCCTTGAGTACCATCTGACATACATGAATCTGTAACCATCTCTTAAAACTGTGGGTCTAAGCTTAGTCTTAATTCAGCCTTACGTTGATTGGAGTCACAAATTCTGTGATGCTTTCAACGTGGACCCCTTTTTTCTCTTTCATTGTTTTCATCTGTTCTAAAATGTCAGAAACATCTGCTACACTAACCCTCAAACTCTACTTCAACCTAAAATCCTACAGCTACATTTTAGAGCAGAGGAAAAGAATCATAAATTAGAATTCTTAGACAGACACAGCTGTCCTGATCCAGGAAAAAAAAAAAGTTTGTAGTTAACAAAGTTTAGTTGAAAACTAGGTGGGTCTTTTAGAAATCTTATTTGAAATACCACTTCTGAGCCAGCAACATACTCAAATAGTGTACTTGGTTTGTCAAGGGTGTGATCCTCACTGTACTGAGAGACACTCTGATGCCGTGTTATCTTCTCTCTGTGTCTCTCTGTATCTCTCTATATTTGCATCTATAAAAATTATTGTGGGATTGAGAAATTCCAGTTAACAAGAAAAGGAAATATTGTTTTGGGATTGATTTTAAAAACATGGACCAGGATAGAAAATGGTGGGTGGAATCTCCAACTACAGTTGCCCTGGTTTATCAAGGAATGGAAAATGTGGTTGGTGGGGCCAGGTGGCAGTGCACAGGGTTAAGTACACATAGTTCGTGAAGCCCAAAGACCCACTCAAGGATCTGGGTTCTAGCCCCCGGCTCCCCACTCGCATGGGGTGTCTTCACAAATGGTGAAGCAGGTCTGCAGGTGTCTGTCTTTCTCTCCCCCTCTCTGTCTTCCCCTCCCTTCTCAATTTCTCTCTGCCCTATCCAATAAAAAACGGAAAAAAAATGGCCACCAGGGGCAGTGGAATCGTAATGCAGGCACCAAGACCCAGCAATAACCCTGGAGGCAAAAAAAAGAAAAGAAAAGAAAAGAAAAGAAAAGAAAAGAAAAGAAAAGAAAAGAAAAGAAAAGAAAATGTAGATGGTTTTGAATTTCTGTTATCTGCTTTAGTGGAAAGTGTTAAACCTTTAAAATTTTGGAAAATGCTAAGGAAGGTATACCTAGTGCTTTGAAAACATATACAAAATAGAATTTATATGCAGATATGTGATTACGTATAGAATTGTAGGCTAGGTTTGCAAGTAAGGATTTAATAGCATGTTTATTCGTATTATGTGCTGTCTGGAAAAGTTCTTTTGAATGTGTTTTATTAGTTTACAAGTATAATTCTGTGAAAGATTTTTATTGTTGTTGTTAATGCTGTTATTGATGTTGTTAATGCTGTTATTATAAGATTGTTATTGTTGTTGTTTATAGCCCTTTTTGCTTTTAACTCTTACAGAACCAGACCTAAGTATTCTGATACTTAACCAACCATTTATGTCTTTATTTAGTTGGCTTGCCTACCCAGATATTAATTTTAAGGGGCAAGCTACAGTTCTGGAGGAGGACCATGGGCTCTTTGAGATTTCCGTAACAGAAATGAAATCATTGCATCCACTTCAGATGGTAAGAATGTTTTAAGAGAAGTGTTTCACTTTGTACCCATGAACCCCAAATTTGATTGCTGTGATGATTGTGTTTGTACCTCAATTTTAAGAAATAAGTATGTATAAGTTAGCTCACTCTGTACATTTTTGTCTTTATAGTGTAGAATATCTGTAAAAAAGCAGCTTAGTGTTTTCTGTAAAAGAAATGTCTAACATAGGGGGTCAGGCAGTGGCGCAGTGGGTTAAGCGCATGTGGCGCAAAGCGCAGGGACCGGAGTAAGGATCCCGGTTCGAGCCCCCGGCTCCCCACCTGCAGGGGAGTCGCTTCACAGGCGGTGAAGCAGGTCTGCAGGTGTCTATCTTTCTCTCCCCTTCTCTGTCTTCCCCTCCTCTCTCCATTTCTCTCTGTCCTATCCAACAACGAATTGTGTCAACAAGGGCAATAATAATAACCACAACGAAGCTACAACAAGGGCAACAAAAGGGGGAAAAAATGGCCTCCAGGAGCGGTGGATTCATGGTGCAGGCACCGAGCCCAGCAATAACCCTGGAGGAGGGAAAAAAAAAAAAAAAAAAGAAATGTCTAACATCAATAACAATAATAACTACAGCAATAAAACAGGGGCAACAAAAGGGAATAAATAAATATTTTTTAAAAAAAGAAATGTCTAAATTTATTTGAGCTTATTAAAAAGTTTAGTACAACAGACACAGTTTTCTTGTTAGTATTCTTTTGTGCAAATTTTGCATATTTAATCAATTTCTAGATTTGTAATACTGGAAAATTATGTGTAATAAATTATATTAATTGATTCTAGTGTCTAGAAAGTTCAGTGTTAGTAATCAGCAGCTGTCAATGGATGCTTTCTTAAATATAATAGATATAACTGGATTATTTATTTTTTGTGAACATTGTTACTTAACCTGTGTTTGCTATGAGAGAAAACACTTTGGTCGTTCTGTGCCTTTAAAGCATGGAAAGCAGGGCATGGCCAAGAGAGTGCTCTGTGGGTAGCTTACAGTGAAAATGCTTTCTTTCTTCCTTCCTTCCTTTCTTTCTTCCTTCCTTCCTTCCTTTCTTTTTTTTTTTTACCAGAGCACTGCTCAACTCTGGCTTATGGTGGTGCAGGGGACTGAACCTGGGACTTTGGAGCCTCAGGCATGAGAGTCTCTTTGCATAACCATTATGCTATCTATCCCTGCGATTGGTCTATTTTCACCAGCGAGATTTTCATATAGCCTGTATATGTTCTTTAATTTTAAATATTTGTTTGTCTAATGTGAAAACTTATTTTCATTTTAAAGGGTGGACTAAAAGTGGAAATGCCTATGAACTTAAAGGTAAGTCTTGAACACACTTTAGTGGCATGATAAAATGTTTTAGTTGTAATTTTTAAGTATTTGTTAGCAAATGGGACACATCCGGATAACATCAAACTAATAGGTGTTGAGGGTGTAAGGATTGATTGCACAAAGTAGTTGCTCAAGGTTCAATCTGTGAATGGGAAGTGGGGTGAGAATGCAAAAATGGAAGTCTATACTCATAACCAACTTGGACTCAAGAAGCACTACTGGCTTAGTTTTCTTGTCTTAGTGGGACAGGATAATTTCATATGGCAGTTAGATAGTCAAATAGGTAAACCTAGCAGGTATTTAGGAGTGAACTTCACAAAGGAAATAAGAGACGATCTGAAAGAGGTAGCTCTGGTTAGATACGCATCAGTGAAAACTGGGGTAATGATACTAGGACTAAGTACATTTTAGAACAGAATAGGTACTGGATATAAAATGTGTATAAAGAGAAAAGAGAGGGTAGAAGGATGGGGGAGATAGCATAATGGTTATGCAAAGAGACTCTCATGCCTAAGACTCCAAAGTCCTAGGTTCAGTCCCCTTCACCACCATAAGCCAGAGCTGAACAGTGCTTTGGTGGGGGAAAAAAAAAGAGAGAGAGGGAGAGAATGAAAGAGGCTGGGAAATGACTTAAGTTGGGAATGAAAGTGTTTTGCAAATACTTATCTTGGGAAGATAAGAAACTCCCCCAGAGACAAACTGGGGGTAGAGTCAAAAAGGCACTCATCCTCCCCCTCTTCTCCAGCCAAGGGACAGATGAGACAAATAACTCTCTTATTTCAGGGCTTTCTGATTTATGGAATTGATTTTCATCTTCTCAGTCACAGAGTTAATCTTTGAAAACTTAGCACCTAGTATATCTAATGCACCTTGGCTATGTGTTGAGATCATAGATATTAAGTCTACATCTGGGTTCTACTTACACAATTATTATCTCAGTCTGGGATAATTATTATCTCAGTCTGGGATATGGCCATATTTTTTTTCAAAGCTCCCCAGGTGATTCTAACAGGAGACTAAAGCTTTATAGTAGTGATACAATAGATTTAGAATTAACAGTGATACTTAGAGTGATTCCTGACTCAGTCTCTTTACCTGCTGAATCAGAACCTCAATTGTGGCAGGCTGTATCTTCCTTAAATATATATATAATCACTATCCTAGGTCACAGTTTTCATCATGCTAGATATTAGTATATGATTTAATCAACAAAAAAAATCAATGCTTCTAACTGAGTCTCATGGTATATGACACGTGTAGCATGTATTAGAACCCAAAAAGTCACTTTGAATACAGTACCAAGTAGAAATTAAATATGTAACCTGCAAAGAGAAAGCTTCACAAGTGGTAAGCTGGTCTGCAGGTATCTCTCTGTCTCTCTTCCTCTCTATCTCCCCCTTCCCTCTTGATATCTGGCTGTTTCTATCAAATAATGGTAATAAAAAAAAAGAAATTAAATATGTAGAAAACAGCAAGAACAGACTACATGTTTTACAGCCTGGCCAATGTTGCCAATTTTTAGAAATAAGGCATCACGTGGGTTCTTATGTGCCAAGGTCAGAGATTGCTGGTTGCATATGTGTTATGCCAGTAGACACAATAAGATTGAGATGATAGATTAGCACTCTTCTGTGAGTCCTTCCACACCCTAGAGAAAAGTCATAATTTGAGAATTAAATGGCTTTCAAGTGGTAGGCAAGCAGTAGCTTAGCAGTCCAAATTTGAAATGAATAAAGGATATGCTGGCGATATGTCCTCTACTGCACTAGCCTCTCCCAGTCTTAATCAAGTATAGAATGTAAGTACCACCTTAAACTAGTTTCTTACTTTAAGGTGTTTTGTATTGCAATCCAAGAATGTGCTTCTCTGTTTCTTCTCAGTTGGACTAATAGTAGAAACAGTTGGTAGCATGAGAAACAGCACGTATTTCCTCAGGTCGATACTTTACCATTATACATTAGAACCTCAACAGAGTTTTTAATTTACTATGTGGGAATTTACTAATATAAGGCAAGTCTCTATGCTCAGTGGAGGGATAAATTTAGAATGAATGAGTCAAGAACTAGTTATGAGTGGCCCAGGAGGTGGCATAGCAGATAAGTATAATCACCAGCATCACTTGTGCCAGAGTGACACTCTGGTTCTCTACACCACCCCATCTCTCTCATTAATAAATGATTTTTTTTTAAAGAACTAGTTTTATAGGAAAGTTTATGAGATAGTCCTAGTATTTGGGTAACCAGAATGATGTTCCCTTATTTCAATATATTGATATGAGAGAAACTTAAAAAGATACTTCACCTTTAGGGGTATAGATTCAACATTCCTTACAATTAGCAGGTATTGCGATAGAATGTAAGTGTGTGTCAATAAAAAATGGCCGATGGTCTGTATTTATGTTGTGGTTTTTAGTGTCACATGACCCTATTAAATAATTTTATGTCATGTTTTTCAGGTTATTATTTATGAAAAACCTCACTTCTGTGGGCATGCCAGAGAATTTAGTGAACATATAGATTCAGTTCCTAAGTTTTTAAAAAATGACCTGGACTTTCAAGGAATTGGATCAATCCGTGTCATTGGTGGAGTGTAAGTGTTATGTTTTTAGTACTTGATATAATAGTTTGTTTTTTAAATCAGCACAAAACTCTGCAAAACAAAGCAAAACAGCCTGCCTTAATCTAAAAGTATACATCACTTTTGTAATATGGGAAACAAAAAAGGAAAAAAAAAGCTATTAGTTACTATTGCTTTCTGTGAACTTTTGTTATTAGAAACAAGACAGATGAAATGTAGAACATCCTTCCTTCCTTCCTTCCTTCCTTCCTTCCTTCCTTCCTTCCTTCCTTTCTTCCTTTCTTCCTTTTTTAATCTCCAGGGTTATTGGTGGGGCTCAGTGCCTGCACTACGAATCCATTGCTCCTGGAGGCTATTTTTTCCCCTTTTGTTGCCCTTGTTGTTTATCGTTGTTGTGGCTATTGTTGTTGTTGTGTCATTGCTGTCGTTGTTGTAGGATAAGACAGAGAGAAATGGAGAGAGGAGGAGAAGATGGGGAGAAAAAGATAGACACTTGCAGACCTGCTTCACCGCTTAGGAAGCGACCTCCCTGCAGGTGGGAAGCCAGGGGCTCTAACCCGGATCCTTGATCCTTGCGCAGGTCCTTGTGCTTTGTGCCATATGCACTTAACCCACTGTGCTACCACTCAGCTCCCTGAAAATAGTTTCTGAGGCTTCAGCACTTGATATTTCTAAGCACAGTATAGAAGACAAGAATTGCAAGATAAAAATTTTGTTAAACAAGTAATGGACATCAGTGATAGCCTCCATTTTCTTCCTGTGTTCTGTTGACCATAGTTGATTTTCCATGCTGGTAATACTGGCAATGAATTGATTACAGAAATGGTCTGAGTTGTGTGTTCCTATTGTCAAAACATTTTTGACACTAGTTGCCTCTTGGTCCTGAACTGCTTTAGAGGAAGCTCCACAAGAACCCCTAAATAGAAACACAAGTGTAATCTTCATTGCCACTCTCCCATTCCCTGGATAGCGTCGGGATATGGCCTCCAGAAAACTTGTGAATAGATGGGCTGTACTTGTGTATGTATATCTCAGCCGATAAAGTGATAGAGAAGATGCTCTCCTCATAGATTGTTTACCATTGCCACCTCAGGGCTCCAGTTCTCCAGAAGCACCACTCTCTACTAGTCTTTCTGTTGATGAGTTGATCTATTTGGAATATTCATTTCAACTTAAGTACCAATATCCTTTGACCTATACTGTAACATTGCATGGCTTATTCACGCTTTCTAATAAAAGATGCTTCAAGTTATTGGATGAATAAAATAATATTTAAGGTCAATCAAGGGTCTACATTTAAAGGCTTACGCTTTGCAACTTCTAGCATTAAGTGTGGGCATACCAAACAAATAGTCTTATAAACGAATACCCATAATTGGTCTGACGTGTTTTGATGTTATTGTTTTTCATTGAATTTTTAAAAATGTTTTAAGTGCTTAAAGAACAAGTGTCTGGATAAACACATAACTGTATTGTATGTATTTATTTTTAATTTCTTTATTGGGGGATTAATGTTTGCCGTCGACAGTAAAATACAATGGTTTGTACATGCATAACATTTCCCAGTCTTCCACATAATACTACAACCCCAACTAGGTCCTCTGCCATCATGTACCTGAACCCTCCCCCCACCCACCCTGGAGTCTTTGACTTTGGCGCAGTCCACCAACTCCAGTCCGAGTTCTGCTTCGTGTTTTCCCTTCTGGTGTTGTTTTTCAACTTGTGCCTGTGACTGAGATCATTCCATTTTTATCCTTCTCTTTCTGACTTATCTCACTTAACAGGATTCCTTCAAGCTCCATCCAAGATGAGGTGAAGAAAGTGAAATCACCATTTTGAATAGCTGAGTAGTTTTCCATGTGTATATACAGCACAACTTTCTCAGCCACTCATCTGTTGTTAGACACCTGGGTTGCTTCCAGGTTTGGGCTATGTGTTGTATTTACTGTAAATATGTGCAGTGTTCTCTGATTTGTGAACATACGTGCTACCTGTTTATCCCACTATAACGTATTTTAGTCTTTTCTTCCTATTTGAGAGCTGAATGTTAATTCCATCAACTATATTGCTACAGTTGTGTGTGATTTGCACTGTTCTTTTTAAAAAATTTTCTTATATTTATTTCCCCTTTTGTTGCCCTTGTTTGTTTTATTGTTGTTATTGATGTTGTTGTTGTTGTTGTTGGATAGGACAGAGGGAAATGGAGAGAGGAGGGGAAGATAGAGAGGGGGAGAGAAAGATACACACCTGCAGACCTGCTTCACCGCCTGTGAAGCGACTCCCCTGGGACTCAAACTGGGAACCTTGCACAGGTCCTTGCACTTTGTGCCGCCATGTGCACTTAACCCACTGTGCTACTGTCCAACTCCTGCATTGTTATTTTCTAAGGTTTTTTTTTTTCAGTTGTTTTCTAAAAACTTTAAGAAAATGTGATTGCAATACAGCATACACACCTTCATTATTCTATATCAGACTTACAAGAAAAAATGTGATATCACCAATTAAAGATGAATAGTTTTTTGTTACGTCTTTCTATTTCTGCCATTTCTCACTTTTGTTAGCTGTTCAACTTGTCTTCTTCATCGCTGTTCTATCTGGAGGAATTGGGAAAAGCAAAGCTGAAATTTTTTGCTCACATAGTATTTTTTTTAATATTTATTTTATTTATTTATTCCCTTTTGTTGCCCTTGTTGTTTTATTGTTGTAGTTATTATTGTTGTTGTCGTTGTTGGATAGGACAGAGAGAAATGGAGAGAGGAGGGGAAGACAGAGAGGAGGAGAGAAAGATAGACACCTGCAGACCTGCTTCACCGCCTGTGAAGCGACTCCCCTGCAGGTGGGGAGACGGGATTCGAACCGGGATCCTTATGCCGGTCCTTGTGCTTTTGCGCCACCTGCGCTTAGCCCGCTGCACTACAGCCCAACTCCCCTTGGGAAGGACTTTATCATAATGTTTCCTGTTTCCATTATCAATTCTAAAACAGTTGTGGGAGCAGCATTTCCTACCTGTAAATACAGAAATCTTTGTATACATGTAGGCCACTAGGGCTGATACTAGTTTGGAACTATTTTAGTTTCTCTTTGCTAAACTTAACTGTTTTCTGATTTTTATAGATCTGAAGTCAGGCAAAAAGCTCCCTTGAGCTAAACCCAGAACAAATATTTAATGTTGTTGTTAAATGTTTACAGTAGATCTTGTATTAAAAAAAAGATGTGGGAGTTGAGAGTCAGGGAGCCAGGGCCTCATTCATGTGGATTTCACTGCTTCTGGACTGGCTTTGTTTTTTGTTTGTTTAAATTCAGATAGAGAAACAGGGAGAACCAGGGAGAGACCATAGTGTTGGTGCTTCTGCTGATGCAGTGGTGTCTTCGTGTGGTATTGGGGCTCATACCTGGTCCACTATTTGCCTAGGCATATGTCCTGTCTCATGAGTGCTCACAGGTCCTTAAGTAAAATGTTTTTTTATAAATCTTTCTTAAAATAAATATTATTGGGCTGGGGAGATAGCATAATGGTTCTGCAAAAAGACTTTCATGCGGGGGTCGGGCGGTGGCGCAGTGGGTTAAGCGCATGTGGCGCAAAGCGCAGGGACCAGCGTAAGGATCCCGGTTCGAGCCCCCGGCTCCCCACCTGCAGGGGAGTCGCTTCACAGGCGGTGAAGCAGGTCTGCAGGTGTCTATCTTTCTCTCCCCTTCTCTGTCTTCCCCTCCTCTCTCCATTTCTCTCTGTCCTATCCAACAACGAATTGTGTCAACAAGGGCAATAATAATAACCACAACGAAGCTACAACAAGGGCAACAAAAGGGGGGAAAAATGGCCTCCAGGAACAGTGGATTCATGGTGCAGGCACCGAGCCCAGCAATAACCCTGGAGGAGGAAAAAAAAAAAAGAAGTATCTTTGAACCTCAATGTGGACTTATAATTATTCTCATTGACTATCTTTACTTTCCATTATTTTTAGCTATTTTATTTACTTATTGGATAGAGACAGAAATGGAGGATAGGCAGGGAAAAGAGAGGAAGAGAGATACCTGCAGCACTGTTTCACTGCTTGTGAAGCTTTCCCTCTGCAAGTGGAGACAGGAGGCTTGAATCCAGGTCCTTGCACATGATAACCTATGCTGTAGTGGGCACGCCACTACCTAGTCCCTCTGTTATTTTATCTATTTATTTTTGTTTGTTTGTTTCTTGGAAAATTATTCTCCAACCATTTTGACATGTCTTTATGTTACACCACTGTTTAGCAAGCAAGCATAGCTGTTTTGCAGCTCAAGAAAAACTTTTCTTAAAAAGTTTTCACTTTCTAACAATTATTGATCCACAAAGCATGTACTATTTATCTTTGAAGTGGTAATGAAGTCAGTGTATTCTATTTTAAAATATGATGAGCAGCTTGCTGCTTTATTATGATTTTTTTCCTCTTGCTTTCTTGCCTCTGGTTTTATTTTAATGACTCAACTGAGTATCTCCATTTTCTAGGTGGGTTGCATATGAAAAAGAACATTTTAAAGGCCGGCAGTTCCTGCTTGAAGAAGGAGATTTTGAAGACAGTAGTGCTTGTGGGGCATTAAGCGGCCCCATTTTGTCTTTCCGGTACTTACAAGCTGTGAGTTTGCTTTCTTAATTTTCTGTTTCATTTCGTTATCTTTCCATGAGAACTGGATAAAACCTCTATTAGAACATGAAGTTATAAAATGTTTCTGAAACATGAGAGCATTCAACTGAGCTACTTTTGTGACTTAACCATTGTTCTTTCATTTAGTGTGGAAATCTTGTGTTTACTTTTCATCTGTTAATTTATCATCACTTTCTGAGTACCTGCTTTGTTAGATGTGTTGTGTTTTGGAGATAAAGTAACATAAGACTCATCTCTGCATCAGTAGGGAAAATGGCACTTAGATAATGTTTGTTACTTAACCGTGATTAGACTAAAGACAAAGTAACTCAAAAGTACCCAGGGAAAGGTCCACTTAAACACATAAAATAAGTAAAGATTACATCTGAACTGGTTTTCATCTTTGAGTCACCAAGTAAAGAATTTAGAGGATAGAGTGAGAGACGGGCAGGTGCTGCTTTAACAAGAGGTTGACATACAGAAAAGCAAAGAGATAAGCCAGTCTTTCTCAGCTGATGGGTTTTGCCCCTAGCAGACCCTTTGTTAGGACTTGTAAGAAAAGAGTACTATTGGCTTGTAGTCTGTTTAGGCTGGGGGTACTGCTGAGTCCCTACAGTACAGAGGACAACCCTTTCCCAACAAAAAGAATCATCAGTTCCAAAATGTTAACAGTCTTAAGACTGAGAAACCCTTATATAATTAAAACTGACAAGGAATAATTCAGGAAAATGACTGAAGAGCCTTAGGTGTCATGATTATTATTATTTTTTTAACCATCAACCAGGGTTGGAGTTTCTGGTTCATGGCATTAGTTAAATATATTGGAGTAATGACTCAAAACTTCTCTCTCCACCTCATGTGGAATATTCTCTCTCTCTCCCCCCCCCCATATGTATTAAATAAAATAAATCTGTTTAACTTAAAAGTGAGACAAGATAAGCACCTTCATCAGTATTAGTGATCATATGTGTTGTGTTCAGGAAACTATATTCATGATTCAAGGCATCTTCCACTTAGTATTTAATGAATTAATAAGAACTTCATTCCAGGAAAAAGAGAGGAGGGACATTTGGATGTAGTAATAAGTTTATGTATGACTTATAAAGGAAGAGAAGATGGGACCTTAAAAAATGGGCAAATATAGACAGATTATTATAGAAATAATAGTTAACTCTTAGGAAAGTAGCTGTAACTTACAGTGGAGGAACTGGAGGATTCAGAATTCTGGTGGTGGGAACGGTGTGGATTTATACTCCTGTTGTCTTATAATTTTGTAGATCATTGTTAAGTCACTATAAGTGATAAGACTTTACTCTTACTTGAAAAATAAAAGCATTGAATAGAAGTATTGCTAGTCATAGAAGTGTTTGTGAATGTATCTAAACCAAGTAAACAAGCAAAAACCTCAGACACCAATTGAAATCTCCCAATAGCAAAGAAGGTGCAGATGTATATAAGAACTATATTTACAAAAATAAATAATTAGGAAATATTTGCTAGAGGTAATCTGTTGGCTTATGCACTGGAAAAACTGTATGTTAATTATTGCTGCACATGAAATTTTGAGGCATTTAAGAATGATGACAAATTTTCGAGATAGGGACCAAGAGAAAGACTGAGAGAACCAGGACATCACTCTGACTGATGTGATGCTGGGAATAGAATTTAGAACTCCTGCTTGAGAGTCCAGCATACTACTTGCACCACCTTCTAGGTCACAAGAATTCTCTTGCAAGCCACTTTATTCTGAGGTACATAAAAGCCACAGTTATTTAATTTATATAATTCACTAAGTTTGGGCTTAAGAATTCACTGTGAGACCACGAACATCTTCAAGGCCATAGGCCTGTCCATCACCTCCCACTTTCTTCCCACCCCAGTATTATTTTCTGATAAGAACAGAAAAGGTCAACCCTCAGATTTTGTTGTTGTCACTGAGGTTCCACTGCTCCAGGCTGACCTTTGCAAATAAAGACAGAAAGAGAAAGAGCAAAAACCAAAGCATCGGTCAGTATGCTGGGAATTGGACCAAAACCTGAATTGTGCCTATGGCAAAGTAAACACACTATCCAACTGAGCTATCTTGCCAGTCCTCTGAGAAGTTTAAGTATATAATACTGTATTATTAACTACAGGATTTAAAACTCATGTAGTTGCCACAAATGACATAAGTTAATAGGAGGAGATGTGAGACATCTCTTATTCAAACAGACAGATGTCTCTATAAGTTGAAGTGATATAAAAACAAACAAGAGGACAATTAGAAATACTGCCTAGTACAATAACATTCAATAATGTACTGGCTTCAGGGTGCAGAACACTGAATCTACTATGTTCAAATCCTGGATGTGTTCCTTACAGATAATGTGATCTGTGCCATGAAGAGCTTTAGAAAGTATAACCAGAAATGTCTTCCTAATTCCAGATTGAGTCAGACAGATATATTGACTTGGAATGAATTAGTTTTTTACAAAGAACACCAGCAGGAATATAACAGTATTTAGACTCTAGTGACTAGAGAAGGGATTTTTATTCCTTGGCTTCCTTTGTAAAACATATTTTTTTTCCCCTCAGTTATATAGTAGTATCTTAGATTTTGGATTTTCTTTTATTAAGGTTTTCAGACTTTGGGTATGTTTTAAGATCTTATTATGGTTTTCAGACTTTTGATCTGTTTTAAGATCTGTGAAACCACATAATATTCAGAGAATATTCTAAATTGATGAGTATACCAGATCACCACTGCTGTCTCATACAGTTTTGCCTTTTCAGGGTGTGTGGGTGTGTGTGAGTATGTGTGTGATTGTGATTAATTGACTAAAAATGGTGTGTGTGTGATTAAATTGTTTATAATATTGTAAGATTACAGGGTATAGTTCCACATGGCATCCACTACCAAAGTTTTATGCCCTACCCTACCAGCAATAACTACCATAGTTCTCATAAAGTCTTAGGGTCAGTTTTTTATTGTTGTTGTTTTGCAAACTCATGTATTTCAGTTCTCTAGATTCCACCATCCAGCAGTTGTCTTTCATCTCTTTACTTATTTTGCTAAGCATAATCACTTTCATTTCCATCCATCTTGTCCCAAAGTATACAAGATCATCTTAATTGATTGCAAAATAATATTCTATGGAGCTTATATCCTAACTTCTTTATTAAGTCATTTGTGGCTGAGCATTTATGCCACTTCCACTCTTTGCCTGTTGTGAATAGTGCAGCTGTAAACATGAAAGTGCATGTGCAGTTTATTTACGTATTTTTGATAAAGACAAAGAAATTGAAAGAGAGAGATATCTATAACCCTGTTTCACTGCTTATGAAACTTCCCCCCTGCAGGTGGGGACCAGAGCTTTGAACCTGGGTCCTTGCACATGGTAACATGTACATTCAACCAGATGTGCTACTGCCTGGCTCCATTTTTTTTTAATTTTCTTTTAAACTTATTTATGTGGAATTTAAAATAATCAAATTACTGATTCTTAACATTTGTCTTTGGTTCTGAAACAACTGCTCATTATTTTTTCCTAGCAGTAAGCAATACAGTTCCAAGATTATATTCAAATAGTCAGAATTTCCATTGGATTGAAGGGCTATAAAATTATAAAATGGATTACCAACTTGAAGACATTCCTTCATTATACATTCTTCTCTAGCCACAGAACTTCACTTACATATGTATAATTTAAAGTGATTTAACTGTATGTAGAAAATAGTAACTTTATAGGACTTCCTGTGAACATAACTCTGAGTACTGGCTGTGACTACTTTCTGATCAAGGTAGTCAGATATTTTGGGTTCTTTGTTTTCAATATTTTTACATCATATTTTATATGTGTGATCCTGAGAGATTAGTTTTGACTTAGAGGTAGCACTCTTCCCAGCAAAGATACCATATTGATGGCAACTAGTCAACTAGATAAGATACTGTAGATTTGATAGGCTTGATGAAAAAATATAAGTAGGGTCAAAATCAGGGTAGTACTTAAAAAGAAGACAGAATCATTAGACATGAAAATCCATGAATAAACAAGCAGAAGATGGAAAGAGGAAAGTAGTGCTGCTTGGGAAACTCCCATGGCCATTGACCAAATATCTGGGGGTGGTAGACAGAACAGGAAAGACATAAATTCAAACCATGTGAATAAATTTATTTTTGACCGCATATACTGCCAACACTTGTACTTGGTGCTGGGCCTCGTGACAATGGATTCCTCCCTCTCTACTCAAATCAGAACTTCACTGTTGCCAAGTCTATCCTGCTTCCCAGGTCACACTCCTCACAGCTACCACCCCCCACAGCCATATGATTTATGTAAATCATTGCTCAGCCAAAGCACATCTTATCATAATACAAGTTATTTCTGAATGAAACAGCACATGTGCACATAGCTGTGTTTATCTTATGTCTTTATCTCACTTTATTCCAACATAATATAGTGACCTGTGTATTTTCTGTAGTATCCCTGATCCTCCCAGTCCTGCAGTCTTAACAGTTATGAGTAGGCAGTGGTAAGTCAGAAGAAGAAATCCAGAAATCAGTGCCTATTACTATAGCAACAAAAACAAAATATGTAGGAATAAACCTAACGAAGAGAAAGGCATATACTGGAAATTATCACTACTCAAGGAAATAGAAAAAGACACAAGAAGTGGAAAGATATTCCATGTTCATGGGTTGGAAGAATTAACATCATCAAAATGAATGTTCTACCCAGAGCCATATACAAATTTAATGCAATCCCCATCAAGGTCCCACCAATTTTTTTTTTTAGAAGAAAAGAATGAAAACTACAAATAGAATTGCCAAACAATCTTAAGAAAAAGGAACAGAACTGGAGGCATCACACTCCCAGATCTCAAATTATATTATAAAGCCATTGTAATAGAAACTGCCTGGTACTGGAACATAAATAGACACACTGGCCAGTGGAATAAAATTGAGAGCCCAGTAATAAGCCTCCACACCATGAACATCCAATTTCATCTCTCTCCAATATATGTGCTAGCATACCTTACCCACCACAGATGTGCCTATCTCCTTCAATGTTCAGTCTCTTAAACATGTTTTCTATAATAGCTGCCCAAACTGTATTTCCAAAAATAATGTTCTTTGGAAAAACTTGTTTTCTATATTTAATTAGGAAGTAAAAAAATTGAGGACAGAGAAATGCTTCAGCCTGTTAGAGTACCAACTTGTATGCTTAAAGCTCCAGAAGTCCTAGGTTTAATTCCCAGCACTACCTTAAGCCAGGGTTGACCACTGCTCTGGTCCTCCCTCTTTTATTTTATTCCCTTTCATTCTTTCTCTCTCCTTCATAATAAATAGCTCTTAAAATAATACAGTGGAAATTGTGGAGCCAGATGGTAGGTATATGCAGTAGAGGACACATGTTACTATGTGTGAGTGTCTGAGTTCAAGTAGCAGATGTCTCTCTCTCTCTCTCCCTTTTCTTCCGAACCCCTCTTGATTCCTGTCTGTCACTGTCAAAAAAGAAATGGAAAAGAAAGGGTGTTAGGGGAACAACCACTGGAAGCAATGAATTTGTCATCCGTGCACTGAGCGCCAGCAGCAACCCTGTGCTTGATGAGGGGAAGAACCCAAGTTAGAAGTGACAGTGTTGTGCAGACACACAGCACAGAGTGATAAGTTAGAAGTGACAGTGTTGTGCAGACACACAGCACAGAGTGATAAGTTAGAAGTGGCAGTGTTGTGCAGACACACAGCACAGAGTGATAAGATACTGTACCCCAGTGTCAGCAGCTGTACTGTAACCCACTACCCACCCCCAATAAAGCTTTTAAAAAAAGAAAATGTAAAGCAGCTCAACTTGACCCTGACTATATGTCAAAATATATACAGAGATAGAGGTCTAGAATCAGCCCATTTCAGGGACCTTGGGAGAACTACTGCAGTTTCCAGTGGAGGGGTGGGTATTGTATGGCATTATACCCCTATTCTCTTACAATTTTACAAGGAGAAGTATATTTTGAATCACGAGTCTAGATAAAATGTATTATTAACACAAACATCCTGGTGGTTAAGAAAAAGTGAAAATAGTATCTGGTGTTTTAGTTTAAATAACTTTTTTTACATTTAGACATTCTCTTTCAGTAATGCTCTTTATATGAATGTATGCATTTTGCTGATTTACCAAGTTATATCTGAGTTTTTCTTGATATTTTGCCTTAAATATATTGTCGGACTATAAATGTCTGTAAAATTTTTTTCTGATGAGCAATTTTTTTGATTAGTGATTTAATAATGATTGACAAGATTGTGGGAAAAGATGGGTACAATTCCACACAGTTCCCACCAACAGAGTTCCATATCCCATCCCTTCCACTGCAGGTTTTCCTATTCTTTATCCCTCTGGGAGTATGGACCAAAGACCTCTATGGGGTGCAGAAGGTGGGAAGTCTGACTTCTATAATTGCTTCTCCATTCAACATGAGTGTTGACAGTTTGAGCCATACTCCCAGCCTGTTTCTCTTTTTCCCTAGTGGGGTAGGGCTCTGAAGAGGTGAGGTTCCAGGACACACTGGTGAGGTCATCTGCCCAGGGAAGTCAGGTTGGTGTCATAGTAGCATCTGCAACTTGGTGGCTGAAAAGCATTAATATATAAAGCAGATCAATTTGTTTAATAATCAGGAATCTAAAGGTAAGAATATAGCAGATGAAATTTGGGGTCTTCATGTTGGAAGAGGCTCGGGAGTCTGTTTTAGGTATATTCCAAAGGGCTCATGACTTCACAGCTAACATGCAGATAGGCTAGGAATACTATCTGGGAAGATGGTGTCAGAGTTGGGAGCAGGACTAGAAAGCTGGATCAGCCAGAGAGTAGTTCCCAAATATGGGAAAAGTGTATAAAAACTGTTAACTGTAAGCCCCATCAATCTGACCTAGGGCCCATGTCTATTCATATTTAGAACAGGAACCTTTGTAACCTCTGCCTCCCTGTCGGTCTGGGCTTGCATTCCATGGCCATAGCTAGGAACATTCTAGACTTGATAAGCAATTTTTTTTTTTATTCAGCAAATTCTGTTTTTTTCTTTTTTTTTTTTAGGTTTTTAAATTTTTATTTATAAAATGGAAATATTGACAAGACTATAGGATAGGAGGGGTACATTTCTACAAAATTCCCATCCCAGAACTCCATATCCAGTCCCCTCCCTTGATAGCTTCCCTGTTCTTTATCCCTCTAGGAATATGGATCGAGTATCATAAATATCATAAATTCTTATCCCATAATACTCTTAACACATTGTATGGTTTTTGCTTTGGATACAGATGAAGCTTTACTTTCCTTTACAATTAGGATTAAATGTGATATCCTGTAAATACTGGCAACTTACTGTTAACTAATTTTTATAAATATAAAGATACTATATTTTCCATATCAAAGTAAATTCAGTTAATCTTCTCTAACTAGTAGTAGTATCTGATAGTTGTTTCCAGTGTCATTTAAAAATTCTTCCTGGCAGTTGGGCGGTAGTGCAGTGGGTTAAGCACAGGTGGCACAAAGTGCAAGGACCTGTGGAAGGTTCCCACTTCAAGCCCCAGGCTCCCCACCTGCAGGGGGCTTCACAAGCGGTGAAGCAGGTCTACAGATGTCTTTCTCTCCTTTCTCTGTCTTCCCCTCCTCTTTCCATTTCTCTCTGTCCTATCTAACAATGACAACATCAATAACAACAATAATAATAACTATAACAATAAAATAATAAGGGCAACAAAAGGGAATAAATAAATATTAAAAAATTCTTCCTGACCCCAGAACCCCGCCCCACTAGGGAAAGAGAGAGAGAGTTTGGGAATATGGATCGACCTGTCAACATCCATGTTCAGCGAGGAAGCAATTACAGAAGCCAGACCTTCCACCATCTGCACCCTATAATGACCTTGGGTCCATGCTCCCAGAGGGATAAAGAATAGGAAAGCTGTCAGGGGAGGGGATGGGATATGGAGTTCTGGTGATGCGAATTGTGGGAGTTGTACCCCTCTTATCCTATGATTTTTGTCAGTGCTTCCTTTTTATAAATAATTTTTTTTTAATTCTTCCTGAAATTATTTGTATGAAAGCAATCTCATTGCTAAGGTATAACAACCCATTCAAAATATAATAATAATAATGGAGTGGGGGATATAGCATAATGGTTATGCAAAGAGACTTTCATGCCTGAGGCTCTCAAGTCCCAGATTCAATCCCCCACACCGCCATAAGCCAGAGCTGAGCAGTGCTCTGGTAAAAATAATAATAATAATAATGAGAAATTGTACATTTGTATCAGCAACTGTTCTGTAATCCACTAAACAGCCTTCCAGGTTTTTTTTTTTTTTTCCCTAAAGTTTTCCTTCCTCTTTAGAATTTTATAGAATCAGCAATCACACTATTTGAATCTGACCTAGAAAGTGGGAAGTTCATTGATATTACAAACCAGGAAGTTTCTGACTTAGAAGAAATTGGCTTTGGCAGTGAAACAAGATCCATTCACGTTCAAAGTGGAGTGTAAGTTGTCTCCTCGGAAAACCTCGAGAGATAATCAATTTTGAGTTTAAAGTTGTTGGTTGCTCCTTTTTACATCATTTCTGTTCCTTTTTCCCAACTAGATGGGTTGCCTACCAGCAGAAGTTCTTTTGTGGAGAACAGTACATTTTAGAGAAAGGGAAATACAAATGCTTTTTTGACTGGGGAGGATCAAGTAATACAATCATGTCAATACGGCCTATCCAGCTGGTGAGTGAAGAATATTACCAGTCCCTGTGGAATCTCATGTATTACAATAGGGCTTTCAGATATAAAACTGTTGGGTCATCTTATGTGTGTATGTAGAGTAAAAAGGAAATGCTGTAGACTCCATAGAGGTTTCATAGGTATTTTAAGCACATTGATGAGGTAACTGTGATTTGACTTACTCATTTAGCAGCATTTAACTGATTTCTTAGATGTGCTAGACACGGTACTGGCTACTGGAGATGTATACACAGTGATTGTATAGTTGGTGAATAAATGAAGTAGGTAGCTAGTGCTGGATAAGCAGAGAAAAGAAGTAGCTGGACTTGAGAGTTGGGGGTCTTCTACAGAAAAAGGGATGCACTGAGTAGTATGCTAAGGAATAAGAACAATTTTTCCAGGCAAGGAAGACAGAAAAATCACTCCATAATGGGAAGTGTCTCCTTATGTAACAATGTTTGAAAAAGTGAGACCATATGTGAATAATATCAAACACTGAAAAACTATAAATGAGAACCCACGAAATAGGGTGGGGAGGGGTGGTGTGAGGTTGTCGCTCTTTCATTTGAGTAAGTATTGGGTACATTTTTCTTTTAGCTACAAAGTAAATAAAAAACAAATCTATATTAAACGGGATGGCGGTTATTAGAAAATTTAAGGAACTGTGTGTATAGTTCATGAGATCTGATAAAAGTATTTTTAAAACTTTACAAAAGTACAGCTAAAATTACGTGACTACAATTTTCAATATATTTTTCAGGAACCACTTGGGATAAATGAGCCTCCACATTTGGTATGCTTAAACATATTCTTTACTTACAGTTGTTAAATTGTCCACTAAAGTACTTTCAGGTCTTTTCTCTTTGCTTCATATAACTTTTTCTTGTCTATTTGGCAGGGCAATTTATACTATCCTTGGTTGGTACCTATAAGTAGAGGAGTGCTTACCTTTTTTTTTTTTTTTTTTACTGATTATATTGACGTACATTTGCCAGTTTCTTTTCTTTTCTCCCATTTGAGTTTCAGTTATAACCACTGTTACTCTTTCTTTCCTACTCCCCATCTGTTCTTATTCAGCCCAATATATGATGCTATTTGGGGAGAAGACAACTTATCGTGAGAAATGACTGTCTTGGCATGATTGTAGTATAAATATATTTCTAATATCTAGATCATTTTCCCCCTGAAAACAGTAGTAAAATTCTTATCTTGCTTCTTTATTTGTTGTAGTGTGTTAGTGACTTGACAGAATAGACAATATTCTGGAACTTAACATTTTTTTATTATCCACTAAGGATTAATTAGAACAATGCTTATTTAGTGCTTCTAGAAACTCAGAGGTCAAGTTTAATTCCTTCTAGCTCAGAAAAATGAGATTTAAATTCATGTCATGTCACAATATTTGAACTAGAAAAATGAGTTTTTACTAGGATTTTATTCTACTTAATCACATTTTCAAGATTTTTTCAAAGACATAGCTAGTGAAACTTTAGAAAGCAATGAAGTAAAACACATTGTTTCCTCTGATTTTTTTTTATTCATCCATTTGTTAATAGAATGAGATCAGAGCACCTTTTTATCACATGCAATATAGTGAATCTAGGGTCTCACAGATAGAAATCCTTCTCCCTATCTGCTCAACTACCTTCTAACTAAATTTAAGTAACAAATTTGGAAATGTTTCTGTCTAAAAAGTGACTCATATTAAACATTCAATGTTAAATGTTTTAGTATTAAACATTTTTACATTTGCTGGCTTAGTAGAATATTGAGTTTTTTTCTCTGAATGTGTAAGTTATTCACATTCAAGACATTGGTTATTTCAAGTTGGCTTATTTTAACCATATTTCTGTTCACAATGCTTTCAGGTTTTATTATTTTCTGATTAGCTCATGTCCACTGGGAACATTTCCTATCTGAATATAATTGAGTTGTATTTAGAGGCACATCCTGCCAGATCTTTATTTTGAATCTTTGAAAACTCCCGACTAGGGACTTTTAAAGTGCTTTTTCACACGAATCAACATTGTATTAGCAAAGAATTAAATAGGGATAATTCCAAACCACACAGTATTTTGGTCTTCAGCATGGCTGGAAAGTCACATTCTTTTAAGCCCACTGCTCCTTACCTTCCTGTTGTTTTTATGGACTTCCTTGTTTGGGGCCGATTGCTTGGAGGACTTTATATACTATTTCTAGTCCAACTTGAAGAGAAAGGAAGCAGTCAACAACACTGCCCTCACTTCATTTTTTTCTGGATGTAACTCAACTGTTGCCATATGAAATAAACATTTCAACACGTATACCAAAAGCAATATGGAAGGTAACATGCGGACAAAGCCTCCTTAGTTTATCCAGTATGAAAATTCTTACACTTTCTACTGAACCATATTTTCTGGTACATTTTGCTTATTTTTTTACTTCCACAAATACAAACAAAACTTGGCTGAGACTCTGACCCCAGTCAGTAGCTAGAAATTATTATCTCCTTCACAAGTAGCTGTTATGATCCGATTGAT
Source organism: Erinaceus europaeus (assembly GCF_950295315.1). Classification (NCBI taxonomy): domain Eukaryota; kingdom Metazoa; phylum Chordata; class Mammalia; order Eulipotyphla; family Erinaceidae; genus Erinaceus; species Erinaceus europaeus. The sequence goes on along the minus strand of NC_080175.1, from coordinate 80,806,019 downwards.
AGTCCAGAATCCAGTGTTTAGATGGTGCTAGTTACTTTCCTGTCTGAGGGTAAGGGGGAAGTTATATCTAAGAGTTTAAGTCAGAGAGGCAGTTTGTCTATCCTGATGATTTCAAAATAATTTAAGGAGAATTTCAGGAAAAAATATGTTTTGGAGATAAACATCATGAGATGTATAATACATCATGAGATGTATAATACATGTTGAGATGCTAATGCAAGCATTGCTCTGTAAGCATATTATAAAGAAAGCACTTCTGTGGGACACAACACCTCATTCTATTGAGAAGATTGTTTTCATTCCTATAACTGAAGATCTAGCACCAAGTCTAATTGCCAACTCAAAATCTACATTTAAGATCCATTGTACAAGAAAGGACCTGTTAGAGCTCATCATTTGCAGGTGGCATTAAAATTTTTTGATCTAGACAAAAAGAAAAAAAAAGTTTTCAGTTCCCAAATGTCAGCACTCTCACTAGTTTAAAGGAGTTTAGTTTTCAGGCAGATTGTTCTCCAGAACTTCAAACCAGTTCACCCCATTGACCCAACTACTGACCTTTATTTTGTAGAATATTTTCCAAAGTAAAATATAATTAGAAGTTTGAATTTCTTTAAATAGTGCATCCTGCTCTGGTATACATAGTTCTAGCTTACAGAAGAAAAAAAAATCAAAAGAAAGGCTTTTTATTTTAGATAATTTGGCCATAATGAATTTTAAAATAGTCTGTAGAAGTCCTGGTTAGTGTTAACATAAATGTGGAAGAGGAAAAGAATACACTGTCAAATATCAGTACAATTTAAGAGCAGAAGAGGAAGAAATATATTTTTTAAGTAGAACTACCAGATCATTTTTATAAAATTCAAATGCCAGAAACAGTACTGTTGGGTTATTGGAAAAGTCATGATCTATTTTTGCATAGATGAACATGGAAAAATACATCATGACTTTACTGAAAAACCCAACACTTACCCGAGTAAAGAGAGCCTATTAATAATCAGAGTAAAATTATTGTATGATATGTAATTGACAAGAGAGGTACTGTGTATAAAACCGTGATGTAATAGAAGAATGGAACCAAGACTGTCCTTTGTTTAACAATCAGCATGTTTATATGAAAAGAAATTTGTTGAAAAAGGAGGAGAAGTTTTGCATAGAAATTACTTGAGATAGGGAGCTGGACAGCTGTTCACCTGATTGAGAGCACATATTACAATGCTTAGGTAGCCAAGTTCAAGACCCTGGTTCCCAACTATAGGGGGTAAGCTCATGAGAAGTGAAACGGTGCTGCTGGTTTTCTCTCTCCATCTCTCTTCTTGATTTCTTTTTAATTTTTTTTTTATTTTTTAAATTTATTTTCCCGTTTGCTGCCCTTGTTGTTTTAATGTTGTTATAGTTATTGTTGTTGTTTTGATGTTGTTGTTGTTAGATAGAACAGAGAGAAATGGAGAGAGGAGAGAAGACAGAGAGGGGGAGAGAAAGATAGACACCTGCAGACCTGCTTCACTGCCTGTGAAGTGACTCCCCTGCAGGTGGGGAGCTGGGGGCTCGAACCAGGATCCTTACGTTGTTCCTTGCACTTAGCTCCACCTGCGCTTAACCAGCTGCGCTACCGCCCGACTCCCTATTCTTGATTTCTGTCTCTGTCCAATGAATAATAAATATTTTAAAAATAAATTACCAACTAGAATAAAGTCAAATTACATTAAAATTATTCTGGTACTGGGCAGGAGAGAAGGCACTAGTGGTAGCACAGCAGAAGTCTCAGGCACCATCATAAGCCAGAGCTATGCTAAGCTGTGAGTGCTCTGGTTAATAATGAGTACAGTTATTCCAGTAGTATTTAATAAATAGAAGAAAACTTTTATATTAGGTCAATAATTATTGGGTTTTGGTTGTTTTATTAATATGAAAAACTTAATCATATTCATTGAAAAATGAAAGGTACATAGCAAAAAGAATGACTACAAAATGTTTGTCATAAAGTTGTGATAATTGTTTTCCTAGTTATATAGTTTCTCTCAGGGGCATTGATAGGAAGGGATGAGTGTAATTTGAAATAAACTCATTCCTTCTTCATCTGAATGTCTAGGTTCTAAGCATGTATTGTTTTATCCATTTATATTCTACCAATCTAGAAAGGAAACCAAACTAGTTATCCAGTTAACTTTCCCCAGGACTTAATTTCACCAAGTCCTATCATTTGATTACACCAAAAGTAGAAACCAAACTAGTTATCCAGTTAACTTTACCTAGGACTTAATTTCACCAAGTACTGTCATTTGATTACACCAAAAGTGGAAACCATAATTTAACTACTATACTTAGCATAGACTTCGTTTCTGTATGGACTCTCGTCAAAACATTTTGCGATTTGTTCTATTTGTAGTCAAAGTTAAGTATGAACTCTTCTTGAGTAGTCACATTTTTGGTGACTATTTTATCAAATCTTATTTGGGGAATAAAAATCAGCATCAAGCCTGGTTATTTTCCATGGGCAAATAATATTTTAACCCATCAAATAAAAGATAATTTTTTAGTGGACTGTGTGCATGTATGTCTGTGAATTTTAATTGTTACTTCTGTATATTGAGCTTAAAAATGTGTGGTGGTTATTTTGGGTACCATTTGAAAGATGCTTAACTTGTGTTGTCAGTTATCCATGACTTGACATTTCATAGCTCCATGGTAAAATACTGAACAGTAAATCTTAAGCTTAGCAATGTAAAACTAGTTCAACAAACTGGAAATACAAATAGGGAATGAGATTGCCATAACCATGTGACTTTTCTGATTGATATTATAAATTAAGAGGCTATTTACTTGTAGGGGAAATTACATTTTGGGAAGTTAAATGTGCTTGAGTTTTTAGCTTCTTGTTCTACTAAATCTTAAGTTAAAAAAAAATCAGAAAAACCTATAATCAGAATGGCTTTCCTTATGAAGCACTTTAGTGTCTTTTTGCATGGACCTGTAGAATTTTTCATAACATGATTGGTTGTTGTTCCAGAGATCTGCCTAGGTTTTCTATTCCATGCTAAGCTCTGTGTCTACAAAGAACAGTGAAGTTTGCGGTATCACACCTTCATAAACTGCTGGTCTTTTACTGCTTCAACAACAGTTTAGTCTTATTTATTTTCATTTTTTTATTGCCACCAGAGTTAGTGCTTGGCACTACAAATCCACTGCTTCCAAAGACCATCCCCTCTTTTTTTTTTCCTAATTTTTTTTTTTATTAGGACTGAGAAATTGAGAAAGAAAAGGGAGATAGAGAGAGAGAAAGACACCTGTAGACCTGTGCTTCACTACTTAAGAAACGTCTCCCCTGCAGGTGGGGAGCACAGGTTTCAACCCGGGTCCCTGCACATGGTAATATGGGCACTTAACCAGGTGTGACATGCCAGGCCGCACCCAAAACAGCCCTAGTTTCACAAGGAAGTCCTGTTGTGCAGATCAGTCTTCAGAAGTTGACCCCCCTCCGCTCCCCCCCCCCTTTTTTTAATAAAGAGGCAGAGAAAGACAGACATCACAGTGCTGAAGCTTCCTTCAGTCATGTGGGCTGTGCCCAAACCAAAGCAGCATGCTATCCAAGTGAGCAGTTTTACTTGCCCTCTGCTTGTGTTGTTTTGGGTTTTGTGTGTGTGTGTGTGTGTGTGTGTGTGTGTGTGTGTGTGTTTTGTATTTTATTTATTAATTTGATAGAATAGAGAGAAATTGAGAGGGGAGGGGAGATAGAGAGCAGAGACACTTGCTGTACTTCACTGCTCATGAAGCTTTCCTCAGCAGTTGGGGAGCAGGGACTTGATCGTGAGTCCTTGCACATGGCAAAATGCACACTTAGCCAGGTGTGTCACCACTCACTCAGCTAGCTCCAGGCCTCTAGGTATAGCTAGTCTTTGCCATCAGAGATAAGCTGTAATACATGATTCAGGTAGTTTGTTTTTTTGTTTGTTTTTTCTTTCTCACCCTAAATCTTCCACTAATCCCATCATTATCATCTTCTCCACTGTCTGCTGCAGTGCTCACAGGCATGCTCATGTCACTTACGGGCATGTGCTATCACCCTCTGCTCCTTCCTTCTAGTAACTGAGTCGAACTTGGGAAGAGAAAAGGCATATCAGCTAGTGGGGAAAATGGCATGATGGTTATACAAAGAGACACTCAACCCTGAGGCTCCGAAGTCCCAGGTTCTATCTCCTATAACACCATAAACCAGAGCTGAGCAGTGCTGTGGGCAAAAAAGAAAAAGACATTATCTGCTATATCTCATACTACTTCAAGCTGTTCAGCACGAAATTAGCTAAACTAACATCTTTGCCTCATGTATTTTCAGAACAGAGGATGATAATTATTTGATACAATAAAAGAACCATGTTGTAGTGTAGTAGGGAGTTTGATTTGCTCATAAGGTGAAATTGTTGCCCGGACTCTGTGCCCAGAATCTGATTTGAAAGATGCATAAAAGTGGTAGATACCGATATTCAGAACTGGTAGGTGACTTAGCAGAGCAGACATTGCCACATGTAAGGACCCAGGTTCAAGCCCAGAGTCACCACCAGGAACAATTGCAGGGGTGAAGTTTCATGAGTGGTACTGTGGTATCTCTCTGTCTCTCTCCCCCTCTATCTATCTCTGCCTTTCACACTCTTATCACAAAGAAAGGAAGGAAGGGGAAAAAGAAGAAACTAGCCACTGGGAACAGTGGAGTCATACAGGCACTGAGCCCCAATGATAGTCCCGATAGGGGAAAAGTAGGAAGACAGATACTCCAGGGAACATGAAGAAAACATGTTAGTTTAAGGAGAATGTTGTCTTTAACATGGGATACCAGATAAGTTATAAGGCTTATATTAAAAACATTAAATAATCTATATTGTTGGATAGAGGAAGCAAGAAATTGAGCAGGTAGGGGGGAGATAGAAAGGGAACGAGAGGGGCTGGGTGGTGGCACACTTGATTGAGTGCATGTGTTACAGTGGGCAAGGACCCAGGTTCAAGCCTGTTTCCCCACCTGCGGGGGTTGGGGGGGGGGCTTCACGAGTAGTGAAACAGTGCTGCAGGTGTCTCTCTGTCCCTCTCCCTTTCTATTACCACCTTCCCTCTTAATTTCTGGCTGTCTCTATCCAATAAATAAAGATAATAACAAAAATTAAGGGAGATAGACACTTGCAAAACTTTCCCCCTGCAGGTGTGGACGGGGGTTTCAAACTCAAGTCCTTACACATTGTTTCAGAGAGACAGAGTGTACGCAAGCGAGAGATGTCCCAGAATGCCACCCAGCTCTGGTTTGTGATGATGCTAGGGGCTGAATCTGGACCTTGGAGCCTCAGGCATACTAGCACTGTACGCAGATAAGCTGTGCTAGCTCCCCCAGCTCAAGTATTCATATTTACCCGAACTTTTTATAAATCATAAAGTTCAAGGTTTTTATTTCTATGGTGACATGAAACAGTTGGTTTTATTTAATTGTACAGCTCAAAGCATTCAGCAAACCAGGATTTCAAGGAGAATGCATAGACTTTACAAAAGAAGTTTCTGATTTGACTTCATTCACACCATGTTCTTTTAAAGTTCTTCGGGGTTGGTAAGTATGTTTATTAAGTATGTGCAAGTGTTTCTAAATAACTAAATTTCTTCTAGATTAACAGATTTAACTTGCTTCATTTTGAGTACACAGTGAAGTAAATTTGTTTTTAAAAATATTTTTATCTGCTTAATACTAGTATAAATGTATCTTCAAGATTTGGCCTATCCCATTTTCTCTGTCAGCTTTCCTTACTAGCTCCACTTCAGACAGTCTTTTTCTGTTTCCTATTGCTCTTACGTCTTTGAACCTTTCTGTGTCTGTTTTTCATTTTAGTTATTATTTCCAGAAAGGATATGAGTGTTTTATAATATTAAGACTCATAAGGGGGGAGTCAGGTGGTAGCACAGCGGGTTAAACATACGTAGCGCTAAGCGCACGTGGCACGAAGCGCAAGGACCAGCACAAGGATCAGGGACCCCGGTTCAAGCCCCTGGCTCTCCACCTGAAGGGGAGTTGCTTCACAGGCGGTAATGCAGGTCTTCTGGTGTCTATCTTTCTTTCCCCCTCTCTGTCTTCCCCTCCTCTCTCCATTTCTCTGTCCTATCCAACAATGACAACTTCAATAACAACAGTAATAACTACAACAATAAAAACAACAAGGGCAGCAAAATGATATAAGGAAATAAAAATAAATATTTTTTTTTAAAAAAAAAAAGACCCATAAGGGAGAACACTGCATGTTAAATACATCATCTGCAACTTCTTAGAAATACTTATGTACCGAGGTCCCAAAATAATTTCATTATTAATGTTTGGTTTTGAGTTTCTTCTCCACTAAGGCATAGTATTTTGTATGATTTATTTACGTTTTGTTGTAAGGGATCAAGAAATGTTTATTAAAGTGAAAGTACACCTGGCAAAAAGCAGAAGGGAGGAACAAGCTAGGAGAGAAGGTGCCTGTATTCTTATTTTTAAGTTAAAGGAAGCATTAAGGGTTTTTTCTAGAGGAGGATATTGTTATTTTTTTCTGACACTGAAGCCTAATTCAAATCAGTCACATTTTGCTTTTTGTCAGGTATACATTTTACTCATGTAAACTTTCTATCTAATATATATATATATATATATATATATATATATACACACACACACACACACACACACACACACACACACACACACATTTATTAGTTATGCCCTACTTCTACCCTGGTTCTGACTGGAAGATGATGAATCTGTTTACCTTGTTTTTTAAGCTGGCTCCTCTATTACCAAGAGGACTTTTATAATAACCAGTGTGTGTTAGAAGAAGGCCTCTATGCTGACCTCACTTCCTGTGGCTGCCCAACATCTAGAGTCAAGTCCCTGAAGCCCATTGGCTATGTAAGTATTTTTTACTCCATATAAATATATATATTTTTTTAAATTTTTATTTATTTATTCCCTTCTGTTGCCCTTGTTTTATTGTTGTAGTTATTAATTGTTATTATTGATGTTATCATTGTTGGATAGGACAAAGAGAAATGGAGAGAGGAGGGAAGACGGGGAGAGAAAGATAGATACCTGCAGACCTGATTCACCGCTTGTGAAGCGACTCCCCTGCAGATGGGGAGCCGGGGGCTCGAACTGGGATCCTTATGGCTAGTCCTTGCACTTCACACCACGTGCACTTAACCTGCTGCACTACCATCCAACTACCAAAATATATAAATATTTATAAAACTTTAAATTTTCCTTGTCTACATTAATATAATCTATCTTTAATTTTTTATAAAAACTACATATTTATAAAACTTTCTCATCCACTGTAGTTGTCATGGGAGGTAATGTAAAGTTAGAAGAAATGATACAGAGAGAATAAAAAGTTAAATGATTTACTTATGAACTGTAATATTGCCATTCACAAGATTGATGTAGGCCTGGACTCAAATCCCAGTTTGATGCTTTTATTTATTTATTTATTTATTTATTTTTACAGTTCCAGGGAATGAACCAATGGCTTTCTTTCATGCATAGTGCTTAAAATAATAATCTCACCATATTATTATTATTACTATAAATGTAGCTAAATCATATGGCAATTTACTGCTCAGCTTTTAACTTTGAAAAAGACTACAGCTTTTTTGTCTGTTGTGTGCAGAATTATCTGGGTCAACTTGGAGACAACTATTTATATTTATAGCATAAGTGGTTTTTTTCCTTTTCCATCAAGTTTACTCAGAATTTTAAATGTTAGAAAAACTAGACTCCTACTCTGAGGCATCAATTCTGGTTTCATAGGGTCTCTGCAAAGTAACTAATAAGAATCTGTAGTGTTTTCATGATATCTAATTTTAATGCTTCCCTTGAGGCTTGTTTAGTTAAAACTGGGATGTACTCAGAGATGAGTGGTCAGAATAACTCAGATCTTCCAGCCAAAACTGACTACAGGGATTATGACCAAGCTCAGACTCTTTGATCCCAGTCTAAGCAGGGTAGTCTTATTTCACAAGACATTCCTGGATAGAGTACACTTGGTATTAGGCTAAGAATAGAATCTTGACTGAGAAACAAAAATAGAAAGAAAGAGTCCTTGGTCTTTCTCTGGGGTCCTGTAGACACCACCTTGGAGAAACCAAGTAGCTACTTCACCTCCTGTCTGTTGGAGATAAACTGGTGAAAACATGTATATGGTATAGTTATTTTCTCCAAGTATTCATAAAGATGAAAAAGGCGCCTACGGAGTAGCTCAGGGGCAGGGATTTCTTAACAATATTTAGTGATCAAATCAGCAGATACTAATTTGGTATTAACTTTAAAAACAAAGTATTCACTATGGTGGAGGAGGCTCTCGTTGGCAATGGTGTGCAGACACCTGTCCGAAAAGGATGAGAAATTGTACCCATGTGAACAACTTTCTTGTAAATCATAATTTTCTTAATGAAACATAAAAAATGATGAAAACCCCATTGTAAAGTGATTTTACGGGACTATTTTATTTTATTTTAGTGCAAGAAACAAAAAGTCAGCAAGACCACAGCACTGCTCCACTCTGGTTTATGGTGGTACTGAGGATTAAACTTAAAACCTTGGAGCTTCAGGCATGAAAGTCTTTTGCAGAACCATTAGCTGTCTCCCCAGCATTATTTTGCAGGACTTCTAATTCTTTGAGGTGGAGGGAGGAGGGTTTAAAACAGAAAAAAAAAAAGTTATGATTCATTTATATCCATGAAATGAAAAATGAGTAATTAAGAGTGAAATTTAAGAGAAAGAAATGCTTTTATATGCATTGTAATGCCCATGGTTTGGTCCTGTGGCATCAGATATTGGTGTAAGGAAGTTACCCCTTGGGAAGAACTTGAGAACTTACATAATTGTTTTACTCTTAAGAATTGACTGAACAATATATTCAGTTTATGTAATGACAATGCATTTGGTCTTCTTGGTGCTTCTTGAAGACATATTCAGATAGTAGATTTGCACTGAAACAGAAGGAATATGAGGTGAGTTTAGACTAAGTCCCAGCAAAGACAAGAAGGTGGACCCTGAAGATGCCTCAGTGGGTAGCATTTCCTTGAAGATAATCTTGTTTCACCCGGGTGGTGGTAAAGCCCTAAATTCATCAGTTTTGAGGTCAACATGTAAACAGGAAATTGGAATTCTTGAAAACTATGTCTTGGTCATTTTTCTGCCTTTCTAGAGTAACAAAGGAAATTGAGTTGTCAGAAACATTATATTGAGCATAAAATATGTATAAAATTAGGCGGGTGTCATGCAATTGCTTACCGTGGCTAATATCCCTTAGAACATCTTAATGGTAAAATTGAGGGGTCTTCAGATATTTGTTCCTGTCTTATTTCTCTTTGTACCAATATATGTTATTTTCCAGAGGTCCATAGACACATACTTATAATGAATTTTACATTAAAAGAACCTGGCAGCATAGTTTGTAATTCTGCTTCTCATGAATGTAACTCTGGGAAAATCACTCATTTGTAATGAAACTATTAGGAGCCTGAGGAGATACCACAACAGTGTATGCAGCATATTATGTCTTGAGGCACCAAAAGTTCCAGCCACCACTATAAGCCTGAGCTGAGTACTGCTCTGGTTTAAAAAAAAAAAAAAAAAAAACCAAAGCAAACAAACAAAAACAGATGAGGTATTTTTCAAATTTTTGATAGCCTCCAGTCTTCTGTAATTAAGCATCTTAGGTGTATTTCACATTCAAAATGAAAGAACAGATCTAGCCTTAAAACTGACATGCTCTTAGGGAATAAGGTTGTTTATTAACTTCCAGTTGTATATTCCTATAAAAACCCCCCAAGTAGTAAGACAGTGGAGGTGGGAGGGGAAATCTTAAGTAAAATGTTTTGAGCGTTGAACTAGTAGTGTGTGGCGTTGCTTACTGTTACCGTGTTTCCATGGGAGAAGTCCACACATGCTTTTTTTTTTTTTTTTTTAAGTGGTTGACATAGAAGCTTGGTCTCCTTTAAAGTAGCTCAATCCTGGCAGTTATTAGGAGGCTAAGCAAATTACACATCGTGACAAGAGGCTACAGGAAAACTTCAAATGAAGCTATGACATGATGACATAAAAGATCTTAAGAGGTAGAATAAGAATTGGCAAGACAGATACTTATTCTGTGTAATGAATAAGGGGCACAGCAATAAATAGAAGATTGTAAATCCTGTTATATAAAAGGAAGCAATGTGTTTATAAAGTGCAGAGAGTTTGGTTACTATTAAACGTTTGAGCTAAATCCATATATACTTAATAGTGTCAGCTGTTATATATACTTTTAAAATGAAGATAAGGCTGATAAAATAGCTCACCTGCATAGTATACCTGCTTTACCCAAGTTCTAGCCCAGTACCTAGCACATTGGAAAGCTTTGGTAGTTCTCATCCTCTCTCTCTCTCTCTCTCTCTCTCTCTCTCCCTCTCCCTCTCCCTCTCCCTCTCCCTCTCCCTCCCTCACCCCTCCCTCACTTTCTCTCTCTCCCTCCCTCTGTCCCCCCCTTTAAAAAGTCATCCTGAGACTAGCAAAATAGGTCACTTGGATAGTAATGTGAAAGGTATACGTTATGCTTAATTTCTTTGCATTTCATCAATTTGTCACTTTAACATTCTTAGTTTTTTTGTTTGTTTTTTTATCCATGGTTCACTTGATGAAGATATTGTCAGGCTATATGTTCTCAGTGGCTGACTGCTAGATAGTTTTATAGTAAATCAGTTTATGCTATGTTAAAAACCTAACCATTAAATGTAATTTTGAGGTACTACCAACTGGACCTTTTCCATGTAAAGAGTGATTTGAAACTCAAAGAAATACATAGTGCCAAAGTACAAGTATGCAGAGTTTTTAAAGACACAAGTTAATAGCTAATTAGTTTTTAAAATTTTATCCAATTAAAGATGTGTTGATATAAATATACTTCCAACAGAGTGCTTAATAAATCACTGGACACATATAACACATATGGGACACAGCACATATAAAGTTTGGTATCTGCTAGTTATTGCAAGTATTGACATTTAAAACATCATTTTAATTGGCTAGGTGAGGAGCATGGGAATTTTTTTTTTTTTTTTTTTTAGTCACTATACTTCCTTTTATGCTTTGCTGGGATTTGAACCCAGAGCCTTATATGTTCTTCTGCCAGGCTGCCTCCCTAGCTTTGAATGTTGGTTTGTTGTTGTTGTTGTTGTTTTTTTGTCTCACTAAGAAGTTCACTTGTGCAAGTATCATTTTCCCTTTTTTAGCAGCATCCTCCTTTTGCATGTTAGAGTTGACCTAGTAAGAATGCCCAGTGACTTAATAAGAAGCTTGGCCCCAAATATTTGGCAATGCTAATGTGGACTAAGACCAAGACATTTGCAGAACTCAAATTGTAATAAAATTTCAGTTGCTGATGTCTTTAGGAGGTTCCAGTTAAGTTTATATCTCTTCCCACTTTCACTTATGGAAAATGCATCAGAATAATAGATTTAAGAAAACTTTAAATATGCGTATGAACACATATATGTATGCATAGTTTGTCCTTTATGGGAACATAGGATTGTACCATCCTATTTTTTCCCCTTAGTTTAAGAGGAGATATCTTGCAATCCTTCATTAAGTCCTCCTTTATCTTTTTTTTTCCACAGTTGCTCAGAATAATTTATTCTACCAATCCCTATTGATAGACATTTGTGCCATTCCTCATTTTTTGCTATCCCAAGCAATACTACAAAGAATATTTTTTTCATAACTCATTTTTCTGTCTGTAGACCAACTGTGAGTTTTGTTTGACAGTTTTGCTGTTTATTTATTTCTCTTGTAACAAGTTACAGATATATCAGCCCCATCTTAGTCTCCAGTCAGAAGCCATTCAGGCCTCCTGATTGGCAGTAAATGTCTCTGCCTAGTCAGTACCCTGAAAAGTAGGCGACTGAGTGTACAGTAACAAAGAGTGGCAGTACTGAATGCTGCTGCTGGCTGGGCTTTGTTCTAGCTAAATAATCTGTTTGCTGCTCCCTTTACGTGTTTCATACATTTCTTTATCTCGCACAGAATGTCTTCCTTCTCCCTTTTAACCTGTCCACTTTATCCTTTGAAAGTGAGCAAACACAATGCCATGTCCATGTAGCTTCCTTGATTCCTGTTCTTTTTTTTTTTTTTTTTTTTTTGCTAAAAGTAATCTAGTCTTCTACTGAGTGGATATTCACAAGGCATATTCTTTTCTCCTCTGGAATATCTGTGTATTCTCTTAATTTAGTTACTAGTTAATAGTGTCCCCAACTACAAGGAATATTTTCTGTGATGACTTAGCAACCTCCACCCTAAAACTCTCCTAGAATGAAAAAGAACACTATTCTTTTTTTTTTTTAATATTTACTTATTTATTCCCTTTTGTTGCCCTTGTTGTTTTATTGTTGTAGTTATTATTGTTGGTGGTGGTGTCATCGTTGTTGGATAGGACAGAGAGAAATGGAGAGAGGAGGGAAAGACAGAGGAGGAGAGAAAGACAGACACCTGCAGACCTGCTTCACCGCCTGTGAAGCGACTCCCCTGCAGGTGGGGAGCCGGATCCTTACTCCAGTCCTTGCGCTTGGCACCACCTGCGCTTAACCTGCTGAGCTACCGCCCAACTTCCGAAGAACAGTATTCTATCCTTGTCTGATAGGAGGGGAGAAGAAGACAACATTTTTGTCATTGGATTGATTATGTAAATAATAGGACTTATTATCTTATTTTTTAAAGATTATTTGATATATTGGACATACTGTAATAAATTTAGAGTATAATGTATGTAGTACATTTATATATGATAGCATGGTTGCATTAAAGTATTATTTATCATACTATGTCACTGTAGACAATAGTTGGCACTGTGCATTACATCTTTAAGTCACTTCATAACTTTACACCCTCAAATACCATCTTAATGATTTTTGGATTCCACATATTTAAATAAATTATCATATAGTACTTGTCTCCCTCTGATGTTTCTGACTTAACATGATGGGCTCAACATCCTCCATGTTGTTGCAAATGGCTGGATATCCTCCTTTTCATAGCAACTATTCCGTTCTGTACAACTCCTTTGTTATATCCATTAGATCATTGGAGATTTGTATTGTTTTCATATCTTGACCACTGTGAATCTTGCTGCGATACTCATAGGTGTACATGTAGCTCATAATTGCTTTTAATGTAGATATTACTCCTGTACACTCCAGTTTGCTTTAAATATGTCTTTTTTAAATGCCAATAAGTAGACAACCTCACCAGTGTTTTCCTGGAACCCTACCTCTCCAGAGTGCCACCCCATTAGGGAAAGATAGAAACAGACTGGGAGTGTAGATTGATCTGCCAACACCTATGTCTAGCAGAGAAGCACTTACAGAAGCCAGACCTTCCACCTTGTGCATTCCATAACGATCCTGGGTCCATGCTCCCAGAGGGATAAAAAATAGGAAAACTTTCAGTGGAGAGGATGGGATACAGAACACTGGTGGTGGGAATTGTGTGGAATTGTGTCCCTCTTACCCTATGTTCTTGTCGATAATTATTAAATCAATATAAAAAAATGCCAATAAGTTGAAGTCAATTTAACAAAAATAAAATTATCTAAATTTAAGATGTTTTTTCTACCTCCTAGGAATGCTTTTAAGGCCTAGAGCTATAACATCTGATATTCTAAGTGTGGACCATCTGGGAGAAGGTTATCATTCCATTTTGTATTTATTCTATTGTTAGCTAAACACCTTGGCAGAACCAAACTGTGGTCAATACCACAATACAGCCAGATAGTAATATATTATTAGAACCAAGTATCCATTTTAATTGTGAAAGTAATAGGATTGTTTGTTCTGCTTACTTTGACTTTAAATTACAAAAAAGAAAAAAAGAAAAAAGTCTATTAAGAGAATTTAGTCCCAACAGCAGTTTTTACTATAGCACTTGTAGATGTTAGCACGGTAAACTCTACATTTGAGAACATAAGTGTTCCAGGCTGCTGTGTCCTGACAGAAATATCACTGGCAACTCACGTGATGATGCTGCTTCTTTCTTGTGCTGTTAGGTGTTTGAAGAGCCATCCATCAGTCTTTTTGCTCTGGAACATTGTGAAGGAAGAGAGTTACATCTAGAAGATGCTGTGAATTCTGTTCTGAACAAGGACCTGCACTTCTACACCCAGTCCGTGTGGGTTAAAAGCGGACTGTAAGTACAAAAGAGAGTATGACTCGGTTTAGCCATGGTTTTTGTGTGGAGTTACACATTTGTTTGTTTCCCATGACTTTCTTTTTTTTTTTGGGGGGGGGGACAATTTGTGTTCTTACTCCTTCTCTGTGTGATATTAGTTCATGCTTGAATCAGTCAAGATACAGACCATGCCCAGTGTGTAGTTGTGTGCAGTCTCTGAGGGGAAAAGCCCTTTGGGGGAGAAGGGCTGCTGTGTGTTCAGAGGGCGTGTCAGAGTAGGTGGGCCCTGTGCTATTTCCCAGTTGCGCACACTTGCCTTTCAGGAGAAACAGAATGAAATCAGTGGCTGTTTGATGGTGTAAGACCAATGCCTGCTGAAGATGAGTGACCGTAAAGCTACTAATGTTTCATTGTGTTATGATTTGGCATTTTGTTTCTTCTAGACCCTTTTGAGTCATGCTGAGTGTCCTGACTGATTGAGCCTGCCTACCAGTGTTGCTGTTTATTCATGTTGTCAGGGGCCTTCAGTTTTACAGTTTTTCATTTTCCATTTTTTTATTTGTGATTAATAGTAAGTTACAAGACTGTACGATTACAATGTTCCTATACTTATTAACTGGGAAGATAGCTCTGTGCCCTAAGGCGGATTCATTAATGATAGTTACTGTAAAGTCATCCGGCAGACACCATCAGCATTCAGGACCCTCCCGTCCCCCAAAGTTGGTGGTGACAGCCATCTCTGTGCCTGCCCTTGAGGTTCTCAAGTTCCCTGTGACACAGCAGGCTCCACATGTGTCCATTTCCTTTCTCATGCTGTATGAAATGTGGCGAAGTATGTGTCTTCGTTCTCATATCACAGTAACCATATCCGAGGCGCTCAGCTCGCACCTCTCTGACATGCGGTTCTCCGCTCACTGCCTCCCTGCTACTCCTTGACTGCACCAGGCCCCCCATGTCCAATTCTGTCTGTAATATTCTCCCTGAAGGTGCCATTACGTTTTCTTGGCTCACTCTCAGTTCCACTATCATCAGGGAAGCCTTCCTCAGTTTTACAATTTAAGGAAGCTTCTGTAAGAATTGAAAAAGAGAAAGGAAAAAGGAAAAAGTGGACTGGCAAGTAGCTGACTTGGGAAGGTGTCTGCTTTGTCCTGTGTGCGAATTCAGCTGAGCCTAGCAGTCTCCATCACACTAGGGGAAGCTTTGATGCTGTGTTCTCTCTCCTTCTGCCTACCTCTTCCCATCTCAAAACAAACACAAACAAACAAATAAATAAATAAAAAGTCTGGCAACAAAAAAAAAAAAAAAGAGAAATGAAAAATTATGTCTGGATAATGAGATACGAGTTTACATGGTTTGTCAGTTGGTCAGTGACTTGCAGCGAGGGACCCTGAAATTGAAATTTCAATGCTTCCTGGAAAGTGTGTGTGTGTGTGTGTGTGTGTGTGAGAGAGAGAGAGAGACTATTGGTGTTTATTGCTAAAGTCAACTAAAGGAACACAGGCTGAGAGATAGCTCATCCAGTAGAGTAAATGGGTTGGAGCCACTAGAACCACGTGAAACCATGTACAGCACTAGGATAAACTCCATAGAATTGTACTGTGGTCTCAGTGTCTCTCTCTGTCTCTCTCTCTGTCTCTCCCCTCCTTCCCGCCCTCCCTCCTCCCCGTCTCTCTCCAAAATAAAATGGCATTAAAAAAAGTCTCAGCCCTCCCCCCCCCAAAAAAAAATACATAGATTTATGTGCTCTTCCAAAGCTATGTATTTGGTGGTGGTGGTGAGGGGGTTATCTTAGGCTTTGCACATGTGATTCCACTAGCCCCAGAGGACCCTCCTTTTATTTATTTTTTTATGGCATTTTATTTCAGAGGGCAGGGGGGTGGGAGAGGTAGACCACAGCACATTTCTTCTTCTTTTGTTTAAGATTTTATTTATTTACTGATGAGAAAGATAGGAGGAGAGAGAGAAAGCACCAGACATCACTCTGGTACATGTGCTGCCGGGGCTTGAACTCAGGACCTCACGCTTGAGAGTCAAGCACTCTATCCACTGCGCCACCTCCCGAATACTATGAGGTTTTTCCTGGTGGGTAAAGCATTGGACTTTCAAATGTGAGGTTCAGTCCACATCATCACATGTGCCAGAGAGATGCTGTGGTCCTCACACTCTCCTTCATAAGTAGAGCACATTGAGAGTCCAGCACTTTATCTGCTATGTTACCCCTAGGCTGTGACTATTTTTACTTACAATTTTTAAGTTGTGTCAAATAATTCTGCCTGTTTAAATATCTGGAGAGAGTGAAAGAGAAAATCAAGAATGTCAATTTATTTGAAAAATTAAGACAAGGCCAAGAGATAGCACACCCAGTAGAATGCACACTTTATTATGCAAAGACCTGGGTATACCCCACCAAAACCATATGAATATCGTCCACTGAGGAATCTTCGTGAGTGGTGAAATGGTGATTCTCTGGGGCTGAAAGGAAAAAAAAAAAAACCTCTGGAATAATGAGCGAAGTCCCTACAGCAAGAAGAAAGAAGGACTTAAAAAGAAAAATTCAGCTATTATCATAAGTAACTTTGGCAATATTCATAGATATAGCAGTTTATATTTTCTTCTGAAAATCATTCACTGTATTAAACTAATTTACTCTAAGCATAATAATCCCCTATATTATATTGCAATTATTATCTACCACTTAACTGAATTCTACATTGCTAGGATTGGAAATTTTATAGTTTTAAAAATGTTTCTCTTCTTTATATTATTACATGGAATTGGTCTTTATTCATCTCTGAAAACGTTTTACATGTCTCTCTTTTGTAGAAAGGATGCACCTTTTTTTTTTTCTTATTGTCCATCTACCCCTATTGTTCTAGGTTCTTAACAAAGTAGTTGTGTGGAGTTAGTAGTAGTTGAGGCTATCTAAAGTGATTCCTAGGCCTCAAATAGTACAACTTAATATACAACCAGTTCCCCTTAGGGACAAGGTTTATTTTGAATCTTTGTTACCCAGTGTCTTTGATCTGTGATGGTAATGAGTCATGTACCATACCACATGGATTTCCACCAGTGGAATGCATTTTGATGAATACAGAGTAGGTACAGTTTATTAAAATCTTACCTAGGCTCTTTGTTTCTTACGGAAACTTCCCTCCCTATTTAAAGAATCTACATGGATGGTGAGGTGGGTAAATTGTGACTATACCAATCTGATTAGATTTCTGTAGGTAAGAAAGGATGGAATGAAGGGTTGTTGTTAAAATTTTGAAATTTTAACAACAAAGGGTCACCCATCTTGTTCCCTATTCTATTTTATTTACTTCAGCTTGGTCTAAATTGAAAGTCTTGAAGAAATTGAGGATTTTTAAGGGGCCTGCCAGGTCTTGACATAAAGTGTAAAATAGGATTGCTGTGGATTATTTTAAGTAGTCTTCAGTGGCCTTGGTTAGAAAAGTACTGATAGTGTTTGTAGAGATCACCACAACGCCTGGAAAGGTGTAGAAGAATGTGATGATGAGTAAAGGAGTGTTTTCTAATTGGGTGATGGGGTGGGCTGTGGGTGGGTACATATGGTCTACACAGTGAGATTATTAGCATTATCAAAGAATACAAAATTTTAGAGATGGAGGAAACCTTGTTTTGAAAGTAACAAAACCAACACCTACTGAAAGAACTACAAAATTACATCAATAGTAGGGAATTGGGAGGTAGTGCAGCAGGTTAAGCGCACGTGGCACAAAGCACAAGGATCCCGGTTCGAGCCCTGGCTCCCCACCTGCAGGGGAGTCACTTCACAGGCGGTGAAGCAGGTCTGCAGGTGTCTATCTTTCTCTCCCCCTCTCTGTCTTCCCCTCCTCTCTCCATTCCTTTCTGTCCTATCCAACAATGATGACATCCACAACAATAACTACAACAACAATTAAAACAAGGGCAATAAAAAGGAAATAAATAAATATTAAAAAGACACATCAATAGTAAGACAATAATAGTAGGAGATTTTAACACCCCACTCTCACACTTAGATCAACGAAGCAGAGAATCAACAAAGAAATAAGAGAATTAAATGAAGAGATGGACAGACTAGACCTGGACATCTTCAGAGTTCTTCACCCCAAAAAACTGGAATACACCTTCTTTTCAAATCCACACAACACATACTCAAGGATAGACCACATGTTAGGCCACAAAGACAGTATCAACAAATTCAAGAGCATTGAAATCATCCCAAGTATCTTCTCAGACCACAGTGGAATAAAGCTAACCTTTAACAGCAAAGTGAAAATTAATAAAAGTCACAGAATTTGGAAACTCAGCAACATACTGCTTAAGAACTGCTGGGTCAGAGAGACACTCAAGCAAGAAATTCAAATGCTCCTGGAAACAAAACCAGAATTTTAACTGGAATCCAAATGAATTCAGTGGACTTCTCATATCCCTACTTCTATTTAAAAATAAAATTACACGTCTTTTTTAAATTATTATTTGTTGGATAGAGACAGTCAGAAATTGAGAGGGGAGAGGAAGATAGAAGGGGAAGAGAGGGTGAGAGAGACAGAGAGACTTGCAATACTGCTTCACCACTTGCAAAGCTTTAACCTTGCAGGTGGGACATCTTTTGTTTAAAAATCTCAAATGCTAAAATTTTAAGGAATGAATGCTATATGGTATAACACCAGTAATTTTTGATATGTGATGGCATTTTGTTTTGAAATACCTCAGTTTTTTTTTTTTTTTCTTTCCTGCTGTCATACAGGTGGATAGCTTATGAAGGATCCAATTTCTTGGGAAGACAAATCCTACTTAAGCCTAATGAGATCCCAAATTGGACAGCATTCAGTGGATGGAAAACAATTGGTTCCCTCCGTCCCATGAAGCAGGTAAGAACAAAAGCACCACAGCATCTGACATAGCTTGATTTTCTTGATTTATTCCCTTTTGTTGCCCTTGTTGCTTTATTGTAGTTATTGGATAGGACAGAGAGGAGAGAAAGATAGACACCTGCAGACCTGCTTCACCACCTGTGAAGCGACTCCCCTGCAGGTGGGGAGCCAGGGGCTCTAACTGGGATCCTTAATGCTGGTCCTTGCGCTTTGCACCACGTGCGCTTAACCCGCTGCTCTACCGCCCAACTCCCATACCTTGATTTTCTAATACAGGTACTAAAAAAAACCCAGCATCTGAAACACTGACCATTGATAAAATAGTGACCATTTAATTTAGTTTGTCATTCAGGTCACAGGGAAGTTGGATTTGAATGGGAATCTTAAGAGACTATAGCCAGCTGATACAAGTGTATCTAAAGTCACCATTGGCTTTTTTAGTTGTGAGCTCAAAGTCTTACTGGCCTTGTTACTTTTTATGGGGAAAAGTAGGTTAGTATAAGCTCTGTATCAAGCAATGGAGCAAGCATGATCTTTGAGACTGTACTAGTTTAACTTTCTAAGCATGTGTTTGCCACATACATATGTAATACTCGGGATGAATCCTGGCCGTTTAATTAGTTGTATTAATTGCACACCTACTGCTTGCCAGTCTTCTGGTGACAAGCTCCCCCACTGAACAATCTAAAAGCCTCGGCGTGGCTTATGTGCTCTGGCTCCCCCGGTGCCTCTCACTGGTTTTCCCCTCACTCACACGGCTACATCACAGGTACCCACGTGCAGTTTCCCTACTCAAGCTCTTAATGCACACTCCACCTTGCCTTTAAAAGGCCCCTCCTTCGTTCTTTGCCAGACTAGGTTTTTTTGTTTGTTTGTTTTGACTGACTAGTTCTTACTTTTCTAAAATTCAATTTATGTATCTTAAAAGGTCCCTTCCCAGGAGTCAGGTGGTAGCACTGTGGGTTAAGCACATGTGGCGCAAAGCCAAGGACCAGTGTAAGGATCCCGGTTCAAGCCCCCGGCTCCCCACCTGCAAGCGCGGGGGGGGGGGGGGGGGGTCCCTTCACAAGCCGTGAAACAGGTCTGCAGGTGTCTATCTTTCTCTCACCCTCTCTGGCTTCCCCATCTCTCTCCATTTCTCTCTGTCCTATCTAACTATAACAACATCAATAACAACAACTACAACAACCATGAAAATCAACAAGGGCAACAAAAGGGAAATACGTAAATATTTAAAATTTTATAAAAAGGTCCCTTCCCCCCCCCCCACTCTCATTGAAATTAAATCCTACAAGACTTGATTCTCTTTTCTGTGAGACACAGCATGCAGTTTATAGTCACAGTTACAGTTGGACTGGACACTTTCTCACATAAGCATAAAGCCTTTAAGAACGGCAGGGTATTGTGGTCCTGGAGGTGGTGCCGTGGATAAAGCATTGGACTCTGAAGCATAAGAACAGCAGGGTATATTTTGCTTACTGCTCCACCTAGTTCCAGTTATGATGTCAGCACATTTTCAGAGCTTGGGGACTTTGTTTAATGAAGAAATGATATATAAATAGATTAATAACTGTTTCGTATTATGCCAGGATTTGGACATTGTAAGCAACAAGCATGGTTTCTGCCTTACTACCATTTGCTTTTGTTGCATAAAACACATCTTAACTCAAAGCAGTAGCATAAAATTTTAAATCAGTGTGTAATTAACAAAAAGTCACAGGCAGTTCCCATTCAGAGAAGGAAGGGCTGGTGAGAGTGAAGGGGGTCAATGGATATGCCTTTGACATTTCTGTCTAATTCCTTCATAAATACATTTTTCTCACTTGATTCCAACAATCATTGATGGTAGACATTCTGAGTTCAGAGAAGTAATGAAAATTAGTAAGTTACCCAAGTGTCTTTTCAAAAGAATTTGAATCCAAATTTATTATGCTCTAAAATCTGTATGTCTGAGAAACTACATCCTTCCTACCTTCAAAATAAAGCCAACATTGATAAAATGCTACCATGTATTTCAGATCTTGAGCTGAATGCAGTAGCATATAAATGTATTAGTAGTTACAATACTTTTATCAGTACCTGTTAGTGCTGAGGCTCTGCTGTTCAGTTCTGACATTTGTGGTCACTGGGCCTTCACTGCGCCAAGGATGACATGTTCAGATAGAGACAGAAAGTCACCACAGTACCAAAGCTTCCTGCAGTAGGGTGTGGGCTGAGTCTCAAACCTGGGTCATGTCCATGACAAAGCAAGTAAACTATAAGTTTGGACATATTAAGTATTAGGTAAATGGCAACTACTATAAAACTGGCATGATTGGTCTTGTCGCTGGTGAGGCCTCATGCCTGCACTGCTCCCAAAAGACTTTTTTCCTTTCAATTTTGGTTAGAAGCACAGAGACACCAGTCACTGTTCATGGGGCTTCTTCCTCCTGGTGCTATGTACGTGCTCTCATGTGGCTTGAGCCTAGGTCTTCACATATGACAAAGTAGGTGCTTAACAAGATGAGCTGTCTTCTAGACCTCAACTGATCTTGCTACCCACTTCTGTCTCTTTCACCTCTCTGGTTCTGTTGGTTCAATCAGGTCTGCTGTTAACAAGCAGTGTGACTTTGGGTGAGTCACTTCTTCTCTCCGCTTGCCAGATTGTTCGCCGATGAAATCCTGATCACATTGCTTACCTCTCAGTTTCAGTTGAAGATTAAATAAGCTACTATAGGCAATAGCTTGGCATAATACCTGGTAATCCTTTGAAAGTTTATTATTGAGTATCCTTTATGAGAACTATAGGTGTTGTTCTGAGGAATACTGAACAGGATTGGATTTTCTTAGCAGTGTGTAGTGCAGGCTTTTGTGATGGCCAGAGCTTGCTTATTCCTCACTCCTACCACAGGGGATAATGGATCTACCTGAAAACCCAGGAGAGAAACAAGGTAGAAGTGGGAATTCCGTTTAGCTCCTGCCTACTCTACCTATTAATTCTATGTTGTGGAGAAGATTAGAAGACAAATGACATTTTCCTCATTTTTGAAAGGTGGTTTCTTGATGTCCCTGTTTTGTCACTATTTTGAAATAAAGGCTAGCTAGAACAATAGGCTCTGACTTTGCACAAAGGTTTTCTTTTTTTTTTTTTTTTGGCAGTATATCTGCTCTTCACTAGGAACTATTTGTGTTGTCTTCTGGTTAAACATTTCAACTTGTTTTGATAGTTCTCCCTATTGTTTATTTAGACCAGTTTTAAACCTAGTAAAAGAATTTGGGGTTTTTAACATGGTATCATGGTCTGTATTTCACTTTTTTGTAGTGCAATCAGTATTCCTTTAGTTAATATCCATTAGAAATCAGGATTACTTAAAATGTGATCCTCTTTGAGTCTGGAAATTAGAAAGTCACTAAAGTACTTACAGTGCATTTCAGTATTTTTAATTACAGAGGAGTCGAACTACAAGGTATAATAGTAAAGGTAATTAATTGGTAATTCAAAATTCAAAATTATATTTTTCAAAATTATATTTTTGATCCCAACATAAACTGGAATGCTCTCCTTGTATGGACCAGAAGGTCATCCCTGTTAATGTGACAAAGAATGAAGTCTGTAATGGATACACACTGAATTCATTAAAAAAAAAAAAAAAAAATGCAGTGGAAAAGTAGGCTGAATTCCAGTATTTATACTATTGTTTGAAACATTTTTTTAACTTTTTACTTATAAAAAGGAAACATTGACAAAACCATAGGATAAGAGGGGTACAACTTCACACAGTTCCCACCACCAGAACTCCATATCCCATCCCCTCCCCTGATAGCTTTCCTATTCTTTAACTGTCTGGGAGTATGGACCCAAGGTCATTGTGGGATGCAGAAGGTGGAAGGTCTGGCTTCTGTAATTGCTTCCCCACTGAACATGGGCGTTGACAGGTCGATCCATACTCCCAGTCTGCCTCTCTCTTTCCCTAGTGGGGAAGGGCTCTGGGGAAGCGGAGCTCCAAGGCACATTGGTGAGGTGTTTGAAACATTTAACCAGGTCTCTCCCCCCTTACTTGAATAAGATAAAAGCACATTTTTCTATTTGCTTATTAGTCTATTTGGTAAGTTCAGCTGGCCTCAAATTGATTATAAGTTTAGCTAGTAAAAGGTTCATTAGTGGTCTTATCTAACACTTAAAATTTCTGAGTGTTCTTTAGTAAATGAACAATTTATTATTTAGGAAGGCTCCAATAGGGTTGCCCACACCAAAGGGTAGTGGGTGTTGGATAATCTTGTATTTGAAGGGTTAAAAAAAACTGTTTTTGTTGTTGTTACTGCCACCAGGGTTATCAACTAGGGCCACCACTACAAATTCACCTCTTCTGGTGGCCATTTTTCCCTTTCTTATTTGATAAGATAAAAAGGGAGAAAGCAGGAGCTCGAACTTAGGTCCTTACACATGGTAATAGGTGTGGTACTGCCTGGTGCCCAAAAGAGTGTTTGTTATTTCACCTCAAGAAATAAGTCTCTAGTGAATGTCAGCACAGGCTACATAACATCCTGTTAAGGAGAACTTTGGGTGCAGAAAAGACCTGGCTTTTCCACACATGTGCTGGAGTTCTCCTGGCTATTAATTCCGACAAATACAGTGGCCCAGAAAGCATTTAGTATATACGGCTAGACATATACTAACTTCCAGTAAATACCCTCATAGGCAAATCTTGGATTTACTGTTCTAAAACTTCCTATATACATTCCAGGCCCAGGGATTAAATTGTTACCCAATCTTTTATTACCTATATAAGTGGTTAAACATGCTTGGTCTCTTCTTTTGAAGTATAAAGATCAGCAAGGAATAAATGTAAATTAAAAAGTTACCATTGCTCCTACAGCACTATGGCACCTGTGTTTCTCATAATTTCCCATTTGGCATCTACACATAACTCAATGCAGTGCTATTTATTTATGATCCACAAGACTGTAGGGTAAAGAGGGGTACAGTTCCCACCACCAGAGCTCCGTGTCCCATCCCCTTCATTGGAAGTTTTCCTATTCTTTATCCCTCTGGGTGCATGGACCCACAGTCATTTTGTGGGTGCAGACAGTGGGAGTTCTGTCTTCTGTAACTGCTTCTCCACTGGACATGGGTGTTGGCAGGTCAATCCGTACTCCCAGCCTGTTTCTTTCTTTCTCTAGTGGGGCAGGACTCTGAAGAGGTGGGGTTCCAGGACACATTGGTAAGGTCATCTGCCCAGTGAAGTCAGGTTGGTGTCTGAAAAGCATTAAGATAAAAAGCAGAACAAATTATTTAATAATCAGGAACCTAAAGGTAAGAATACAGCAGATAAGATTTGGGGTCTCCATTTTGGAAAAAGCTAGGATATACTAGTTAATGAAACTTAAAGTTTCTTTTAATACCTCTTTTCCAGTGGAGTTCTGGTGAAACTGTTACATTTTGCCCTGTCAGGAAAGTACATTAACACTAGAATTTATGCAGTTTAAGCATTGTGGTTTACTGTGACAGTCTAAGGAACTGTCAGTTTTAAAAAATGGCATTTTGTGGGCTGGTGAGAGTTCACTTGTAGAGGGTGCTGCTTGGCCATGTACATAACCTCAGTTTGAGTGTGGCCTAAACTGTGGCTTCTTTTCTCTGTAAAGAAAAATAATTGCTAAAAGTAGGTAAAACTGAATCAACTTTATTCCTTCCATGCTTTCTTTTGGAAGAGTTAAGTCCAGACAAAAGTTTTTGTTTTTGTTTTTGTTTTTTGCCTCCAGGATTACTGCTGGGGTTCAGTGCCTGCACTATAAATTCACTGCCCCTGGAGGACATTTTTCCCATGTTGTTGCCCAGGGCAGAAGGAAATAAAAAAAGGGGTTGAGAAAGACACCTGCAGACCTGCTTCACTACCCGTGAGGCGACCCCCCTGCAAGTGGGGGGCTTGAACTGGGATCCTTAGCCTCGCACAGTGTGCACAGTAACCTGCTGAGTTACTGCCTGGCCTCCCAAGAGATTTTTCTAAATGTTTTTCTCCTTGTCATAGCCTGCAGTGTACATTAGAATAAAGAACCGAGCCCAGGATGGATATCTGACAGTCACTGGAAATGTAGCTGACATGAGGGCAACATCTGTAGGCATTTCTCCGCACAATGGAAAGAACACTCAGATCTGGTACTATTGTCGAGGACTCTTTAAATCCAAGGTAATAGCCCCTCTCATACAGCACTCTGATTTCTAGTCTTTTTATTTATTTTTGGAAAGCAGAAATCTCTCCAACTGAACTGATAATACAACTTCCTACAAACAGTTTAGTGCTTGACTTTAATACTGATTCGTGTATTACCAAAGTATTTAACAGAAATGGACTGAGAAATTTTTGTTGATCTAAAAGAGTCACTTGAAGCAGTTA
This sequence comes from Erinaceus europaeus, assembly GCF_950295315.1. Classification (NCBI taxonomy): domain Eukaryota; kingdom Metazoa; phylum Chordata; class Mammalia; order Eulipotyphla; family Erinaceidae; genus Erinaceus; species Erinaceus europaeus. The sequence continues at coordinate 80,780,574 of NC_080175.1, read as the reverse complement.
GATTTTCACATAGTGTGAAGATGCCAAAATGATTGTTTAAAGCCAGGGGTGGTCAGTGGATTCAAATTAGACCATGTGTTTCTGTGATTCTGAACATGTTAGAACCATCTCACTTTCAGATAAACAGTGAGCAGTACAGTAGAAACTCACTAGAGAAGGCTTTGAAATTAAAATGTAGGTCCATTTTCCCGCCCTCTGTGTGAGGAATAGAATACCAGTTTAAAGACATTCACTATTCAGAAGTTATTTCCTGGTTGTCAACCACATCATCCTTTTTTATAAAGAAGCCAAGCTTCATGTAATACAAGTAAGCCAACAATGCTTTTAATCCCACTGTTGCAGCCCTTTACTGAACATCACCTGACAGGTAGTCATGAACGGAAAGTGTTGTAATTCAATTTTTGCCAACATAATACTGCTAAATTATTTCTTAACCTTTAGGCCAGCGACACGTGTCTCGATGTGATAGGTGGTAGAGACACACCTGGCGCCAAAGTGGCCCTGTGGACTGAGCATGGCCAATTCAGGCAGAAGTGGAAACTGAATAGAAATGGAACCATCAGCTCTTATCTCAGTGATCAACTTGTCCTTGATGTTAAAGGTGAGAGTGTGATAAACCTAACTTTTTGTGCCCTTGGATTTTTTTTTTTAATTCCATACCTCCCATTCCTTCTTTTGAGTAAAAGGGTAACTATTAAGTCACCTTACCTAATGAAAAGATGATGAGGTATGACAGCTTGGCAATTACCGAGATGGACTGAACAGTAAATCTGGGGGTAACATCTGAAGTAGCATCCACAGGAAAGTAAATATCTTTTTGGGGTTGGGCTGTAGTGCAGCGGGTTAAGCGCAAAACCTGAGTACCAGCCTTAAGGATCCCGGCTCCCCACCTGCAGGGAGGGTCGCTTCACAAGCCGTGAAACAAGCGTCTTTCTTTCTCTCCACTATCTAGCAACAATAATAACCACACAAGGGCAACAAAAAAGGAAAATAGGGAGTCGGGCTGTAGCGCAGCAGGTTAAGCGCAGGTGGTGCAAGGCATAAGGATCCCGGTTCCATCCGCCGGCTCCCCACCTGCAGGGGAGTCGCTTCACAGGCGGTGAAGCAGGTCTGCAGGTGTCTATCTTTCTCTCCTCCTCTCTGTCTTCCCCTCCTCTCTCCATTTCTCTCTGTCCTATCCAACAACAATAATAACTACAATAATAAAACAACAAGGGCAACAAAAGGGAATAAATAAATAAAATAAATATTTAAAAAAGGAAAATAAATATCTTTTTGCCATGAATTTCTATACTTCTTGAAAGTCCTGATATCATTTAACCTTGTTTTTGCAATAAGCAAAGCCAGTGACAACATTGTTCATGGCTGTTGACTTAACTATGCTATTCATCACCACTGCTGATGTAGAAACTAATGACACATTCACCGCAACTATGAGCTTTATTCTTGCGAATTGCTTTCTCAGGCTGTACTACTTGTGCAGTCTTACCTCTTAGTAAGGTTCAATTTGAGATGAATAATAACTAAGCCAACTTAAACCCAGTTCCCCATTTCAGACCACTCTATAAGTGAAATATTAATCTACTCAAACAATGGAATGCATAAAAGTTTGTCATAATTGCCAAGTGTTAAGTAATTATTCCTTTTGGAATTTCTGTTTTAGGAGGAAATTATTACGATAAAACTCATGTAATTGTAAATCAGCCACTAGAAGGAGAAGACACACAGAAATGGGACATTGAAATTTTGTGAGAGAATCTGTAACATCCTAGAAAGACCAAAAACAGAAACCTTGGTAAAGAAACGTGATCCTTCATTACTGAACAGAATGCACTTTTTCCCCCAAGCTCAGCATATTCTTGCCAATTCAGTGCTCCCATGAAGACTGGATTATGATTTTGGGGGAAGGTTCTATTCCTGCTTCATCTCTTGTGTTGATAAAAAAAAAAAAGCTTTCTCTACACCAGTCAGGAATCCTGTTCCTGATAGCCATCATAGGACATACTATCCTGTATTAATTTCCCAGTAGCTGTGTATATAAGAAGGGCAAGGCAGGGGGGAAAAACAAAGTCATTTTCTGTGTATGCCTTCAAACAGATAACCTTTCTTGCACTAGAAACGACTGAATAGTTTCTTTTCACACCCATAAATGCCTTTATTTACTAAGTAAAATTAAGTGGTATATCATGGACTCAGTATCCAAGTAAAAAACATTTGTTCTATTTTTACATAGAAAAGTTGTCTATCGATCTATATGAAACTATCGGCCTATATGCACTTTAGAATGTAAAATAACAGTGAATTGTTTAAACTCGAAGACCCACAATTTTGAGTATTTTTATAGACTTGGTCTTTAAAATGTAAATATTATTGGGGGGTGGGTTTAATCTCTGGTGCTCTTGTCACCTTTCTAACAGCATCTGTAAAATTTCCTTATGCCCATGGATGTGAGTGCCAGTATTATTTTATAGGGGTAACTATTTTAATTGGGAGGGCTTGTGTATACAGAGGTATATATATTCATTGTAAAAAAAATTTCAGGTTGAAATTTTTTCATGTTAAATGTTTAATGTTAAATTTTTTTTCACTGAGGCTCTTTAAACAAATTGTTTCTCCCAAAGATAACTTTTAATTAAATTAATAATACACTATTGAAGTTGTGCCTTTTCTACCACACTGGATTAAATAAATTTGTCAAAAACTGTGCTCTAATCACTTTATGGGGGCTTCTTAGTAGGTAACTGCCAGTGTTCACAGGAAAGACTTTGTTCTTCCGCGGCTGTATATGATAACCCTTTCTTCATTCAATGCAACAGGGCCTCCCCAGCATGTAAATGGTTGCTTTTCATCTTACATAATAAATAAGAGACTTGCCTGATTGTGCGAAAGTACTAGACTACTTGGATTAAGCATTCTGTCCACAGGGACAACACCAGCCTTTCTTTTTCCTCATTTGTATTAAGTTTCAAGTCCTTGACAGAAATGGCTGAACTGTTCCAAATCTGTTTCAGGGCATCCATGTGTGATAAAGGAAAGCGAAGTCCATGTGACTGAAAATGGATAAATTATTTAATCAAATAGTAGCTTTGTTAATTAGAGTGGCATTTTCATATATAAATCATTGAAATACATTAGAACAAGAGTGTAGGCCCCGGCTAGTGTATTTTTAAATTAAACTTTCCCAGATTCCCAGATATTCATCTTGGGTTATTACCTCTGTGTCTTCATTTCCCATCATGTGAGTCTCTCTCCTATTCTTTAAGGAATGATAAACATAAATCATCTTTTCTTGAGCTTCATCCTTTAAGAAAAATATTAAAAGGCTTGGTGCTTAGGAGAAATTTACTAGTACTGTAAATCCTACTGGCAAAGGTTTATATATATACATATATAGATTTTATTGTAGGCAGTAAATAAGCTTAAGTACAATGAAAAAGCAACTATTTATCAATATATTTTCTTTTTTAACCAGATCACTGATCAATTCTAGCTTATGGGGGTGGGGGGGGGTCTTGGAGACTCAGGCATGAGAGTCTTTGCATAACCATTATGCTATGCACCCATGCCCTGATACATATTTTCTCACTCTACGTAACTTGATGAGACAGAAGGCACCTGTGCTTCTTACTCCTAAAAGCTGAGTAGACAAAACACAAGGTGAGGACAAGGGAAATTTGAACTGAAATGGTCGGTTTAGGGCATTATCTGATCTAAAGCCATAGAGTTAAGCTCCAATACTTGAGAAGAGACAGAACATGTGGCTGGCTACTCACGGACCGATCCTGATCTGGCCCCACAGTAATAACGACGTAGTCTTTAAACTGCAGTCTCACTATACTGTCCAACTTCGGTGACTCTTTACCTAGAAACCCAAGAAATAAAGGCCACCATTACAGAAATGCATCTACTAACTGCTTCCAGGCAGAGCCCAATGTGAGACACCCTCTCCAACTTAACATTTGCTTATCTCAATATGAATAGTGACGATGCAACCTCTTAAGAATCATCTAACTAGAAAAGAGCTGCTACTTTTTAACAGAAGACGTTTCTGCTTCCTTATATAGATGCTGAAAGGTCCACCTGAGTTCAGACTGTACCACCCAGCAAGTCCTAACTTTGCAAGACTAGAGAGAAAACTCTTTGAAACTGGATTTAATTTAGTTAAAAAGCAGCCATTAAAACAAGACTAATTTTACATGAAAAGTCTGAAGGAATGACATAAGATAAAAAAAAAAAAAATGTGGGGCTGAGCACACATATGACAATGCACAAGGACCCGGTCCCCAACTGCAAGGGGAAAGCTTTCCAAGTGGTGAAGCAGTGTGGCAGGTATCTGTCTCTCTACCACCCTCTTCCCTTCTCAAGGATTGCCTGTTCTGCTGGCACTCAAGAGTTACGAATACACTAAACAAGATTATGTTTCTGAGACCAAAACAAAAGTAGGATCATATCAAGCAAAAGCATCAAACAGGCAATGAAAATCATCTAATTCAAGCTCAGATCATATGAATCACCCTGTCACATACTGGGGCTTGGGGAAGGCTGGTGATAAGCTTGGATGTTCATGGATTTTACCTGCTGGTGGCAACACTTTATTTACCCTTCTGAGTTAATTCCAACAAGGCTATTTCTCTATTTGAATTCTTAAAATTTCCTAAAGATGATAAATACCATAGTACCCATACACAACTTTATGTTAATAATCAAAGGTTGGGGGCAGATGTCCAAGCATACTAAACTAAAAGATCTAGGTTCCCATTAATTTTGATGTGATTCATATTTCCCATCTGTTCAAAGAGATGCTTATCCAAAAGGCTCACATAACCCCTAGCCACATGTAAGAAAAAGGGAAGCCCTACCTGGCATTGAAAGTTCTGCTCCATCTCCCACATAGTAAGGTGGTAGTCTGTTCGTAATGAAATCCTTCTTCATATCTGCTGAAAGCAGCTCTTTGGTGCCCTCCAGCCTATCAGCAAGAGTCCTCAGAAAGCCACTTAACCTTGTTGCAACAGAGGTGGTTTCTACCTGCTAGAAACACCATTAAGTCAGTCCTGGCTTAGACCTCAGTATCCAGAGTAGGCTAAGCATGAACACCCAGTGTAAACACAGGTCTATGCTACTCCTGGGACAGAAGAATGGGGTTCTGAAGGAATAATACCCCATTATCTCCTTGCCTCCTATTCATCTACTGCTGCCTGAATTGGAGGGGGGTGAGTAGAGCAGCCTCAGCTCTGCCTTTTGAAATAAAAGTCAGTTTCTTTTAAGGTGACTGTGAAAGCAACCTTTGTACAATTCAGCACTAACTGACTCATCTTCCCAGTGTTAGTCCAACAGTGTTACTAGGGAAACTGCGACAGGAAAGCCAAGGGAACCACCAAGGCCAGGGTACTGGTGGGTCTCTCCTAATTAGTGACCTTGTGCGCCAAGTCTGCAGTTCCAACTATATTATTCAACCAAAATTCCCGCCATGCCTGCTACTGCCAACACTGAATACAGAGAGAGGGCTGCAGGACATAACGTACATTCATTCCGCAACCCAGCTGGCTTTGCTAGCTAGCACAGGAGAAAACAGTATCCTTGGCCCTACGAGGTAGGATCCTACTGCAACCACCATTCCACTTGCCCATCTGCCTTTAACTCCTTACCAGGAGCAGCTGCCGGGGTATACCAGCCCGAAACGCCATGTCTTCCTTTGCAGTATCTAATACAAGCCCCGGGATGGTGTCCAAAAGAAAATCTCCCCATGAACTGGAACATACGCCAAGAAGGGAAAAAGTACACAAAACAATGATTCCAAATAAAGGACAGAAACTGCAACTGCATTCCAGTTCCCTGCCCAAGCATTTTGAGTTCAGTTAATTTGACATTAGCACAAAAGCCTAGACCACTGATCATTTTTCTTCAATTCCCCTCCCCCCAAATTCATGTAGAAAATACACTTTATTCATGATTTCTCTGAAATTTAAAATCAATTTTTTTTTTTACTGTCTTCATTTAAAACAAATGTCGATGGCGGGGGCAGGCGGTAGCACAGGGGGTTAAGCACACATGGTGCAAAACGCTAGGACCAGTGGAAGGATCCTGGTTCCGGCTCCAGCTCCCCACCTTCAGGGGGGTTGCTTCACAGGTGGTGAAGCAGGTGTCTATCTTTCTCTCCCCTTCTCTGTCTTCCTATCCTCCCTTGATTTCTCTCTGTCCTATCCAACATCAATGACAACAATGATAAACAAAAAGGGCAACAAAAAGAGAAAAAATAGCCTCTAGGAGCAACGGATTCATAGTGCAGCCACCAAGCCCCAGCAATAACCCTGGCAGCAAAAAGAAAAAATGGTGATGGAAACTTGTTGGAACTATAGGGCTCCCCCCATTGCAGGGACTTCAGAACTTTCAGAGAGAGGGAAAGATGCCATAGCATGTAAGCTTTCTCCAGGGCAGTGGGGACCAGGCTCAAACCTGGGTCATGTGCATGCCAGCCAGCCCTGCAGGAAACTAAGTCAGTCACTGATGGCCTAAATAAAGCCTGTATGCAAAAGTAGTACATTTAGAGGACTGGGGTGAATATTACATTTTCCTTTGTCACTTACAAAAAAAGGAGGAGTCCTATTTTTCAGTAAAATGTGTAACATCAATTTCACAACAACTGGTTTTGCAACTGAGTTGAACTCTTAACAATGGCTTTACTAACTGGGATAGAAGGTAAAACCCAATGAACGAAAATATCATCTAGGGATGAGTATCAGTATTCAAGTGACCTCTGCTTCCTCTACGGCATTAGAGATATGGCATTTAGAAATGGCTCACTTGGGGTCAGGAGGTAGCACAGCGGATTAAGTGGACATGGCGCAAAGCGCAGGGACCAGTTTAAGGATCCCAGTTCGAGCTCCCGGCTCCCCACCTGCAGGGGAATCGCTTCACAGGCGGTGAAGCAGGTTTGCAGGTGTCTGTCTTTCTCTCCCCCTCTCTGTCTTCTCCTTCTCTCTCCATTTCTCTCTGTCCTATCCAACAACTATGACAACAATAATAATGACAACAACGGGCAACAAAAGGGAAAATTTTTAAAAAATATTAAAAAAAGAAATGGCTCACTCTTTTAAATGTGTCAATGGAAGAAAGACACGCTGTGGGACTGCTCTCATCAACATTTTTCAACTGTTTAAAATGTCTGCAGCAGCTGTCAAACTACCAGCTATGTGCAAAATGGAAACTCATGGTATGGCTTTTGCTTCTGACTCAGTGAGCAGAATTACAACTTTTATGCTTCCCTTCTGGAAGAGTGGTAGAGGACAGCAAAAGTCACACGAGAAACACTTTCCCTAAGATACTGCAGCCTGGTCATTTTGCAACTCAGTAATGTACCCAGCCTCACACCTCTGACTGAACTTCAACCTGAAGGACACATTCAGATCCTTCAGCAACAGCAAGTAAACTCTGCCTGTGCAGGATCGTAGGTGGGAGTCATGGCGATGGGTCAGGAAGGAAATCAATCCCAGCTAAAGGGAGCCCTGTGCCATGCTACAAATCAAAATGGACTTTGGAATGACTTCAAATCTGGAAATAGTGGTTCTTGAGAGGGTCACTTAGTTCCAACAGCCAAATAAATCTGCTACTGCCCCACAGAGCTGGGCCCAAATGTTCTAGAACCCACCCTTGGATGTTAGAAGTGGCACCAAATTCTTACCCACTATGGGGTGCTTTAAAGGAGCAGCTGGATCAGAGCACTTACAAACATCTCCCCCATCTTAGATCCAGTGTTACTAACAAAGGCACAGTCCAGAATGCAGTCTGAACATATCATTCAGTGTCCACCTGGCCCTGGTGAGACAACTTCTGTAACCGAGATAAATGTGCCCCAGCCCAGAAGCCTACCAGATCCTCATTCTTGGGACTGGGAAATGGCCAGTTAAGCATTTAATAGAAGCAAGAGCTATTAAGTTCAATCAGATAGAGGAAGGGCAGAAAAATAGTTAACTGATAATGGCTCATGATTAGACAATGTTCAGAATAAGCAGAAGATGAGAAAGCAAAGGAGTAAACACAAAAGAGTAAAAAAGCTAGTTAGAAGAAAACCAGTAGTTAGCAATAAGAAATGACAAAGAATTAGAGAAAGAGGGGACAGCTGTGGGCACTCACAGAACTCAACTATGGTGCTGTCCAGGTCCAAAGCTGCTTTGGACCCTAAATGAATTTGATTCCAGCTGCCCACACACAGCCCAGCCCTTCCCCAGTTTCTAAAGCACTCCCTCTCTTGCCCCTGCTTTTCTTGAGCTGGTCTCAGTGACTCTACTCCTCACTCTGCAAGTTACTAGCAACAGGGATAAGTCCGATTTCATAGAGGAGGCCTAACCCAATCTCTGGCCTTCTCATAGGCAAAGACAGCCTGATCTTCAAGTCAGGCTCTAGCCTCTTACACACAGGACTTGATTTCACAAGGAAAAGCCAGATGAGGAAATGAAGGCATGCTTTACTAACTTGTTCTGCAGGGATGGGGGCACTAGCAGTCTCATCTCTTGGGAACGGAATAACCATCCTCTCCTCTTTTCTTACTTTCTAACTGCCCCCCTCCCCATTTACTCATCTTTATGTCTCATTCAACAGAAGTATCCATTTCTGAAGCTTTCCCTAATGCCCCAACTTAGCTAAGTGCATTCCTCAAGGTTCCAAGCGTGTCCTTTACAAACCTATGACAGAACTGATCCATTTGGTAACAATTTACTTACTGATCTCCACCCCTACTACCACTTCCAGAGTATAAATTCCCTCCAAGCCCCTTCATCCCAGCAACTAAGGTCTAGAGCCTAGTGCCTTTAGATGGAGTGTGAACTATCAAAGTTGCTGCTACCTGGGAATCAATCTGAAGGCGCCTGTCCACCACCCAGGTCCTGTCCTGTGACAAAGCCTGTGGTGAAAATGGAACATGGCTGAATTGGAACTGTTTCTCAGTACATGGGCTTTTAGGTCTCTCTTCCAAAGTGCCCTTCCTACTTTAATGTCATGAAATATAAAAACTGAAAGTCCTAAGAGACCAGTAGGTCTCAACAGTTCAATTTCTTTGGGGGGGGGGGGAATTAAAGTATTTAGAAACATATTGGTGATACATCACATTATTAATGCACTTACTTAATGCCACTGAACTGTATACATAAAAATGGTTAAAACCATACTTGATGTCACATGTAATTTACCACAATTAAGTAATTGTCTTAAAAAGAGAAAAAAAATGATAAGCCAAGTCTGATATCACTAACAAAACAGCCACACCTGCAGCTATGGTTCTTCCCAAACTATAGGAACTTTGACATGGGCAAGTGCGAGTGTTCTACCGTGAAACTCGGAACATTTCCAAAGGGACACATAGGACACTAAAGGAATAAGTTAGGGAGCCTCAAACCCCTGAGTTGGATACACAAGAGAGTAACGGCCAACTTCATAATGCAGCCACTACTGTCCTGGACACTAGGCTGGGAGACAGATTGCTTACTTGTTCTGGTAGGTGCTGATAGTCACGTGAGTAGAGTGAGCTAGCCCTGGAGGAGTGTCTGCTTGATGAATGGTTCCTCTGGGAAAGTACAGTAAATCACCTGGCTAAAGGAAGACAAAGAGAAGAGAGGGAGTTAATAAAATGGGTATCTACTCATTTTGTTCTTTTAAACCAGAGCATGGCACAGTTCTGGCTTACGGTGGCATGAGGGGTGAATCTGGGACTTTAGAGCCTCAGGCATGAAAGAATTTTTGTTATTTATTGTAATTTTATTAGTGACATAATATTAATTCACAAAATTATAGCTAAATCTCCAGTGCTTCATATGGTGCCTAGCTTTGGAGGGGGCACGGCAGGGTGAAGAACATGTCTGTGGAATAAAGACATTAATGAATGAGTGGACATGTCAACAATGGTTATGATAACTGTATGAATTTGTTTACTTGAAGTACTAATTTCCCTGCCATTTTGGCTGTCATTTAGTGGAAATGAGTCACCACAATTGTTCTTGTGAGTATATACAGTTATATATTGCTTTTTGCTTTAAGGAAAACAATTTTTATTTTCCTGTAAAATCTGACAGACCTTGAACTTCCCCTTCAGGAGTGATGGCAGCGAGACAGCCTATTTTCAGTGGTGCAGAGGGGAGGTAACTAGCAAGATTTCTTTTCCTTTTCTTAAAACAGAATATTTTGTGCCTAGGTGGTATTAGATTGGCAGGAGTGATCTGGGAAGAATATTTTTGCCTACTGGCATGGCTTGGAAAAGGATAGCGTGGAGAAGAGTTAACATGTCATACAAAATGTGACTGATCTTTAAGTGTAGTTTTTAAGTTCCACTGACAGCAGGGTTATATGGTTTTTCATTCATTCAAACATTTATTGAACCCTTGTTGTGTACTAGATAGTGTGGTAATTTAGGCTCTGGGGAATCTAGCTAGATAGTGACTGCCTGGAAGAGGTTAAAAACTCTCAAGGGGCTGGCTGACTGGCAGGTAAAATAACATTACAGTACAGCAAACCGCCAATTTGCTTCAAGAGCTTTAGATGCAGAGTCTCATTCTGCTGTCTCTCCTGCCCTTGGACTCTGTTCAGGACTTTGGCTTTTACTGGAGTTCAATAGAAATCCACTGAAGATATGGACAAAGAGTTGAAGGTTCTCAAAAGGATCATTATAGCCATGTCAGAAAAGTCTCGAAAATAGACACTAGGTAGATGGCTTTGTGGCAATTAGAAGGAGGCTGATGAGAGAGTAGGACATGGAGTCTGGTTTCTGTTAAATTTTTAAAAATATTTTATTTATTTTCCGTTTTGTTGCCCTTGTTTTATTGTTGTAATTATTATTACTGTTGCTACTGATGTCGTCATTGTTAGATAGGACAGAGAGAAATGGAGAGAGGAGGGGAAGACAGAGAGGGAGAGAGAAAAACACCTACAGACCTGCTTCACCGCCTGTGAAGCGATTCCCCTGCAGGTGGGGAGCCGGGGGCTGGAACCGAGATCCTAATGCCAGTCCTTGCGCTTCGTGCCGCCATGTGCACTTAACCCACTGCACTACCATCCGAATCCCTCTGTTAAATTTTTCTATAGTATTATTATCACTGAGGTTTCACCACTCTATGCTGACTTTGTCAGATAGAAAGAAAAATACCCCAGAGACAGAAAAATACCCCAGCACTCAAGCTTCCTTCCTTCTGTGTTGTGGGGCTTAGGCTCAAGCCTGGGTCATGCCCATGACAAAGAAGGGAATCTGGTTCTTGAAATATGAAATGCCCAGCATCTCTTCCTATTTCAGTGGGAACATTTAAGAAGGCAGTTGAATGCATCTGCATTCTATAGAAATGTGGCCTGAAAATATAACATAGCATTTAAAATAGTGGAGAAGCTACTTGAAACATTGGGGTGGATGTGTATTGAGAAAAAAAGGTTACAGAAATATGTCGCGGCACTCTTAACTTTAAGGAATGGGAAGGTAAAGGATAAAAGAGCAAGAGAAAAAGAACATGAAGTCAGTAAGGAAGGAAAAAAATAAAAGGAACATGGAAGTCCAGGAAGATGGTGAGAGTGGACTGCTCTGTCCAATGCTGCTGACAGGAGAGGCTACGGTGAGAACGCAGAGAAGAGCATTGTATCTGACAGTGCGGAGGTCCCTGTCACCCTCAGGATGATTCTTGGGGAGTGGGGACAGAAGCCTTGCTGACAAATCTCCAAGAGCAGCACAGAAAGAGAAAACAGACGGAGCATTGCAGCACGGCACCCCGAAAGGCATCTCCATTCTAATCCTTAGCACCTGAGACCATCTAGTCTCTACAAACAAGATGAATTAAGGTTCTAATACAGGGGTAGGGAATCCTTTTTTTTTTCCTGCCAATGACTGTTTGGGTATTTAGAACATCATTTGCAGGCATATATATAAACTTAAAAATCAGCATTATGTGGCTATGAAAAAAGCTCATAGATTTGTACAATTTCGAGGAAGCCTTGACAGGGTAAGACTAAATGGTATTTCCCCACCCCTGCTGTCATGAAATTAAAGCTGCTGGCAAGGAGATTTGGGATTAGCCAGGTGGGTCCAATGTGATCGCAATGATTCTATTCTTTTGGCCCCAAATACTTCACACCTGTGCAACTCCATTGCTCCTGGTAGGCTCTTGTGTGTGTGCACTCACTCACTCTCTATCCTGTTCAGATTGAGAGTAAGAGACAGACGGAGAAAGAGAGAGAAGACACACCACTGGTGAAGCTTCCTCTATGCACGGTGCTTTTAGGTTGTACCTGAGGGCTCACACCCAACTCCTCACACGTGGTACAGTGTGCACTCTCCTGAGCGAGCCATCTCCTGGCCTCAAAGAGATGACAGAATGAGGAAGAGCGTACTGCTGCCTTCAAAGATAAAGGGGTCATGAGCCAAGGAAAACAGGTGACCTCTTGCACTACATAAGGCAATGAATCCTCTCCTAGAGCCTAGAACACGGTCCTGCTGCCACCTAGACTTCAGTCAAGGGAAACCACATTTGGGCTTGCAATCTGCAGAATCCTAATAAATGTGTTACTTTAATCTCTTGAGCTTCTGGTAACTTGATGAAACAAAAAAACGCCGGGGCCTGAAAAGTGTCTCATGCCTTACACATGTAAAGCCCTGGCAGTTTATACAACAAAAACAGAACATTAAAAGTGTCAGAACAGTGCTCTGATCTGTCTCACAAAATTGAAAGGGGAAAAAAAAAAAGACATCTTAAAAATATCATTATAAAAAGGAACATCAGATTATTTTTTTTAATATTTAAAAATAAGGTAAGTAGTGCAGTGGGTTAAATGCACATGGCATGAAGCGCAAAGACTGGTATAAGGATCCCGGTTTGAAGCCCCGGCTCCCCACCTGCAGGAGGGGCTGCTTCACAAATAGTGAAGCAGGTCTGTGTCTATCTTTCCCTCCTGCTCCTCTTTTAATTTCTCTCTGTCCTATCCAACAACAATGGCAATAACAACAAGGGCAATAAAAATGGAAAAAATGACTTCCAGGGCAGCGGATTCGTAGTGCGGGCCCCGAGCCCCAGCAATAACCCTAGAGATAAAACTAAAAAGAAAATAAAAGAAGAAAACAAGGTAAGTACTAAAATAAATAATGCCCCAGGACACACAGCACATACTTAATAGGAGCTAAGTTCATATTCCAGGTTTGTCAGCTCCCCAAGTCAGAGAATGACATTTCCCTGACAGTGATGAGAGTCTTTACCCCAAGATTGTGGGTTGGACGAATAGGCCATCATTGGAGTTTCGAGGAAAGAGTGATAAGGCTTCAGGCCACTCATAGACTGCTTCTCTTCCCCACCCGTCAATCACCTCTACCCAGATTCAGCTTTTTCTCTTTCACATAGTGGGTATTTATGCAAGATTTCATTTAAAAAGTTTCACTGATCAAAAACTATGAGTAGGGAGCTACGAGCAGCAGATCGCTTTCTCTCCTCTCCTCTCCTCTCCCCTCCCGGATCAACTAGGAATACCAGCGGAGACCACCCGGACCAAAACAGGACAGGACTAGAATGACCACAGAAACCCAGTAAATCACCCGTGAGTACAAACACGCGTGGCTGGTGACAGAGAGGAGAGAGGGGCCTAAGGAGAGATTAAGTGACTGCTAACAGTTCGACAGCTTGTCAGTGGAGACACCACCTCCAGTCTGCTCCACCAACAAGGGGACAGCTGAAGGGAGGAGGAGGCTCCCCAGAGACTCACCAAGTGCAACTCTGAGTCTCCATTGCTACTGCCCTCAGAGTCTGGAGCAGCAACAGGGAGGGACACCAGGGTACAGAGATCTGACCGGGAAACTCAGGAGAAGACCTATGCCTCTCGGTGGCATAGCTGAGGGGCTGTGAAAGTCTCTTTGCATAACCACTGGAGTATCTCTGCCACACCCTGCTTTATCTCTTGGTCAGGAGTCAGTGATTAAGCCAAGAAGCCTATTGATAGTTTAAAAGCCCTCAGGCTCCCATAGCCTACAGGGGAAAAAAAAAAAAGGCTTTTACACCACTGAACTCCAACTCAGGGATTGAAAAAACTGTTAACTTATATAAAATGGTTAAAACAACAAGAAAAAATATTGGAGACTCAAACCAGGACAAGAGTCCAGCTAAAAGTCCTCCAGAGGGTGAAGCACAAAACAACGAGTTCAACATCCAAACATTAGCTAAGGAAATAATAACAGGAGTGAGTAAAGAATTTGAAAAAATTGTAATCAGAAATGCAGGAACAACAAATGAGAATATGGAAGAAAATTCTAATTATCTCATGGTTATTAGAGAGCTGAAAGCTGAAATCGCTGAGCTAAGAAGGCAACTAACTGAACAAGCTAAAACAGTATCAGAACAGGGCAACAAAATAGATGAACTCCAGAAAGCAGTAGAGGGCAGAGAGAATAGAATCAGTGAGGCTGAAGACAGAATTAGCAAGATTGAGGATGAATTAGAGACAACTAAAAAAGAAGTAAGAGATCTCAAAAAGAGATTAAGAGATGCTGAAAACAACAACAGAGTCCTATGGGATGACTTCAAAAGAAACAATATACACATTATTGGCTTACCAGAGGAAGAAAGAGAAGGGGAGGAAGAAAGCATTCTCCAGGCCATAATAGCTGAAAATTTCTCTAGTCTAGACAACACCAAAGACATAAAGATTCAAGAAGCCCAGAGGGTCCCAAACAGAATTAACCCAGACCTAAAGACACCAAGACATGTCATACTTAGATTGGAAAGGAATAAGGATAAAGAAAGGATCCTCAAGGCTGCAAGAGAAAAACAAAGAGTCACCTACAAAGGAAAACCCATAAGATTAGCAGCAGACTTCTCCATACAAACACTACAGGCCAGAAGAGAATGGCAAGATATCTATCGAGTGCTCAATGAGAAAGGCTTTCAGCCAAGAATACTATATCCTGCTAGATTGTCATTCAGACTAGATGGAAGCATCAAAACCTTCTCAGACAAGCAACAGTTGAAGGAAGCAACCATCACCAAGCCTGCCTTGAAAGAAGTTCTGAAAGGTCTCCTATAAACAACCAGACCACCACAAATAGAACATATATCAAAACACTCTAAAACTCTACAAGAATGGCGTTAAAATATCTTCAATCTTTGATATCAATAAATGTCAATGGCCTGAATTCACCTATTAAAAGACACAGAGTAGGAAGATGGATCAGAAAACACAACCCAACAATATGTTGTCTACAGGAAACTCACCTAACGCAACAAGACAAACACAGACTTAAAGTGAAAGGATGGAAAACTATCATTCAAGCCAATGGCCCACAAAAAAGGGCAGGAACAGCTATTCTCATATCTGACATGATAGACTTTAAAATAGATAAGATTAAAAAAGATAGGAATGGACACTACTTAATGCTCAGAGGATCAGTCAATCAAGAGGACTTAACAATTATTAATATCTATGCACCCAATGAGAAGCCATCTAAATACATCAAACTTCTACTGAAAGAGATACAGCAATATATTAACAGTAACACAATCATAGTAGGGGACTTCAACACCCCACTATCTCAACTTGACAGATCATCCAGGCAGAAAATCAGTAAAGACATAAGGGAGCTAAATGAAGAGATAGATAAACTAGAACTATTGGACATTTTCAGAGTCATTCATCCCAAGAACTGGAATACACATTTTACTCAAATCCACATGGATCATTCTCAAGGAAAGACCATATGTTAGGCCACAAAGACAGCATCAGCCTATTCAAGAGCAATGAAATCATCCCAAGCATCTTCTCAGACCACAGTGGAATTAAACTAACACTTAACAATCAACAAAAGATTAGTAACAGTGCCAAAATGTGGAAGCTCAACAGTATACTTCTTAACAACTTCTGGGTCAAAGAGGAAATCAAGGAAGAAATCAAAATGTTTCGAGAGTTCAATGAAAATGAAGACACAAGCTATCAAAATATTTGGGACACAGCTAAAGCAGTCCTAAGAGGGAAGTTCATAGCTATACAAGCACACATTAGGAAACAAGAAAAGGCACAAATAAACAGCCTGATTGCACATCTTAAAGACCTAGAAGAAGAACAACAAAGGAATCCTAAAGCAACCAGAAGGACAGAAATTACTAAAGTTAGGGCAGAAATAAATAACATTGAGAATAGGAAAACCATACAAAAGATCAATGAAAGTAAATGTTGGTTCTTCAAAAGCGTAAACAAAATCGACAAACCTTTAGCCAGACTCACAAAACAA
This sequence comes from Erinaceus europaeus, assembly GCF_950295315.1. Classification (NCBI taxonomy): domain Eukaryota; kingdom Metazoa; phylum Chordata; class Mammalia; order Eulipotyphla; family Erinaceidae; genus Erinaceus; species Erinaceus europaeus. Next base: position 80,764,346 of record NC_080175.1, on the reverse strand, counting down.
AAAAAGGAGAAGACCCAAATAAATCGGATAGTAAATGAAAGAGGAGAAATCACAACAGACACTGCAGAAATTCAACATATCATGCGAGGCTTCTATGAACAACTATATGCCACCAAGCTAGAGAACCTAGAAGAAATGAATGATTTCCTAGATACCTACCAACTTCCAAAACTAAGTAAAGAGGAAGTGGATAACATGAACAGGCCCATCACAGCTAATGAAATTGAAACAGTTATCAAAAATCTTCCCAAAAATAAAAGTCCTGGACCAGACGGTTTTACAAATGAATTCTACAAAACTTTCAAAGAAGAACTAATACCTCTACTTTTAAAAGTCTTCCAGAAGATTGAAGACACTGGAATACTCCCTGCCAGCTTCTATGAAGCCAACATCACCCTGATACCAAAAGCAGACAGGGACACAACCAAAAAAGAAAACTACAGACCAATATCTCTGATGAACACAGATGCGAAAATATTGAACAAAATTCTAGCCAACCGGATACAGCAGTATATCAAAAAAATTGTTCATCATGACCAAGTGGGGTTTATCCCAGGCATGCAAGGTTGGTTTAATATACGTAAATCAATCAATGTGATCCACCACATCAACAAAAGCAAGACCAAAAACCACATGGTCATATCAATAGATGCAGAGAAAGCCTTTGACAAAATACAACATCCCTTTATGATCAAAACACTACAAAAAACAGGAATAGATGGAAAATTCCTGAAGATAGTGGAGTCTATATATAGCAAACCTACAGCCAACATCATACTCAATGGTGAAAAACTGGAAGCATTTCCACTCAGATCAGGTACTAGACAGGGCTGCCCACTATCACCATTACTATTCAACATAGTATTGGAAGTTCTTGCCATAGCAATCAGGCAGGAGCAAAGAATTAAAAGCATACAGATTGGAAGAGAAGAAGTCAAACTCTCCTTATTTGCAGATGACATGATAGTATACATGGAAAAACCTAAGGAATCCAGCAAGAAGCTTTTGGAAATCATCAGGCAATACAGTAATGTGTCAGGCTATAAAATAAACATTCAAAAGTCAGTGGCATTCCTCTATGCAAAAACTAAGTTAGAAGAAATTGAAATCCAGAAATCAGTTCCTTTTTCTATAGCAACAAAAACAATAAAAATCTAGGAATAAACCTAACCAAAGAAGTGAAAGACTTGTATACTGAAAATTATGAGTCACTACTCAAAGAAATTGAAAAAGACACAAAGAAGTGGAAAGATATTCCATGTTCATGGGTTGGAAGAATTAACATCATCAAAATGAATATATTACCCAGAGCCATCTACAAATTTAATGCTATCCCCATCAAGATCCCAAGCACATTTTTTAGGAGAATAGAACAAATGCTACAAATGTTTATCTGGAACCAGAAAAGACCTAGAATTACCAAAACAGTCTTGAGAAAAAAGAACAGAACCGGAGGCATCACACTGCCAGATCTCAAACTATATTATAGGGCCATTGTCATCAAAACTGCTTGGTACTGGAACATGAACAGACACACTGACCAGTGGAATAGAATTGAGAGCCCAGAAATGAGGCCCCACACGTATGGACATCTAATCTTTGACAAAGGGGCCCAGACTATTATATGGGGGAAGCAGAGTCTCTTCAACAAATGGTGTTGGAAACAATGGGTTGAAACATGCAGAAGAATGAAACTAAACCACTATATTTCACCAAATACAAAAGTAAATTCCAAGTGGATCAAGGACTTGGATGTTAGACCAGAAACTATCAGATACCTAGAGGAAAATATTGGAAGAACTTTTTTCCGCATAAATTTTAAAGACATTTTCAATTAAACGAATCCAATTACAAGGAAGACTAAGGCAAGTATAAACCTATGGGACTACATCAAATTAAAAAGCTTCTTCACAGCAAAAGAAACCACTACCCAAACCAACAGACCCCTCACAGAATGGGAGAAGATCTTTACATGCCATACATCAGATAAGAGTTTAATAACCAACATATATAAAGAGCTTGCCAGACTCAACAACAAGACAACAAATAACCCCATCCAAAAATGGGGGGAGGACTTGGACAGAATATTCACCACAGAAGAGATCCAAAAGGCCAAGAAACACATGAAAAAATGCTCCAAGTCTCTGATTGTCAGAGAAATGCAAATCAAGACAACAATGAGATATCACTTCACTCCTGTGAGAATGTCACACATCAGAAAAGGTAACAGCAGCAAATGCTGGAGAGGGTGTGGGGTCAAAGGAACCCTCCTGCACTGCTGGTGGGAATGTCAATTGGTCCAACCTCTGTGGAGAACAGTCTGGAGAACTCTCAGAAGGCTAGAAAGGGACCTACCCTATGACCCTGCAATTCCCCTCCTGGGGATATATCCTAAGGAACCCAACATATCCATCCAAAAAGATCTGTGTACACATATGTTCTTGGCAGCACAATTTGTAATAGCCAAAACCTGGAAGCAACCCAGGTGTCCAACAACAGATGAGTGGCTGAGCAAGTTGTGGTATATATACACAATGGAATACTACTCAGCTGTAAAAAATGGTGACTTCACCGTTTTCAGCCGATCTTGGATGGACCTTGAAAAAATCATGTTGAGTGAAATAAGTCAGAAACAGAAGGATGAATACGGGATGATCTCACTCTCAGGCCGAAGTTGAAAAACAAGATTAGAAAAGAAAACACAAGTCGAACCTGAAATGGAATTGGAGTATTACACCAAAGTAAAAGACTCTGGGGTGGGTGGGTGGGTGGGGAGAATACAGGTCCATGAAAAATGATGAATGAAATAGTGGGGGTTGTATTGTTAAATGGGAATCTGGGGAATTTTATGCATGTAAAAAAAAAAGAAGTAGAAACGCAAAGCATAAATTGACTGAGTTTGGAGTATGGCACCAAAGTAAGAAAGCAGAAGTACACTAGAGTTTGCAGTGAGTACCTCCCTAATACTTCCTCTCCACTTTTCCAAGCTTTGGGTCCATGATTGCTCAACAATTTGTTTGGCTTTGTATGTTAACTCTCTTTTCAGTCACCAGGTTCCAGGTGTCATCAGGATGCCGGCCAGAATTCCCTGGATTGAAGACCCCACCAATATGTCCTGGAGCTCAGCTTCCCCAGAGACCCACCCTACTAGGGAAAGAGAGAGGCAGACTGGGAGTATGGACCGACCAGTCAATGCCCATATTCAGCGGGGAAGCAATTACAGAAGCCAGACCTTCTACCTTCTGCAACCCACAATGACCCTGGGTCCATGCTCCCAGAGGGATAGAGAATGGGAAAGCTATCGGGGGAGGGGGTGGGATATGGAAATTGGGCGGTGGGAATTGTGTGGAGTTGTACCCCTCCTACCCTATGGTTTTGTTAATTAATCCTTTCTTAAATTAAAAAAAAAAAAAAAAAAAAAAACTATGGGTATACAGACATACAGCATGAGAACCCAGTACTATACAATGTCTTCTTTTTTCCTTCCAAGAAACTTGAGGCTGTTCTTAAATGAACTATAATGAAGATGGGTATGACAGATGCGCATTGCTTCAAGTCCCACTCCCTCTGCACTGGAAGACCACTGTATAGTCCAACCCTTCAGCAGCTAGTTCTCAGATGGGTAACTCAGCTCTGGCTCAGAGACCTTGGATGGCCTGGGGTCTGGCTTTAAAACTATCAACCAAATGCCTAAATAAATGTGCTTCTCCAAGAGAAGAAGCTGGCAAACTAAGAGGCAAGTTAGTGGCCATTTGTGGTATGTGAGTCACATGGCCTCTATGGCAACGTGACAATTCTCCCAATGTAATAGGAACATAGCCCTGAGCAGTACACAAGGAATGGGTGTGGCTGTGCTCTAATAAGTTTGTTTACAAACTAGGCAGTAAGCCAGATTTTGGACCCATGGACCATCATCTGTTGATCGTTGAAAAGAACACAGAAAATGTAGGATGTTGATTTTTCATTTCTTAAAATAGAGCCATCTATCATAAAAAGGAAGATTATTTCCCATAGTCATTGGGAAGCAGGTAAAGATTTTAAGACCAGAACTGACATTCGGTGATCCACCTGGTAGAGCACGTATATTACTATGTGCAAGGATCCAGGTTCAAAATCCACAGTCCCCACCTGGAGAGTGGAAGGAAGCTTCACGAGCGATGGAACAGTGCTCTAAGTGTCTCTCTCCCTCCCGCCTCTTTCTGTCTCTATCTTGAATGAATGAAATAAGATGTCTGGAGGGAACAGTGGATTCATTGTGCAAACACTGAGCCCAAATTATAATCCTGAAGGGAAAATAAATATCAAGAATGGGAGAAAAGAACTATATTTAGAAACTATACCTCATAAAGATAACTTTTTTTTTTTTTAAATGAGAGGCATGTCTCAGGTTGGTAGAATCTTTGGATTGATTTGAATTTTTTTTTTGACCTCCAGGGTTATTACTGGGGCTCGGTGCCTGCATTACGAATCCACTGCTCCTGGAGGCCATTTTTCCCATTTTGTTGCCCTTGTTACTGCAGTTGTTAGGGCAGAGAGAAATGGAGAGAGGAGGGGAAGACAGACAGGGGGAGAGAAAGACAAAAGACACCTACAGACCTGCTTCACTGCTTGTGAAGCGACCCCCCCCCCCCCCCCGCTGGTGGGGAGTCAGGGGCTTGAACCGGGATCCTTACTCAGGTTTCTGTGCTTCATGTCATGTGCCCTTAACCCGCTGCACTACCACCCAGTACCCTGATTTGAGTTTTTAAAAAAAATTTATTATTCCCTTTTGTTGCTCTTGTTGTTTTATTGTTGTAGTTATTATTGCTTTTGTTGTTGTTCTTGTCGTTGTTGGATATGACAGAGAAATGGAGAGAGGAGGGGAAGACAGAGAAGGGGAGAGAAAGACAGATACCCGCAGACCTGCTTCACTGCTTATGAAGCGACTCTCCTGTAGGTGGGGAGCCAGGGGCTCGAACCAGGATCCTTCCGCCGGTCTTTGTGCTTTGTACCACCTGTGCTTAACCCGCTGCACTACTGCCCAACTCCCTGATTTGAACTTTTATTATCACTAAAGGACATTGATTCCTGGGACTCTTGTTTATCTTTAGAAACTAGCTATAATCCAATCCTGGACAATTACTTGAAGATGACTTTCTTAGCAAGATGCTAGCTAACTACCCAGCACACATTCAAGCCATCTGCCTTCCTGGAAGAAGAGTGTTCATTCTTCTTCTGATGACTACAGGCATGGGGAGGAAGGACAATGCAGAGAAATTCTGTATAAGCAGGAAGAAAAAAATAGGGCATAGTAAATGGAATATGTCCTCCCCTTATTTCTATCAGCAAACTACCAGGTCTCGTTTAGGAACTGCATGACAGCTACCTGTTGAGTCTCTTGGCTACATATCCATGGGAACCATTATACCAACATTAAACCTCAAACCTGAACTTGCTTCAGGAGAGGCACTCACAATGGTAGTCCTGTACCTTTAATATGAACTCATGCGTTGGCCTTCCAATCCTGTCCTCTGGTTCTAAACTGTACTCCCGTGCCAGGGGCACAGTGGGGTGGTAAAGCCGCCAGTGTTTCTCTCCTTCCAGCTGCAAGATGAAAACCTACAGAAAGCCACAGAACCAGGATCAGAACAGCCTGGCACAGTACTTCCAGAATATCACCCTCCAAGAGTTACATGGATTACAGGTTTCAGATAAGACATAAAAACAAGCTATCAGAGATTTATTTCGCTGCACTCTTAAATAAAAGTTGTCAGTAGATTTCTTAAAAACAGGCAATCATAAACCCTGATACTGGGGGGAAGGGGGTTCCTCCTTTTTACTTTCATAAAGCCTCACTCAATTCTCTATACCCCACTACCTATTCCTTCAAATCTCCCATCTGACAGTTGCAAGCCCATAATCTCTAATGAAAAAAGCCAAATTCAAGTATTAACTGAATGTCTAAAATCCTCAGTATAAAAGGATCCTTGGCAGACAAGAAGACTTTAGGTTTTTATTCTTCATTCAGTGAGATGTATCTTCATATATATATATATATATACTCTCAAAGGGAGAAAAAGGAGCTTTTTACAATAACTTTGTGCTCATATCTTACATTAGGGCAAAAACAAAAAACCATGATATAGCTAAGCCAAAGTTAACTTTTTTTTTTTTTTTTGGCAGCCATGTTAAAGTGAAATCAATGCTTGTCAAGGTGCCAGAGTTTAAATGGAACCATGACCTTCATTTAAACTACTCCAAAATTTTCACAAATGAAAAAAAAATTTACAAAAAAATCCAAAAAGCAGATGTAAAATTACTTGTGACCTCACCTTACTATAGACTATACAAAATGAAATAAGAAGTCAATGATACTTACTGTAAATCCAATAATTACCAATTTCATAAGAATGTGTGACTTGAGTAAAGCTGAAAGCAGCCTTTCCCTCTGAGAAGGAACAGGAAACCAGTTTGGCAGGATTAATTTTGGCCTGGCATCCAGATGACATCAAGATCTCCAGAGACAGCACAGAAAGAGTAGACAAGAGACCTGGCCCAAAAGCCAAACTGCAGAAAATCAAGCAATTTTCTTCCTCTTACCTCAACATCATCATAATGGGGCGGCAAACCCTGAGATCCTGCGGGGGTTATGTACACATTTGAGCCAACCAAGGAACCGAAGTAGCACTCTAGCTTCTCCTGGATTCTCCAAAGCTCATCCTTAAAAAGAAAATGGGGGGGGGGGGGGGGGTGAAGGGGAAAGAGAACTCCTTAAAAATAAGAAAAAATGTTTTTAATTCTCTTAGCAATTCTTGACTGCACAGCTACACTGGAAATTTAGCAGTGCCAACACCAAAACCTCTGTCCTCAAGAGTCTTCTGTTGTAAGCAGGACACCACCGAAAAGATAGGGGGCAGAAAAGAAAAACTGCCAAGGCAGAGAATCATTGGGAATCAGGAGGGATTCAAAGCAGGACAAGATTTAATTTCTATTTCTAAAAGCACATTCTGGTGAGGGTAGAAAATTAGTTATAGAAACCCAAGAAAGGTTGTTAGAAAGACAGCAGCCTAAGTAAGTTCGGATGACCAAGGTAGTAGGAGACAGAAATAGCTAATGTGTACTCAAAATAGCATTGGTAAGATTTCCTTGGCTACTGGACCAGCAGAAAGGGGAAAGAAAGAATTAAAACAAAATTATATTAGACTTCTGACTTGGGCCATTATCTCCCAGTTCTATCTGCTAAAATGGGAAAGACATGCCAAACAGGAAGTTCTCAAGAGGAAAGAAGAGTTCTGCAATAGAGATAGTAAGTTGAGTTAAGACACCCCGTCCACCCACCAAATGTGAATTTTCAAGTCAGTCAGTCTGAAGTCTGGCATGATGTAAGGGCTGGATATTCATGTTTGGGAAAACAGCCTCCACAAAACTGACATTTAAAGCAACAGGCGGAGAAAGTGCAGCCCGGGGGGTGACACAGTGGATAAAGCACTGGACTCAGAGCATGAGCTCCCAACTTTAAGCCTCAGCACCACACATGCTCTGATTCTCTCCTCTTTCTCTCTTATGAATAAATGTTTAAAATAATAATAATAATAGGAAAAAGAGAAACATGAAGCCAGGGAAATGAGAGGTAACATATGGTACTCCCATCAGGCTACCAGCAGACTTTGAGTATAAACTCTAAAGGCCAGGAAAGTGTAATGGCAAATTCAAAGTACCAAAAAATGTTCTAATGCTGGTTATAAATGGCTTATACCTTTTAGATATGAGAGATAAAAAGCTTTCTTAAACCCAAGTTGAAAGTGAAGCTGTCCTCACGAATATGCTCTCAGCTCTACTTAAATTAACAAGTTCACCAAAAAAATTAAACAAGGTGATAAAAAATAGAATCATAAAACCAAATATAAGATGGCAGTAGCAAGTCTTCATATAGCAACTGTCACCCTGAATGTGAATGTACTCATCTTACTAGAATTTGATCCCTGGCATTTCAGATGCCAAAGTGGTTGCCCTCCCCACCTCCAATCATAAATAAATAAAGCTTCAAAAACAAAAGGAAAAACTAGTAAGTTCCCTACTAGGTCTTAAAGATGCCCCTTGGTGAAATAGCTTACTTAACCGTGTGCAGGGTCCGGGTTTGCATTCAGCTCACACTGTGTTGAAGTTTCTGCATAGCAGAACTATCATCAGGGTCAGGTAGTGGTGCACCTGACAAAATGCACCTATTACTGTGGGTAAAACCTGGGTTCCAGACCCCAGTCCCCACCTGCAGGGGAGAAGCTTCACGAGCAGTGCAACTGTACTGATGTTACGGAAACACCTGCCATACAGTTCTGAGTGTGAGAGCTCTGAGTGTAACAGCTCAAGAGTGTTAACAGCTTCAAGGTGTTTCAGTTCTAGGATGCAGCAGATCCAAAGGACTATTCTGAGCCCGAGACTGAACCGACCCTACCAGACTCCTGCCACGCTAAACTATGGGCATGATTCAGAAAGCACCTCTTATATACCCTTCAAGCTGGGCGGGGCATGTGTTGATTGGTTATAGGTGGTTTTGGAAAAGGTACATTTTGATTGGTTACAAGGTGCACCAATCAGGTGTGCTCAGGTACAAGGGTAATATGCAAATAGATTGGTCACACTGTGACTCATCAAGGTATATGTAAAACGAATGACAAGGGGAGTCAGGCAGTAGCACAGTGGGTTAAGCACATGTGGCCCCAAGTGCAAGGGCCAGCTCAAGGATCGTGGTTCAAATCCCTTGACTCTCCACCTGCAGGGGAGTCCCTTCACAGGTGGTGAAGCAGATCTGCAGGTGTCTATTTTTCACTCCCCCCTCTGTCTTCCCCCTCCTCTCTCCATTTCCTCTGTCCTATCTAACAATTACGACATCAGTAACAATAATAACTACAACAACAATGAAAAACAAGGGCAACAAAAGGAAAAATAAATATTAAAAAAAATTTTTTTCAATGAAGGATGAGGTGGATTGGTTACATTCTATGCCCAATCCAGGCAGCCAAAGTGCAAGTAAATACAAAATGAAAGATACAATTTGGTTGGCTACATTCTGTGAAACCAAAAGATTCAACCTGATGGGTTAGATTTCTAGTCCCGTAGGTTTGCTGAAATGCAGGAACAGTGGACCCAGGTCGTCTGTCTGTCTACTGTGGAATTGGGGAACATTTTATTTCACTCTCTCCTCCCTGCCTCCATCAGAAGGATGAAAGGAAGGAAGGAAGGGAGAGAGGCCAGGAATACTGTGCACCATTAATGATCACCCTGGTGGCAAAAAAAAAAAAAAAAAACTATCATCAAATTAAAAAGGCAGCCTAGTGAATGGGAAAAGTTATTTGCAAATCAAACATACAAGTAATTAATATCCAAAAAAACAAAGAGCTAAAATAAAGATTTCAAAATGGGTGTAAAATCTAGATAAACACTTCTCTACAAAAAATAGTTATGGCACTTGTAGTTACCAAAGAGGGAGAGGGGAATCACACATATGAAGAGAGCTATCCATACCATCATGTTCAGCACATTATTTATAATAACTTAGAGTTGGTAACTACCTAAGTATCAATGAATAGATGACTAGATAACAATAATACAGCAGAATGCTACTAAACCACTAAAAGAAAAACCTTGCCATTTACAACATGGATGGACACAGAAGTAATTTATACTTGATGAAGTAAGTCAGATAAAGACAAGATGCTATAATTCCACTAATAAGGGAACAAATGAACTTAAAAAACATAAAATCATAGTTATGAATGGCAGTGGGGAAAGGTTAGTGTGGCAAATAACATTAAGGGATTAATCTGGGGCTGGGAAAATAGTACAATGGTTATGTAAAAAGACTTTTGTGCCTGAGGCTCTAAGGCCTCTGGTTCAATGCCCCCTACAAACCAGAGCTGAGCAGTGTTCCGGTCTATTTCTCTTACTTTCTCCATATATCTCTCTCATTAAATACATAAATAAAGTATTTTTTTAAAAAGATGATCAGAGAGCTAGGGAGACAGCACAATAGTTATGCAAAAAGGCTTTCAAGCCTAAGGCTCTGGGCTCTTAGGTTCAATCCCCAGCACCACCTTAAGCTAGAGTTGAGCCCTCTCATCTCTCTCTGCAACTCTTTCATTAAAAGTAAATAAAGTAGGGAGTCAGACAGTAGTGCAGTGGGTTAAGTGCACATGGTGCAAAGCGCAAGGACCTGCACGAGGATCCCAGTTTGAGCCCTGGCTCCCCACCAGCAGAGGAGTCACTTCACAGGCAGTAAAGCAGGTTTGCAGGTGTCTATCTTTCATCTCTCCCTGTCTTCCCCTCCTCTCTCCACTTCTTGCTGTCCTATCCAACAACGACATCAATAACAACAACAATAATAACTACAACAACAATAAAAAAAGGCAACAAAAAGGAAATAAATATTTTTAAAATCTTTAAGAAAATAAATAGAAGATAGATACTTAAAAATTATAAAAAGGGGATCAATCTGTATGGAGTTAAGACTCAACTTACTATAGTAAGAAATAGTAATGCTGATTTATAATGATGTACATATGAAACATACATATGTATTATAAAACACTGCTTCTTTAATTTAAAAAAATGTTTAGGGCAATAACAGTGGAATTAATAATCCAGAAAGAGGGTAAAGTCAAAAAAGAGAACAGGGCTAATTAGTGCTCTCTTCCTCTCTATTCAGTCACTAAATAAATCATCAGAACAGTCAGATCAAAAACAAATCAGTCTGATAGACAGTCACATATTCCTGCAATAGAGAAAGAAATCTGGTTTTCCCAAAGATAAGAGGGGAGGTGGTAATTAAGCTAGTAGTTATTAGCATTTCTAAATCACACACACACACACACACACACACATACACACACACACACACACTAACTATATAGCCTTCTAACAATCTGGTCTTCTAGGTAGGTGCTCTCATTGTTTCAAATTTACAGATAAGGAAACAGAGGCATAAGAACATACAACTAATAAGCCATAAAGCCAAGATTCAAATCCAAGAAGCCCACCTCCCGGACCCTTATCTTCAACCCGTACTTTATACTTTATAACAAAACAAGGCACAGATAAAGGACGCCAAGAAGTCCAAACTTTCAAGCCTATAAAAACACAGAGCCTGGCAAGCAGAGGACACTAAGATAAATTTTAAATACTTTCTGAGTAAGCCAAGGAGCACAGTTCGGGAGACAACCCTAAAAGTGAATTGAAAAAGGATTTACAGTGCTATAAATAGCAAGTTGAAAAGAATTAGATGAGCATAAAGAAAACTTTAGGAGATATCTGCATATAAAGCCACTGCACTATTCTTCTTTTTCTTTTTTTAATATTGATTTATTCCCTTTTGTTGCCATTGTTGTTTTATTGTTGTAGTTATTATTGATGTCGTTGTTGGATAGGACAGAGAGATATCGAGAGAGGAGGGGAAGACAGAGAGGGGGAGAGAAAGATAGACAACCTGCAGACCTGCTTCACTGCTTGTAAAGTGACTCCCCTGCAGGTGGGGAGTTGGGCGCTCAAACCGGGATCCTTAGGCTGGTCCTTGTGCTTGATGCCACCTGCGCTTAACCTGCTGTGCTATCATGCGACTGTTTTATTTATTTCTTTTAAAGATTTTATTTATTTATTAGAAAGATAGGAGGAGAAAGGGCCAGACATCACTCTATTACATGTGCTGCTGGGGATTGAACTCAAGACCTCATGCTTGAGAGTCCAATGCTTTATCCACTGCGCCACCTCCTGGACCACTCTTCTTTTTCTTTATTTTAGATTGAGTTTGGGAGCTTAGAGCTCCAGCATGAAGTTTCTGCTCTCTCCCAGCCCTCACTGCACTATTCCTTTTTTTTTTTCTTTCTTTCTTTCTTTTTCTTTATTGGGAGGTTAGTGGTTTACAGTACAGTACTTGGCAGGTGGGTACAGTTTCTCATCCCACAAGATAGGTGTGTTTGTAAAACTCTCTCACCAGGTCCATAACCCTGTACCAAGACATGAAACCTCCCCTCTCCCCATCCCCTTTCTGCCTTCCTTCCCTAGAGTTCTTTGCTTTAGCACAATAGACACCCTCTTAATATAGGAAACCTGACTCCAATTATATCTAATATAGTAACTGGAACCAGCGAATCAAGGCTCCTCTGGCTTTAGTGGCTTGAGGTGTCTGATGCTCATATGGGTGACTCTGACATCCTACTCAGGAACCTGGTTCTGTAACAGATGAGTACATGTCTCTCTTAAAAGTTACAGAAAAACCCTAGCAATTGTAAAACTTTTTCTATTTTCCAGCTTCGGAATCTGTCAGATGTTGCCTAGAATGCTACAAAGAGATCTGAAGTCAAAACCCCCAGTCTTAGTTATAGTAACAACCTAGGTGACTTCATTTCTATTTGTAAAATAGAGACTTCTTATCTGTTAAATGATGGAACCAGCCTAAGACTGAGAGGGAACAACAGTATAAAACCGCTTATCGCTGCCACTGAACTGTAAGCCAGTACTGATTCAAGCACAAGCAAGGCCCCCCAAACCTATCTTCTCCTTTAATTCATGATTTCCAACTACTGGATACTGGATATGTCAAGCGGGCGCACGCCAGAACAGTCAAAAAAGCAAAGGAACGCAAGGACCAGCGTAAGGATCCCGGTTCGAGCCCCCGGCTCCCCACCTGCAGGAGTTGCTTCATAGGTGGTAAAGCAGGTCTGCAGGTGTCTATCTTTCTCTCCCCCTCTTCTCTCCATGTCTCTCTGTCCTAACGACGACATCAATAACAACAACAATAAAAAAAGGGGCAACAAAAGGGAAAAAAAATTTTTTTTTAATTTAAAAAAGCAAAGGAAGAAGTGTCTTTCCCATAGTAAAACCTCCTCACTCCACTCAACCCACAATATCAAGACACTTTGGCTAAGATCATGTGTATACCTCATGCCCAAATCCTATAATATCAGTACCACCTTTTAAACTGTGGTACAACACACACACACACATACACACACACTTAAAATCAGAGTCAGAAGTCCTTATTTAGCTATGGAAAAGTTATATCTGTGAACTCCAGTTTCTCAAATATAAAATGGACAACATAGTGATTTGGGAGGTGACACAGTGGATAAAGTATCAAACTTCCAAGCTCAAAGTCCTGAGTTCAATCACTGGTAGCACATATACCAAAGTAATGTCTGGTTCTTTTTCTCATTTCTCTCATTAATAAAAAAAATTAAAAAAAATAAAAATCTTTTTAAAAAAACATTTTTTTTCAAGGAGACTATAATGATTGACCGATTTCAAATGTTTGTTGAAAGATCCAAAGTGAACATATGTGTAAGTATTTGGTAAACTCGTCTGAACTTTTCAGTATATGGTTTACTCCAAGCAGGTAGAGAATAACTATGGCTTTCTGGTTGCCTCATTACTTTTTTCTTTTTCTCTCTTTTTTTTTTTTTCCTTTTTTGGGGGATAAGTGGTTTAGTCAATAGTAAATACAGTAGTTTGTACATGTGGTAACACTTCTCAGTTTTCCACATAGTAACTCTCATTACTCTTCTCCAGACTAATAAACTATACACATTTCAATCACTAAACAATGGACTAACTGGTCACTCTAACAGTGTTTCAACCTAATCAGTGATGACTGCTTCTAGACCCTTTCTTCCTTTCTCCTTTTAAAAAAGACTATTTATTCATGAAGAAGACAGAAGGAGAGAGACAGAGAAAGAACCAGACATTACTCTGGTACTTGTGCTGCCAGGGATTGAACTTGAGACCTTATGCTTGACAGTCCAGTACTTTATCCACTGCGCCACCTCCTGGACCACACCTCTAGACTTTTCCTACTCTGATATTAATATATGACCATCACTAAACACACACAACAGAATACATAGACCAAGCTTCTAGGAGCTTCTACAGTTCCCAAGTCTTTCAAGTCCTGGTGATAAAGACAAAGAGCACCTCAGGCTGAGCGGATAATTCAGTATTAGAGCACAAGAACTGGCTGCCTGAGGCCCGAGGGGCTGGGTGGTTAAATTCATGTATTACGATGCACAAGGACCCGGATGCTAGACCCCCAGCCCCCACCTGCAGCAGGAAGGCTTTACAAGTGGTAAAGCGGTGCTGCAGGTGTCTCTCTTTCTCACTCCCTTTCAATTTATCTTTGGTCTATCAAATAAAAATAAATTTTAAAAAGGAAGGAAGGAAGAAGTACATCCCAGTCTCTCCTAGAAGTTCAGGGCTGGAGTCGCATGTGCCTTGACATACGTGCATGCAGTCCTGGTACCACGTGGAAGTACCGTGACACCAGAGGATGCTTCAGTGCTATGGTGTCTCTCCCTGTCATTTTATCTGAATGAAAAAGCTGCCTGGAAGTAATAAAATTACACAAAGTCCCAACTCCACAAAAAAAAAAAAAAAAAAGAATAACTCATCCTTCCTGTCTTAATAAATATGTTCAAAGAGCTACACAAACAGGACAGTGCAGGATCCAGGTGGGACAACCAGTAAAGCCCACAAGTTATCATGCATGATGACTCATATTTGAGCCCCCACCCCCCAGCTGCAGTAAAGAAGCTTTACAAGTGGTGGAATAGACTGCAGGCATCTCCCTTTCACCCTATTTCCCTGTTTTACTTATAATAAAAAATTTTAAAAAGGGAGGGAAAATGGCCATGAGGAACAGTGGATTTATCATGCACTGAACTCCAGCAGTAAAAAAAGTAAAAATAAATAAATAAAAAGTAACAAGAAAAAGAAGTGAAGCAAAGGAACAGCACTAGAGTAAAGTGAAGCAAAGGAACAGCACTAGAGTAAAGAAGGTGAGAAAAGTCCGTGGGGATTTCAAAGTATATAAATGACAGCTGCAGAGAACACCACACATGTGCCAGATAACGAGCTGCTTATCTATAAGCCAAACACAGGTGATCGATCATGTGCTCAGTGCCACAATATCCAATCCACTCTTTAAAAAGTGTGCTTGTAACCAGGTAAGAGTCAAATACGTGCGACCAGCAGGCGGCTCACCCAGTAGAGTGCACGTTAGCATGCCCTGCAGGGCTCAAGCCTCCGGACCAGGACATGAGAATACCTGCAGGAGGGATGTATGAGTGGCGCTGCAGGTGTCTGTCCTTCTCTGTGTCTCTCAGTCTCTTACCCTTTATCAAAAAAGAAAAAATAAATGGCTATTGGGAAAGGTGGTGGCGCCATGGAGGCATGGAGCCTCAGCAACAAGGTAAAATTGGCAGATATAGTCAAAGACTTGCTGAGAAAAAGCACCATGTCTCAATTTTCTTTTTTTTTTTTTTGTCATTTCTTTCTTCCTTTTTCTTTTTTCATGTCTCAATTTTCTAAAATCAAATTATGACTTGGTTTGGCAAATGATTTATAAATTCCTTCTGGATGTTAGTGTCAAAAAAAAAAAAAAAAAAAAAAAGGTCAACACTGAAGGAACATTTCAATTTCAACTTCACACTAACAGCAGATGACGACAATATTCCACAATTCACTACTTTCAATATAGAGCCTCATAGATCAAGCTCCCATTTTGATTCAGCCATGGATCACAAGAGAGGGATTTCTGAGCAGGTTAATATTTATCTGAAAGGTACAACAATAACTTCAACTGTTCTGGGTCGCCTGTCACAAAGATTTCAAGCCTCAGGGAGTCGAGTAGCGCAGCGGGTTAAGCGCATATGGTGCAAAGCGCAAGGACAGGCGTGAGGATCCCGGTTTGAGCCCTGGGCTCCCCACCTGCAGGGGAGTTGCTTCACAGGTGGTGAAGCAGGTCTGCAGGTGTCTGTCTTTCTCTCCCCCTCTCTGTCTTCCCCTCCTCTCTCCATTTCTCTCTGTCCTATCCAGCAACGACGACAACAATAAAAACAACAAGGGCAACAAAAGGGAATAAATAAATAAATATTTTTTTAAAAAAGATTTCAAACCTCTATCAAAATAGATCAATTTAACCCAAGTCTGCATTTTACAGATGCAGAGACTGAGCACAGAGGAGGTAATCTACTTCTCTACTGTTAATTACTGATGTACAATTAAAAAAAAAAAAAGCTAAAGTCTCTTTGATCTCTTTAGTGATCACGTATCTAGAGTGTGATCTGGTCATAACTCTGAAGCTTCTACTGAGATGGACCAGGCAGTAAAGGGAGGCATCTCCAAGAAGAAAATGAGCAGCATGGTGCTATCATGTCTAAAATTATAGTGGCAAGCAACAAACCATACAGAAATACCATATATCAAAATATAAGCCAGTCCATAGAAAAGCTCCTGGACATATTACCTTAGTAATCTTTATAAACCATGCAATATAATTTGGGTTTTGTGGCTTGAAGATATCTATACCTGTTCTGAGTTGTTTGGGAGGATTTTTTTTTTCCAGTGGAAAATGCACCTTCTCCTCGTGGAGTCTGGGAGTTTTAATATTTCAATATTTTAGCCATAGGAGGAAAACAATCTCCTAGTTGGAATGCATTTAAAGATACCTCTTCTGCAATGGCATAAGGTTAATCATCAAGTCACAGGCTCATCCCAGGGAAATCTATAGCCACATTAGTACTTTCATAAATAGTAGGAGTCTTTATTGGGAGAACATGTTACCTTAAATCTCTGAGGTTGGTGAAACTGAATCGTTGCCCTTTTCTGATCAAAATCTTTCCTCAGCTGAAGAAAGTGCACTCTGCCATCTTTATTTAAAACCTTCTTCTTCCCACTGACACACCGGCAGACATTGATGTCTCTTCCGTAGTACAGACCCCGGCTACATAGATTCTTCAGATCTGAGAACCTAAACAAGGACTGGTAATAAGCAGCCCATGCACTGCCATCTCTCTGAATGAGAAGGGGCTTTTGTTCCCAGAATTCCTTAAAAAAAGTCTCTGCCTTGACAGGTGAGATTAAACTTTCTAAGAGATCACTGGGACTGTCAAAGTTTAAAGTGGAAAGGTCACCAGCTGCCTCCACCTTCATCTGCTTCCGAGGAACAGGTCCCTCTTCCTTCCCATCGCCTGCAGACTTGACCTTCTTTGGCATTGCTCTGTCTTCCAGACAAGCAGTGATGAGGTGTGAATCTACCACAAGAACAAAACACGCCGTTAGTTTTGCTAAGAGGGCTAGTGCTAGTGGTTCCAGGGCACACAATCTACATAACTGTGATGCACTCATGAGACTTTGTTTTTGCTTTTTTACCAGAGCACTTACCAGCTCTGGCTTATGGTAGTGCAGGAGAGTGAACCTGGGACTTCAGAGTCTCAGGCATGAAAGTCTGTTTGCCTGAAAATTATGCTATCTACCCCGGCCCCATGAGACTTTTCTGTAAAGCAACGCTATTTCCTCCAGGAGAGGATACAGCTTTAAGACAACACCATTTCTTCCAAGATCTGATCTAGCCTCAGACATCACTCAGATTCCATATACATCAAGAAGAAAGCATATGTTCCTTGTACTCAGTAACCAAGTTGACATTCTCGAATTTGGCTTTAACCAGTACGAGGTCCTAAATCTAACTGGTGACACAGAGTTGCAAACGCTTAAATAAATTACCAACAGCTGCCCATGCCCAGATGCTCCTGTTCATGAAAGCAAGGTCCTAGGCCAGTGATGCCACCTGGTGGCTGGAACGCAAGCCTACCTTCTCCTAAATATTTGTGAACCTCTTCACTTCCAAATCTCAGCTTACTCCCAGAAACTACTAGTAGTTTTTTTTTTTACTTCTATTTTTTTTTCCTCCAGGGTTATCACTGGGGCTCAGTGCCCCCACAAATTCACTGCTCCTGGAGGCTATTTTTTCCTTTTTTTTTTTGTTGCCCTTGTTTATCATTTATTATTATTGTTCTTACTGCTGTCATTGTTATTGGATAGGACAGAGAGAAATGGAGAGAAGAGGGGAAGACAGAGGGGGAGAGAAAGAGAGACACCTGCACACCTGTTTCACCGCCTGTGAAGTGACTCCGCTGCAGATGGGGAGCCTAAGCTTGAACCCGGATCCTTACATCGGTCCTTGTGCTTCACACCAAGTGCGCTTAACGCGTTGCGCTACCGTCTGGCCCCCAGTACCCAGCACACTGATCAGCTCTGGTTTATGGTGGTGGTGGGGTGGGGAGATAGAACCTGGAACTTCAGAGCCTCAGGCATGAAAGCCTGTTTGCATAACTATTATGCTATCTAAACCCACCTGAAAATAGTTTCTACTACAGAATCATGTCAAAAATAAGTAAGAGGGGATAGTTACAAAGTCCTTTATTCATTTATTTTATTGCCACCAGGGTTATCACTGGTTCAGTGGCTATACAACAGACCCATTGCTACTGGGGGCATTTATCCTTTTTTTACCCCTTAGCTAGGACAGACGGAAACTGAAAGGGCAGAGGATGGTAGTGAGATAAAGGGAGAAAGGCACAAGACACCTGCAGATCTACTTCCCCACTAGTGAGGTTTTGCACCTACAGTGGGGGGGGCGGGGGGGGGCGCAGGTTCAAACCCAATAAATCAAGTCTTTTAAGAAGATATAATTAAATCAAGACACTCTAATATACCATTCTCATTATCTTCTAACTCTACACTTGTCCAACTTAAAGTATATACACCACCTAAATCTCTAGGTCTGTGCTGGGACTTAAAACTCAGAAATTTTTGCTGCTGGCGGTCTGCAGACCGCACTGAAATAACAAAGTAAGTAAATACTCCCAAGTACTGCCAACTCTTAGGACCACCCCAACCACAACTACTGTCCCATTTACAGTTCAGCTGTACAGCTAGGGTCTGTAAGTCTTCATTCATATTCTAAGGATCCCCTGGAACTGAAAAACTGTTATAATAAATTGCTTTTTTTGCGGGGTGTTGCGGTTTAAAAGGTGGGGGTAGGAGATTGCTTTTACCGGATTCGGAAAGGAGTCCCCACCCCAACCTCTAAAATATTAAAAGCCACTAATAAAAAGCAATTTTTCTCAGAGTCCAGTGTTCTTGGACTATCATAAAATATCAAAACCAGTTTCCACTCTTTTGTTTTTGTAACTAAGCTGTATTTCAGCTACACTGTTGGCTGAGTAGAATAAGAACTTACACCCTGAAACAATGTTTCAACAAATAATTTATAAGTAAACATTTAAAATGCAATGCTAAGGTAAAATGAGCAAATCGGGGAGTAAAAATGTCAATTAAATTCTCTAGAGGACTCAGTCTAGCTTCTAAATTTTGTACTCACTAATCCTTAGCTCCTTGGGCAAATCTAATGCTTTTGGTAGGAAAACACAGGTCCAAAGTGGAAAACTTTAAAAAACTGATAAAAGCTTACGTTCCATTAGAGGTATGAAAGTGCAAGTTTGTTTTTACCAGAGTTCTTCTACTCAGCCCTTCCTGGCTGGCTTATTGTGGTGGGACATTGGAGCCTCAGGTATAAAACTCCTTTGCATAACCATTTAGCTATCCCACCAGTAATTTTTTAAATGTTTTCTTTCAGATAGAGACGGAGAAACAGAAAGTGCAAGAGACTCCCGCATCAGCTTTCTTCAGTGCCGTGGAGGCCGGACTCAAACTTAGGTTGAGTACATAGCAAAGAGGCACATTAAGTGCGCTATTTTACCAGCCCAAACCTTAGTGTTTCAAGATACATCAACAATAAGACAAATTTTCCAAAAGTATTTATTCCTCTTAAATGAAATAACCCAGTTCGATTTCTCAACAAAGCAATGAGATGTTTTGGATGGGGGTGGGTAGGCACCTACTTTGGGGTAGATAACATGCTTCACATAAGTGGACCTTAGGATTCAATACTCAACACCAGAAGGGGTGGAAATCAGGGCTAGAGTGACAGGAGGTGTTGTCAGCACTTGGAACCCACAAGTGATGTACTAACAGGAGGATCTATAAGAATAGGTAAAACAGTGAAAACCCTGCTTGTACAAGAGTTGCCTGCTGTCCTTTGAAAAGTCAGTTTACGGCTGGGATCTCACAATTTAGATGTTGTAAGGGTTCCCACTACCATTACCTGGTAAGACAAAGTCACTGTTCCCAAATGAAACAAAATACTCGTACTGGAAACCTGCCTTCTAAAAAAGTTAACAGGTGCCAAGTAAAGGGGGTCTATATGACCAGACCCCAATAAAAACCCTGGGCACTAAATAGCTAAGAGCTTTCCCTAGCCAGCTATATTTACACATGTTGTCATAGCTAGATGATGAAGTCATTACACACTTGGTCTTTTTAAAGTAATAAATTAGCTGTGAGTCCTACCCAATGACTAAACATAAGGATAGCCTTAAGCTCATTTAATTTTTTGTTTTTTTCTTAACCAGAGCACTGCTCAGCTCTGATTTATGGTGGTGCAGGGGATTGAACCTGGGACTTTGGAGCCTCAGGCATGAGAGTCTGTTTGCATAACCATTATGCTATGTACCCCTGCCCACTCA
The DNA here is from genome assembly GCF_950295315.1 of Erinaceus europaeus. Lineage (NCBI taxonomy): Eukaryota > Metazoa > Chordata > Mammalia > Eulipotyphla > Erinaceidae > Erinaceus > Erinaceus europaeus. The sequence goes on along the minus strand of NC_080175.1, from coordinate 80,743,956 downwards.
CATTTAATTTTTTTTCTTTTTTTTTTTATTGGGGAACTAATGTTTTACATTCAACAGTAAGTACAATAGTTTGTACATGCATAACATTCCCCAGTTTCCCATATAACAATACAACCCCCACTAGGTCCTCTGAATCCTTCTTGGACCTGTATTCCCCCCACCCACCCCAGAGTCTTTTACTTTGGTGCAATACGCCAATTCCAGTTCAGGTTCGACTTGTGTTTTCTTTTCTAATCTTGTTTTTCAACTTCTGCCTGAGAGTGAGATCATCCCATATTCATCCTTCCATTTCTGACTTATTTCACTTAACATGAATTTTTCTTTTTCTTTTTAATATTTATTTTATTTATTTATTCCCTTTTTGTTGCCCTTGTTGTTTTATTGTTGTAGTTATTATTGTTGTTGTCATTGTTGGATAGGACAGAGAGAAATGGAGAGAGGGAGGGGAAGACAGAGAGGAGAGAAAGATAGACACCTTCAGACCTGCTTCACCGCCTGTGAAGCGACTCCCCTGCAGGTGGGGAGCCGGGGTTCGAACCGGGATCCTTATGCCGGTCCTTGTGCTTTGCGCCACCTGCGCTTAACCCGCTGTGCTACAGCCCGACTCCCAACATGAATTTTTCAAGGTCCATCCAAGATGGGCTGAAAATGGTGGTCACCATTTTTTTTGCAGCTGAGTAGTATTCCGTTGTGTATATATACCACAACTTGCTCAGCCGCTCATCTGTTGTTGGACACCTGGGTTGCTTCCAGGTTTTGGCTATTACAAATTGTGCCGCCAAGAACTGATTTGTACACAGATCCCAGGAGAGGGATTGCAGGATCATAGGGTAGGTCCATTTCTAGCCTTCTGAGCGTTCTCCAGACTGTTCTCCACAGAGATTGGACCAACTGACATTCCCACCAGCAGTGCAGGAGGGTTCCTTTGACCCCACACCCTCTCCAGCATTTGCTGCTGCTACCTTTTCTGATGTATGACATTCTCACAGGAGTGAAGTGGTATTTCATTGTTGTCTTTATTTGCATTTCTCTGACAATCAGAGACTTGGAACATTTTTTTCATGTGTTTCTCGGCCTTTTGGATCTCTTCTGTGGTGAATATTCTGTCCATGTCCTCCCCCCATTTTTGGATGGGCTTATTTGTTGTCTTGTTGTTGAGTTTGGAAAGCTCTTTATATATGTTGGTTATGAAACTCTTATCTGATGTATGGCATGTAAAGATCTTCTCCCATTCTGTGAGGGGTCTGTTGGTTTGGGTAGTGGTTTCTTTTGCTGTGAAGAAGCTTTTTAATTTGATGTAGTCCCATAGGTTTATGCTTGCCTTAGTCTTCTTTGTAATTGGATTCGTTTCACTGAAGATGTCTTTAGAATTTATGCGGAAAAGAGTTCTGCCAATATTTTCCTCTAAGTATCTGATAGTTTGTGGTCTAACATCCAAGTCCTTGATCCACTTGGAATTTACTTTTGTATTTGGTGAAATATAGTGGTTTATGTTGTTGAGGTGGTCTGGTGTCGGGCTGCACCGCGGAGAAGAGAGCGGACGTCCAGAGCAAAGGGGTACACAGATCTTTATTATAGGATGGGGGGGAGGTTTTGGTTCAGACCACGTGGAGCCAGCCAGCAATGGCCGACCACGGGGGGAGAGCAGGGAGCAGACCTCAGAGAGGGAGAGCCGAGAGCCCAGAGAGAGAGAAGGGAGGGGTGAGGGGGCTTTTTATTGGGCGACAACCAGGGGTGACGTGTAGGGCCAGGATTGGTTGAAAGGGGGCACTCTAGGATATAGCGGAGCATAGGAAAACCTGGGGGCAGAGCCAGGATTGGTTGAAAGGGGGCACTCTAGGATTTAGCGGAGCATAGGAAAACCTGGGGGCGGAGACTGCATCAGAATAAGTCCTCAGCAACAGGTTTAGTTTCATTCTTCTGCATGTTTCAACCCATTGTTTCCAACACCATTTGTTGAAGAGACTCTGCTTTCCCCATTTAATAGTCTGAGCTCCTTTGTCAAAGATTAGATGTCCATAGGTGTGGGGGCTCACATTTAATTTTTAAAAGCTCAATATTAGATTAAATCAGGTTAGTATCATTAAAAGTAATTTCTGGGAGTCCGGCGGTAGTGCAGTGGATTAAGCACATGTGGCGCAAAGCGGCATAAGGAATCCTGGCTCGAGCCCCGGCTCCCCACCTGCAGGGGAGTCACTTCACAGGCGGTGAAGCAGGTTTGCAGGTGTCTTTCTCTCACCCTCTTTATCTTCCCCATTTCTCTCTGTCCTATCTAACAATGATGACATCAATAATACCAACAATAACTACAACAACAATAAAAAAACAAGGGCAACAAAAGGGAAAATAAATGTATTTAAAAAGTTTAAAAAAAAAAAAGTAATTTGCTATCAGCCTGACACCTGGCACCTCACAACCCACTAATTTAAACTTGAAGGTACCTGATTATAAACTTACAAATGGGGAGTCCGGCGGTAGTGCAGCGGGATAAGCGCACATGGTGCGAAGTGCAAGGATCGCCATAAGGATCCCGGTTTGAGCCCCCAACTCCCCGCCTGCCTGGGAGTAGCTTCACAGGAGGTGAAGCAGGTCTGCAGGTGTCTATCTTTCTCTCCCCTTCTCTGTCTTTCCCTCCTCTCTCCATTTCTCTCTGTCCTATGTAACAATGACATCAATAACAACAATAAAAAGACAAGGGCAACAAAAAGGAAAATAAACTTTAAAAAAGGTAAAAATGGAAAGTTATTCTTTACACAGAATATATGAATATAATGATATTCACCAGAAAGTCTGACCAAAATGTGAAAAAAACAGTCAAAACTGGTAAAACCACTTGAAATATTTCACAATCTATCATCACTAACAAAACAGCATGAATACAGCTTAAAAAATGCTTTTGTTAAAATTTCACTGGCTATACTACCAAAAGTTTTATCAGTGAGTGTCACATTTCTTCGTTCACCCAGGAATGGTTTATAGCTCAGTTCATCAAAACCTAGTGTGGATGTGACTTGGCTAATATACCCATATCTGTGAAGCCACTATATTATAAACCACCACTCACACTGTAAAATGGCCACCATTTTAAACAGGTTTTTTTTTTTTTTGGGAGGGGACAACTAGGCAACATGCTCTATCATATTAAATATGCAAAAATTGAAAGGTCCATCACAATTTCAGAGTTTTTTTTTTTTAAGTCCATATTAAACTATAGTGGTAGTTATCTTTGGGAGGTGAAAGTGTGGGGACACAGAAAGAACTTTGGTGTCGTGTGGTATCTGTCATCTCACAATCTTACAACTCACTATAAATCACAAATAAAAAATGGAGAAAAAATCTATCTTAAATCTAAGAAACAAGAGACCAACCAAACATAAGTAAATATCTATACATATTTTTATATTTTATAGACTAAGCGTGCTATAAGGTAAATCTTTGTGTTTCCAATTCAAATTGACAGTATTAAAATACAAAATTGGTAGGGGGTGTGGTCCAGGAAGTGGTCCAGTAGATAAAGCACTGAACCCTCAAGCATGGTGTCCCATGAGTTCGATCCCCAGAGCAGTACATGATGTACCAGAGTTATGTCTGGTTCTTTCTCTTCTCCAATCTCTCTCATTAAAAAAAAATAAAAAAATAAAAAAAAGGGAGTCGGGCTGTAGCGCAGCGGGTTAAGCGCAGGTGGCGCAAAGCACAAGGACCGGCATAAGGATCCCGGTTCTAACCCCGGCTCCCCACCTGCAGGGGAGTCGCTTCACAGGCGGTGAAGCAGGTCTGCAGGTGTCTATCTTTCTCTCCTCCTCTCTGTCTTCCCCTCCTCTCTCCATTTCTCTCTGTCCTATCCAACAACGACAACAATAATAACTACAACAATAAAACAACAAGGGCAACAAAAAGGGAATAAATAAATAAAATAAATATTTAAATAAATACATAAATAATAAATAAATAAATAATTTTAAAAAGATAGGAGGTGGTAGATAGCATTGTTATGCAAAGAGGCATTCATACCTGAGGTTCCTAACTCCCTGAATCCCCTGGACCCACCATAAACCACAGCTGAGTAGTGCTCTGTGGGGGGGGGGGGAGGGAAAGGTGTAAGGGGGGGTTAAAGATAATTAAGAAAAATTCACAGTTCATTTTTCATCCCATAGATGGAAAAATGCCAACTAATCTAAAGTGCTTTGAAGGAATACAATTGCAAGAAATTCAATATTGATGCCATTCTATAGCTTTTATAATTTTAAGTGTTTCAAATCTTTCCTATAGTGATATTCAGTGATAAGAAAATCACAGGACAGTTATATACATTCAATAGCTAAGGATTGTGTTTGGTACATAGAAGGTCCTCAATAAACTTTAACAGAGCTAATTTCCTTTTAACATCTGTTGTACTAATTATTAGAGACAAATCTCAAAGTGTTCCACAAAACAAAGCAAAGGGGCAAACAGCTGGCTTGCTTAGGTGGGAACTATTCCTGTGGGATGCTAGCTGGTGTCTGGTATTCAGCACACTCTCAAGAACTAAAAAAGACACCTCTGTCTTCAGTGATTACTACCCACTAAGAAAGAGATGTGTCTTTGAAATTCCAGCACTCTCTTTTACTGGGTAGTCTAGAGTAACCAGAAATACTTAGGGCAAACACACACTTCCCCTGTGATGCCTACAGTTAGCACTTCTAATCCACACCAAGATGATCAAATTGAACTTGATTAGAGACATACAAGTGACACAAATTACATATTGCCTCTAACAAGGCTGCCAAGGTTTACCTAAATGAAACACTTTTTCAAGTTCCCCCAAATTTTATCAATCCATAGGGGTAACTGGGCCCTGTGGTTTGGGGCAGTTATTTAGTTCTACATTCGAAAAAATGAGCTTTACTGAATTCATGCATTGTAATGGCCTATGACTGATAGGATGAGTGGTAAAAACAATTTAAGCAATGCTGGGAAAGGCTGGGTATATCAGGTTCTTCCACTTAAACATGAATCCTGCAAAATCAGAATCAGGTCATGACTCCTAAGGCTGCACCGGGCAAAAAGTGAACTGCATGATCTCACTAACCTGTCTGACAACCCAGTAAAGGAGAGTGCTGGAATTCTGACACATCTTCCTAGTAGGTAATAATCACTGAAAATGTAGGTGTCTTTTTTAGTTCTTGACAGTGTGTTGAATACCCAAGCGCCAACTAGCATCACACAGGAATAGTACCCACCTAAGCAAGCTGTTTCCCCTTTCGCTGTTTTGTGTAACACTGTAATATTTGTCTTTTAATAATCAATCAATACAACAGATGTTAAAGGGAAATTAGCTCAGTGAAAATTTATTGAGGATCTTCCATCACTTATTTTTTCTTAGCTACCCGTACTGTTTTGTAATTTTTACCATGTTTCAGCAAAGAATCAATCCTGATTTTAAGGGATTCTAGAAAACCTTTTTGACTGTGATTTGTAGAAGTAGAGCACAAAGGTAGTTAATTTCAGCACTTATTCTTCAGTTCCTTCTGACGGGGAGCTGATATGTGTGGCTAATACTCTCACTCCCATAAGCCATATTATTAACCACAGACCTTACCAGGCAGGATATTGCAAAGGCTGCTAGCCTGACAACGGCCAAAAAAAGTGCCCAGTGATTGGGCAGCCCTGTTACAAATGATGGCATCCAAGCAAAAGAACTGGAAGGGGAGGCTGTCCCTTTAAATCGGGGAGGAGCTAGAGACTCCCGGCAGTTCAGCCAGTCCACGTGGTAGCTGCGCCCCCAAACTGTGCGCTCCTCAGGCCTACCACGTGGGCTCCCAACTTCCCAGCCCTGAGTCACTTAATTTTAGTGATTTAATAATGATAAAAAGATTGTAAAACCACAGAAGTATAATTACACACAGTTCTCACCACCAGTTCAGTGTCCTTCCCTATTGTTTACCCTTTTAGGAGTATGGGGTGCAGAAGGTGGGAGGTCTGGCTTCTGTAATTGCTTCTCTGCTGGACATGGGCGTTGACAGATTCATCCATACCCCGCAGCCTTTTCTATGTTTTCCTAGTGGAGGTTCCAGGACATATTGGTGAGGTCATCCGCCCAGCCAGCAGACTTCCTAAATCCTAAATCCGAGCTGTCTACTGCCCGCGGCCCCGAGCACGCAACCACCAGCGCCCCAAGGCTCCCCCACCACGCCGTCCCCAGGCGTCCAGCCCTGCGGCTCAGCCTGCTCTCCAAGGCCCCCCCGCACCCGGGCTCCGGGAGACACAGGGCCCCGCCTGGTTCCAGCCACGGAAGCGCGCCAGGAACATTCATACTCACCAGTTCCGTCGGTAGCGCGCCTAGAGTCAGGGAGGAGGCGCTGTCAGGGGCGGGGCGAGGCGGGGAGGGGCGGGGCGAGGCGGGGCGGGGCGGGGCGAGGCGGGGAGGGGCTGCGGGGCCCCGGGGCTGCGCGCTCAGGCTCCCGTGCCCGCCCCCTGACCCCGCCCACCCCGCGTAGGTGTTTCCCTAACCCGGATACCTAGAGTGGTGGCTGGTTTCGCCTCTTCGTTGTGTGAAGCAGGTCTGCAGGTGTCTGTCTTTCTTTCTCCCTCTCTATCTGGCCCTCCCCTCTCAATTTCTCTCTGTCCTACTCCCCTAAAAAAAAACAAAAAAAAAACGAAAAAATGGCCACAGGAGCAATAGATTCGTGGTGCAGGCACCAAGCCCCAGCGACAACCCTGGAAGCAGAAAAAAAAAAAAAAAAAATAGAAATACATTTTCTGGCTGTCTCCATCCAATCAATCAATCAATCAATCAATAAATAAATTTTAAAAATAAAATACATTTGGGGACCGAGTGGTTGTGCACTTATTACCCAGGTTCAAGCACCCACTCCCCAATTGAGGGGTGAAGCTGGGCTGCAGGTGTCTTTCAGTCTCTCAATCTCTCTCTTTCTATCCCCTTCATCTCGATTTCTAGCTGTCTCTATGAAATAAAAATAATTTAAATTTTTTAAATTATTTTTTAATAAAAATAAATGTGTGTATGTGTATGTTTGATATCTGTATGATAAGGGGAGGTGAGATGAGCATCTGGAAGTTTCCAGGAAAACACCAATTTTTAAAAAAAATTTTTTTACTTATTTATTATTGGATAGAGACAGAAACTGAGAGGAGAGAATGAGATAGAGAGGAAAAGAGACAGAGAGACACCCGCAACTCTGCTTCACCACTCATGAAGCTTTCCCCCAAGGTCCTTGAACCCAGGGTCTTGGCACTGTAATGTGAGCATTTAACCAGAGGCACCACTACCTGGGCCCCCGTTCCTTTTTTTTTTAACCAGAGCACTGCTCAGCTCTGGCTTATGGTGGTGTAGGGGATTGAACCTGGGACTTTGGAGCCTCAGGCATGAGAGTCTGTTTGCATAACCATTATGCTATCTACCCCTGCCCCCCAGTTCCTTTTTTTGAATGCAGGGAAACAAGACAAGAGAAAGGAAGGGCACTGCCCAACTTTAGGAAGCTGGTGCTCACGGAGGGTTTCTTAGTTACACACACTATCCATTATTATTATTATTATTATTATTATTATTATTATTATTATTATTATTATTATTATTATTGACAGAGATCGAGAGGGAAGGGAATGATAGGGAGAGAAACACCTGCAGCACTGCTTTACCACTTGTGAATCTTCTGAGGCGAACCTCAGTCCTTGTGCATTGTAACTTGTACATTGTAGCATGTCCGCTCAACCCGGTGGCCCACCACCACCTGGTCCCCCCCACCACACACACACACTCTGTTTTGTGTGATTTATGCCATGTTTCAACAAATAATCAGTCCTTATTTTAACGGGTTCTGAAAATCCTTTTTGATTGTGACTAGTGAAAGTCAATCACAAAGGTAAGTTATTTCAACACTTTTCTCTGTTCTGGATGTTCAGTTAGGAGGCTCTTATAGTAGTCCTGTTTTTACTTTGGCCTGCACCCTTCTTTGCTCTGTAGAGTACAAAAGGAATTCATTATTTCTCTGTCAAAATAATTGAGACCACTGTTTATTATTTATTTATTCCCTTTTTGTTGTCCTTGTTGTTTTATTGTTGCAGTTATTATTGTTGTTGTTGTTGCTGTCATCGTTGTTGGATAGGACAGGGAGAAATGGAGAGAGGAGGGGAAGACAGAGGGGGAGAGAAAGATAGACACTTGCAGACCGGCTTCACCGCTTGTGAAGCGACTCCCCTGCAAGTGGGGAGCTGGGGGTTTGAACCCGGATCCTTACACCAGTCCTTGTGCTTTGTGCCACCTGCGTTTAACCCGCTGCACTAATGCTCAACTCCCCCAATGGTTGTTTCTAATGGTTCAGAGAGTCTATGAGCTAACAATAATAACTAGCTTTGACTTAGGTTCTTCCTGTCTCTCAGATGTTTCATAGACTCCTCACTTCATCCTCACAAGCTTGTAATTACTTCCATTTTACAGCTGAAGAAACCTGAGTCAGGAGAAGTTGCTTGCACAAGGTCTCACAGCTTAGAAATAGAAGAAACAAGATTGACTAAGAAGGTGGCATAGAGAACACAGAAAAAAAACCCTTGCCCCCAGCCCCAAGTCAGAACTAAAACCAAAGCTTTAAAGGTCAAGAAAGCTGAAAAGAATCCACAGTCACATGAAAAAAGAAGGTCCACAAATCACCCACTTTCCCTAGGCCCAAGACACTGTGTCTCTCTCCAAACGCTGTCCAAATGTTCTTGCATGAGTTCCCTCAGGAGAATCAAGCTTCCCCTACCACTGAATCACCCCAAGGAAGGTAGACAACAACAGGCTTGTGTTCACTGTGGATGGCAAGGTCTACAAACACCAGATAAAAGACTGTAAAGTTCTACTGTAAAGTTGATGTAGCCAAGGTCAACCTCTTTTGAACTATGCTTTAAATTCCTATGGGGCAGAGACTATTCCATTCTGAGAACTAGAAAAGACCTCTACACAGAGGAGTGGCTCAATGTTAGCAAAACCAAATTGGGTTAGTATCCCAACTGTGTTTTCTTTCTTAGAGTCTTTAAGAAACTCAGTGACAGAAACCAAGGAAATGGCTCAGCTGATAGGATGCTGGACTTGAATGCCTGAGGCTCCCAATTTGACTCCCACAGAAAACAGAGTGGTACTTTAAATTGCCTCTTTCCAGGGAGTTAGGTGGTAGCCCAGCAGGTTAAGTGCACATGGTGTGAAGCACAAGGACAGGCATAAGGATCCCGGTTCAATCCCCCGGATCCCCACCTGCAGGGGAGTCACTTCACAGGTGGTGAAGCAGGTCTGCAGGTGTCTTTCTTTTTCTCCCCCTCTGTCTTCCCCTCCTCTCTCCATTTCTCTCTGTCCTATCTAACAATGACGACATCAATAACTACAACAGCAAGGGCAACAAAAGGGAAAATAAATAAATTCACTAAAATACTATCTTTATTAAAAATTATCTCTTTCCTTTCCTTTCTCATGGGAAACTCTATCTCATACTACATAAATGTTTAAGAAAGACAGTGTTATACTAATAACATGATTGTTACTGTTAAATAATACTGCAGACTTCCCTTCTCTAACAGCCCTCCACCTACTGGTTGAATATTCACCTTGGCTTTTGACCAATGATACTTTTCCATCTGGAGAAGCTTTGGAACTTACTATGTTACTCACAAACCCCGAAATAGACTTGTCTGTGTTTTATAAAAATATGACCTACCCCACACTAATGCTTTATATTTGTACCCATAAATCCAGCCATAAATGCCACTCAGAGGACATCAAGGAACCAGGAGAACTAAAATATATATCATTGAAATAACAAAGACTTTGCCCAGATGTTTCTTTCCCCTGTTGGAGTGAAGGAGGGTGGAATACATGTATGTATTAAAGTATGAATTTTCCTTCCTTTTTTCCCTATTCATTCTTTTTTCCCCCTTCCCTCATTTCTTCCTTCCTTCCTCTCCTTTTCTCTTTTTTCTGGTTGTATTATGGAATGAACCTAGGGCCTTGTGCATAAGGGGTATAATTGAACTGCCCCCTGGTCCAGTTTTTATTCTGTTAGCTTTGAGAGAGAGCAAGCAAAGCAGTGCTCCATCATCAAAGAAATTCCTGGTGCTGTTCATATTCCTCTGTCATGCTGGTCAGGGGTCAAACTCAAGGTCTCATCATGTGTGCTTTACCTGCTAAGCCAGCTCTCAGTACTATAATTTACCTTCTTCTTAGGATAATTTCCTCAGTGTGAGGTTTAGGTCTAAACTGTGAGGAGGGAAAACAGACTTAAATCAGTCTAGGCTTTATACCTAAAATGAATACATACTATTAAGGTGTTTTTAAATGTATGTATCTATTGATGTAGGGGTGTGTGTTGGTATATGTAATTTCTGATTGACTAACAATTTAAAGAATCCAAAAATCAGAAGTTGGACAGTAGCATGCCAGGTTGAGCACATGTGTTATAATGCTCAAGGACCCTGGTTCAAGTCCCAATCCCCACATGCAAGGGGAAGGCTTTGAGAGTTGTGAGGCAGTGCTGCAGGTGTCTCTGATTCTCTCTCCCTGTCTATCTATTCCTTTTCTCTCAATTTCTCTGTCTCTAACTAGTAAATAAATAACTACATAAATGTTTTTTAAATATCCAATGTATTTTTTTAAGTCCAACAAGAAGGAATGAACAATACCATATATAGAGAACTAGTTTCACAGTGAAAAAATGTAAAATAAAATCATTTTTCTGTCTGTCCCTCCAACAGGTTCAGATTGCTTTAGATAAAATATGTCTCAGCTCTGATAGTGGGTGCAGTGTGGAACGATACTGCTGTAATCTTATAATCCTGTAAATGATTATAAAATCACTTATAAAATTACATTAAATTTTTAAATATTTGGTTCAAATACATAATTAAAGAATAACCCAAAATAATCAAGTTGAACTTCTCAGAAATTCCACCACTAAATTTACTGACTTAAAGATTTGAATAAAACCACCAGGATACGATCAAGGAAGCTTAATAACTTGAGTAATACGAAATGACTAATTATTTCAGTTGAGATGACATCCTATATTGGCTACTTGGTGACCAGCAGGCAATTAATTGTTTTAGTTGACCCCCAAATACACCCACCCTTGCACAAATGAGCAATAATCATTTGATTTCATTAATCTACACCAGGATAGTATCCCAAATATAATTAAGTCTACATTTGAATCTAAATTCTCTCCCAAGAGATACTGTAAGACTTTTTAGAAAAAGCTTTATTCATTTATTAACATGAGGGTTAATACTATGAATGAAATCAATCATATTTTTAGTCTCTGCCTTTGCCTTTTTTGTTTCTTTGCTTGTTTGTTGTTTCTGTTGTTGCCAGGGCCTCACTGCCCTGGGCCAGCTTTTTCAGACTGAGAGAGAGAGAGAAGTAGAGATACCACAGCAACACACATTCCCCAGTGCCATAGTACTGCCTGTGGTATAGCAGAAACTTTAAGCTGGGCCTTGCAGATGGCTAAGTAGATGCCCTAATAAGCTCTCTCCCCAGCTCCTGCCTTATTTTTTCTCTACTATTTCCAGCTCACATGATCCCTATATGCCACATTATATTATTAGAACTCATTTTCACAAAATATTCTGCCTCTGGTCACCTAAATTGCACACATTTAAAAGCTAGATAGCGGGTCCTGTTGTTCACAGTAACCATTTATTTTAATTAAAGGGATGATAATGTATCACTAAAGACAAAATGAGTAGAACTGGCAGTAATTATGTTAAATGAAATAAGCAAAGAGGTAAAAGGCAGCCACTGGATAGTTTCGCTTATATATGGAATACAAAGTAAACTTGCAGAACATCTAGTAACGGAACTATCGCTAAGACTTTGTAAAAACTATAGAGGTGGGAGTCGGGCGGTAGCGCAGCGGGTTAAACGCACATGGTGCAAAGCGCAAGGACCAGCGTAAGAATCCCGGTTTGAGCCCCCGGCTTCCCACCTGCATGGGGCTCACTTCACAGGCGGTGAAGCAGGTCTGCAGGTGTCTTTCTCTTGCCCTCTCTGTCATCCCCTCTTCTCTCCATTTCTCTCTGTCCTATCCAACAACGAACGACATCAACAACAACAATGATAACCACAACAAGGCTACCACAACAAGGGCAACAAAAAAGGGGGGGAGGAATGGCCTCCAGGAGCAGTGGATTCATGGTGCAGGCACTGAGCCCCAGCAATAACCCTGGAGGAAAAAAAAAAAAAACTATAGAGGTTAGGGAGTCGGATACTAGTGCAGTGGGTTAACTGCACGTGGCGCAAAGCACAAGGACCAGCATAAGGATCCCGGTTGGAGCCCCCGGCTCCCCACCTGCAGGAGAATCCTTTCACAGGAGGTGAAGTAGGTCTGCAGGTGTCTATCTTTCTCTCCCCTTCTCTCCCCTTCTCTCCCCTTCTCTCCCCTTCTCTTCCCTTCTTTGTCTTCCCCTCTTCTCTCGATTTCTATCTCTCCTATTCAACAATAGCAGCAGCAATAACAACAACAATAAAACATCAAGGGCAACAAAAGGGAATAAATAAATAAATATTTTAAATAAATTAAAAATTTTAAAAAAACTATGAAGGTTATCAGAGAGTGGTGGAACACAGGACTTTGGTGGTAGGTGTGTTGACCCATATATATGGGTGTGAAACTATACCTCTGAAATCTTGTTATTTTGTGATTCAGTATTAAAACACAATAATAGTAAATAAATAAATAAATATGACCTCACCCAAGATGCAAACTAGTTAGCAAAATATAAGTTATTTTGGGATGTTGTGACTGCTGTAAATTTTTATTTGATGTGTGAGTTTGTGCTTATAGCATTTGCCCCCAGAGCACTTGCTCAGCTTTGACTTGTGGTGCAGAGGTTACACCTGGGACCTATAGCACTTTTTTCAAAAAGTGCAAAGCCTTTGAAGCACATGTATGAATGGTCTCGGAACAAGTCAAGGAAGAAATGAGTATGTGCAAGGTGTCCCTTTATTAGGATGCCTAATTCAGTTAGCTAATCTTCTTGGAAGTGTAAGAAACTTTTAAGACATAGACTCACAGACTAGTGTACCAAACTTCAGGAAGTCTGACTACTTCACAGTAAGTTTAAAACTAGTTGCTAATGACACTCTCGCTGCATCTAATTTTAATCTGGTGGAGAGTAATCAACTAACAGCATGACTTCATACGAAGCCTTTCAAGAACCCTCGTAGATAATAAGTTTTTATAATTAATTGTATTGATCTCAGGATTCAAAGTAATATCTCATCCTTCCAATGACCTAACTGAAAATAAAACCTAGTTCAAGGAAACTCTAGTGTTATTGTTTTTCCTTCTCTTTCCCTCTCAGTCTCTATCTGAGGTAGAGACAGAATGAAAAAAATCAACATAGGAGTGGTGAAATAATATAAACACAAGACCTTGGAGCCACAAAAATGAACAAATAAGTAAATAACACGTGAGTGGAAAACTCTAGGAATGTGTATTAAAATGTTAGTAATTTAAATTCTGAATGGATGCTATGTTTATCGATTGTATTTCTAATTCTCATAATAAAATTATTTTGTAATCCAAAAAAAAATAAAATTAAGGTAAAATTTTTTTACAAGGGCATTATAATGAAGACTCTTTAAAATAGTCCATTTCTATATTTAGGCAGTTTACAGAGCTGACTGGCTTTCTCTTAATATTAGAAAGCGGCTTATTTTCTGAAATCCTCAAATTTTATCCAAGCTTATCCCTCAGTGAACAATCACACACAGTCTGTTCTAGATTGTGATCAGTAAATAAAGTACAAGTCAAAAATGAGGTATTATATGCTGACAGTCACTCATGTATTTCCCAGATAACTGTAATTTTCAATGTTTTCTTAAATCAAAGCTGAATCACAAGCATTGTTCCTTAATAGAAATAAAATTAGTGGGATCACCTCTTTCCTCATAGGCTCATAAGATTTGAGAAGAAAGCTGGATAAAATCCAAGGAGCTCGTTCTGAATTCTCTAAGAATGTCCTTGAATAGTAACATATTTTAAACATTTACTACTGAAGAATGCAATGACCATGTCTCTAGACTTTTTAACAAAAGTTATGTTTGGTAGGCCTACAATAGTGCATTAATACCCCTCAGGAGGAATGCTGAAATACTGTATGCATGGTATGATAGAGACCCATTCTTGTAGTCTAGATTGCCAAATGTACTCAGTGATGCTTTCATTTTAAAAGCGTGAAATGAATATGCCCAGGAGAAACACTAGACACTGTGAATGTTATACTTTGAAGTAGAAGAAAGGTCGAGCGGTAGCGCAGCGGGTTAAGCGCACGTGGCACAAAGGGCAAGGACCAACGTAAAGATACTGGTTCGAGCCCCTTGCTCCCCACCTGCAGGGGCGTCACTTCACAGGTGGTGAAGCAGGTCTGCAAGTGTCTTTCTCTCCTCCTTTCTGTCTCCCCTCCTCTCTCAATTTCTCTCTGTCCTATCCAACAACAATAATAACTGCAACAATAAAACAAGGGCAACAAAAGGGAATTAAAAAAAAGTAGAAGAAAAATATCACTATCTGAAGAGCCAGAATTTTGGAAGACAGGAAAAGTGTAGATTTGTTCAGCTTACCTATAAGATTTATAGATAAGATTTATAGATTTATCTTGTTTTGTTTTTTTTTTACATAGAATCAGAAATGCCAATTCACTGTAGTACTTTGTTTAAATAATAGCTATAAATCCTTGTAGAACCACCTAGGATATTAATCTGTTTTGCATTTGAAAATACATTTCTGTGAAAATATTATCCCTTGTAACTCAAGCTTGAAAACTATTTAAGTAAATACTTTTTTAAAATGTCATGGTCTAGCTACAGTTAAAGTGAAAATGGTTTAAAGTAAATTACATTAGCTCATGATTGGACAGTTTCCCAGGAAAATATAATCCTTGGAAAGTCTTAAAAGAATTGGAAAAGTTGTATTGAAAAATAGAATGAAGTATCTCAGAAGTAGCTTGCCTGTAGGGAAGTCACAATCGAGGAAGAATTTGCCCGTAAATATTCTGCACTCAGGAGGAAGATCGGTTTCTAGAGCTTTTTGCCAGTCACAAGAGAATCCAAGCCATTATTATTAATAAACAACTAAGGTGCTACACTAGTCATTTCACCTAGCACAAAATAGTTAGAATTTTTGTGGCTAAACTTGTGGTGAAATAAGTGGAAGTATTCTGTAAGTAATGAGCTTTTTAATTCCATTAATTCAATCCCAGAAATCAACAGGAGAAACAAAATACTTCATATTTCCTATCTATGGCTTATCTCTGACTAGAATCTTTTTCACAATATACTCAACATAAAAGCATGCACATTGCCAATATACAAAATGAATGCTGGTCACTGAGGTTTTTCTACTTAACAAACATTTATCTAATACTCACTTGGCCTGATTTACTTGGCTCAACCAGAGTTAATAAAGCTTACAGTGGGATACATAAATTTCATTAATTTTTTTTCCCCGCTAGGGCTATTGCTGGTGCGTGCACTATAAACTCACTGCTCCTGTGGCCATTTTTTCAATTTTTTTTTTTTGGGGGGGGATAGGACGGAAAGAAATTGAGAGGGGGAGTGGAAGATAAAGAAGGGAGAGAGAAAGACACAGGCAGACCTGCTGAAGCAAGCCACACATCCTATAGGTGGGGAGCTAGGGGCTTGAACTGGGATCCTTGTACAGGTTCTTATGCTTTATACTATGTGTATTTAACCCAGTGCGCCACCACCAAGCCCCTAAATTTTTTACTAAATAATATGTGTGGAAGGATCTTTTGTTGTTTATGTATATGTTTATGTATATGTTTATGTATATATTTATGTATATGTTGAGGCATATACATAGTTGTGGATGTTCTTTTCTTTTGGTATCCTCTTTTCATAACTCAGACAGCACAGGGTGCTTGCCTCGATTTAATATTCTTTGTTATATTTATTGTTGGTTTTCTTTCACGGCCGCTGCTATGTTGTGCACTCACATAACACTTAGAAAAGTGCCTGGCTCATGTAGGCGGTCAGTGAGCATTGGTTGAATAGAAGTAAACACCTCTCAAGAAAGGTTGACTTCAACTACCAAGCACAAGATGCGATTATTTGAAGTCTGATGGGGAAATCGACTACCAGGATGGGAAGGCTGAGTGGAGTTTAGAATTTTTGGTACTTGTGTTGCGTGGCACGCATGGTCGATCGGAGTCCCATCCGGTTTGTTGCATCTCCGATGAAAAAGAATTTCCAGGGACACGCGTTCAGGTGTATGATTTCTAAATTCTTTATTAGACGTAAAAAGTAAAAGTTAGGAGGAAAGACTCAGGGGATAGATTTCCCGAGGGTCTTTGGGCCGAAAAAAAGCAGGCTAAAAACCCAAGGTTCGTGACCAAGACTGAAGATCCCCTTTGTCCAGGATCTGTTCCTCTTGCAATGCCCCTGACATCACACTGGGGCCCACTTTTCATTGGCCCGATGGGGGTAAACTCCTCCCCTTTCATATAGTGCAAAAGGAAAAAGGGAACCCTTCACCAAGGGAATCTCTGTTGCACATGTGCAAACCCAGCGAAAACAGACTATGCTAGAAATATGCTAGCGTGCATCCCAGTTCCATGTGTGCAAACCCCGCGAAAACAGAATGTACTCCCTAGGATGCCCTGTATCCTGAAGTTTCCCTCAACACTGGGACTCAATAATACCTGAAACTTGATGGTGAAATAAGATGAAAGACTTTACAGAAGATGGGAGAGGGAGGGACTCTCAGCCATTTGCATTTTCACAGTAACCTTTGGAGATGCTTTTCCTCAGGAGGATTCAGCTTTCTTAGATAACCTGGCACTTGTCACACTGTAATTTTATTCCTTAGTTAAATGTAGTATACTTACATTGGAAAGCAAGGAGGGTTTAGATATAGTTGTGAAATCTGTCTGTCTACATGGACATTGCCCATAAAGCATGTGTTTATGCCTCTTATTTATAGAATTCTCCTAGGACCTAATGCTCTCTCCTACATGTAAGTAAGCCAACTTTCAAATCTTTAAGCCAGGATTGATGACTGTCTAAATCATAGTTTAGTCAAACTCTGTCCAGTTCATAGTCAAGTGTTGTTGTTTTTAACATAAACTGACTCCAAATAAGTTCTAGACATTGGGGATTTCTCTTCATACATATATGCCCCAGTAAAACAAATTAAATGTTATATATGCAAGAGGAAATAAAATCCTTGAATAGGTATCAATGACATGGTTTTTCTCAAGAATAATTCTACCAACATGTACTCCTAGAGATTGTCCTCTCTACCCGAGATGAATCTGTGTTGGGGCTGCTTGTGGATCGTCCTCGAACGGAGTCTTCTTCTGAGTGTAGAGAATGGGAAGTCTGACCCATGTCAGCTTCATTGTCAAGGTAATAACCATCAAAGGCCACGGCTTGAACTGCATCTATATTGTACATTCCAGAAAACTGACAAAAAAGACTTTCGTTAGTTATAAATATGGTTCCTATAAATAAAAATCATAGTAAAAATATGAACAGTTATATTTTTTTAATTGTTTCAATTGATCAATAAATGCTTTAGTTATTTTAATGAACAGTATTCTGACTTTGCTTCTGGTGCTTGATTTAGAGTCACTTTAATAACAAATGGAAAAACACCATCTTGGAGATCTAGCTTTAATAGGAATTTAGCAATTAAAATTATTTCCATAGAGATATTTGAACATTATGCAAATAAATATTACACAACTATGATGTCAATGCTTTCTTTTTTTAACTGAAAAAATTTTGTTATTCTTTATTTTCCTTTTTGTTGCCCTTGTTTTATTATTGTTGCAGTTATTACTGTTGTTGTTGTTGGATAGGACAGAGAGAAATGAAGAGAGGAGGGGAAGACAGAGAGGGGGAGAGAAAAATAGACACCTGCAGACCTGCTTCACCGCCTGTGAAATTGTGAAATGACTTCTCTGCAGGTGGGGAGCCAGGGCTCGAACCAGGATCCTTTCCCCGGTCTTTGTGCTTCACGCCACGTGTGCTTAACCCGCGGTGCTACCACCGGGGCCAACCATATATTTTTCCTCTTCAGAAAAAACATATAAGTATATTCAGTATGTTTTTGTTACCTAGTAATCAATTCATTTATGCTTAAATTTGAGGCAGGGTAGGAAAAGATTCTAGCTGCTCTTTTTTTAACTTTTTTTTTCTTTATTGGGGGATTTATGGTTTACAGTCGACAGTAAAATACAATAGTTTCTACATGTGTAACCTTTCTCAGCTTTGCACATAACAATTCAACCCCCTCTAGGTTCTCCTCTGCCATCAAGTTCTAGGACCAGAACTCACTTACCCCCACCCTAGAGCCTTTTCCTTTGGTGCAATAAAAACTAAACTTCCCGTCTTTTTTTTTTTCTTGGCCTCTAGTCGCTGGGGGTTCAGTGCTGGAACTCATGAAGTGTTCCCCCTGTAGGTGGGGATCCAGCTAGAGTTCATGAGTGTATCTTTTCTTTTTTTTTAAATTTATTTATTCCCTTTTGTTGCCCTTGTTGCAATTATTATTGTTGCCGTTGTTGCATAGGACAGAGAGAAATGGAGAGAGGAGAGGAAGACAGAGAGGAGGAGAGACACCTGTAGACCTACTTCACCACTTGTGAAGTGACTCCCCTTCAGGTGGGGAGCCGGAGACTCAAACCAGTATCCTTCCCCAGGTCCTTGGGCTTTGTTAACCCCCTGCGCTACTGCCCGACTCCCATGAGTATCTTTTCAAGTAGCACTTATTATGTGTGCTTAAGGGCACTGAGCAACTCTGGTTTATGGTGGTGCATGGGATTGGACCTGGGACTTCAGAGCCTCAGCATGAGAGTCTCTTTACATAACCATTATGATACCTAACCCCTCCCCCACAGCTGCTCTTTTAAAATGCAGATTAGCTAGTCTTCACATTTTTGTTAAAAAGTACCTTTCAATGATATTAACATAGCCCTGAGAAACAACTTGAAATTGGCTTACTGTTTGGAAGGAGCAAATCATCCTTGCTTTCTGACTCCTGTTTCTGGTTGAATGTAAACTACTGTTTTTCTTTAAGGTAATGTTCTGAGAATACTAGCAGTTCTCACAGGTACGGAGCTGTATCTAGGAAGCAGCTGTTACTAATTGATTTTTGAGAAAACAAAATCACTTCTCAGTCTCTAGGGAAGTTTAAGACAAACAAATATGAATAGACTGCTACTAGATGAGACTCTTCAAAACTTAAATAGGAAACCACAGAGTAAAGTTTGCCAAACATGCATATGGTTCATAATACAAAACAAACAAACCAAACAAACAAAAACACTATTTCACTGAATTCAAAGACGGATACCATTTATGTAGTCAATAAATTAGCTTGGGCCTGTGAGAGATGGTTAGGTCTTCAAAGGAACATGAATAGAACAACTGTTCAGTACAAAAATTCTTTTTATAAATTGTTATCTGTGACCACCTGTGGCCAGTGGTTTTGTATTCTTTAGGTCAGCTCCTTGCAGTGCTTGCGAATCCTCCAGCAGAGACCCTCAGACTCTATTCCTCCTCTCCTTATTTAGGGAGATTATGAGCTCTGAAGCCCAGCCAAGGGGTGAAGGAGACAGTTCTGCATCAGGTATAAAAGATGGGAGAAGGATGAAGGGGGCACGCTGCTGCCTGATGGCCTCTGTTGCCCTTTTGCAAAAGAATAAATGCCTTCCTTCAGCTCCTTATTTATGCCTTGATAAGTAATTTTTTTCTTTTTTTTATTGGGGAATTAATGTTTTACATTCAACAGTAAGTACAATAGTTTGTACATGCATAACATTCCCCAGTTTCCCATATAACAATACAACCCCCACTAGGTCCTCTGAATCCTTCTTGGACCTGTATTCTCCCCACCCACCCACCCCAGAGTCTTTTACTTTGGTGCAATACGCCAATTTCATTTCAGGTTCTACTTCTGTTTTCTTTTCTGATCTTGTTTTTCAACTTCTGCTTGAGAGTGAGATCATCCCATATTCATCCTTCTGTTTCTGACTTATGTCACTCAACATGATTTTTTCAAGGTCCATCCAAGATCGGCTGAAAACGGTGAAGTCAACATTTTTTATAGCTGAGTAGTATTCCATTGTGTATATAGACCACAACTTGATCAGCCACTCATCTGTTGTTGGACACCTGGGTTACTTCCAGGTTTTGGCTATTACAAATTGTGCCACCAAGAACATATGTGTACACAGATCCCAGGAGAAGGATTGCAGGATCATAGGGTAGGTCCATTCCTAGCCTTCTGAGAGTTCTCCAGACTGTTCTCCACAGAGGTTGGACCAATTGACATTCCCACCAGCAGTGCAGGAGGATTACTTTGACCCCACACCCTCTCCAGCATTTGCTGCTGCTACCTTTTCTGATGTATGACATTCTCACAGGAGTGAAGTGGTATCTCATTGTTGTCTTTATTTGCATTTCTCTGACAATCAGAGACTTGGAGCATTTGTTCATGTGTTTCTTGGCCTTTTGGATCTCTTCTTGTAGTGAATATTCTGTCCATGTCCTCCCCCCATTTTTGGATGGGCTTATTTGTTGTCTTGTTGTTGAGTTTGGCAAGCTCTTTATATATGTTGGTTATGAAACTCTTATCTGATGTATGGCATGTAAAGGTCTTCTCCCATTCTGTGAGGGGTCTGTTGGTTTGGGTAGTGGTTTCTTTTGCTGTGAAGAAGCTTTTTAATTTGATGTAGTCCCATAGGTTTATACTTGCCTTAGTCTTCTTTGTAATTGGATTTGTTTCATTGAAGATGTCTTTAGAATTTATGCGGAAAAGAGTTCTGCCAATATTTTCCTCTAAGTATCTGATAGTTTGTGGTCTAACATCCAAGTCCTTGATCCACTTGGAATTTACTTTTGTATTTGGTGAAATATAGTGGTTTAGTTTCATTCTTCTGCATGTTTCAACCCATTGTTTCCAACACCATTTGTTGAAGAGACTCTGCTTTCCCCATGGAATAGTCTGAGCCCCTTTGTCAAAGACTAGATGTCCGTAGGTGTGGGGGGATGAGTAATTTTAGTTGGATGTCATTTACAACAAGCCCACACTTGACTTCTGTGGTCCCACTTTTTTTTAGTTGTAGAAACTTTCCATCATAAAATGAATACTGACAACGTAAACATGAAATGGATCAAGACTGAATAACTAACCCCAGATAGCCAATGATAACAACAACTTATCCAGCTGATTTGGGGAAAATGCTATGTACAATCTCTGCAGTGATTTCTCTTAGCCACTCAAAACACTGCAGCAGCATCCCACCGGACACCAGTTTATTGCAACAACAAAAAATGACATTTTTATGTTAAAGACTGAAAGTGGAAGAGCAAGGAGTCACTGTGAGTCTCCATCTATACACTTGACTAAATCGCTCAGTGCACAATTTACCAGTAGGATGCCAACTTCCAAAGGTTTTATGTGTTGGTGTTTCAAGAGAAACAATTTTAGAACGGTCTTTAAATCTTCATGCTGGCTACAAATAAGCACATAGTTAAGGCATATTTCATCTTAACTAATGATCTATTATTTCACGCTGAGTTCTAAGTCTTGAAGAAAACACTGACTAAAAGGGAATAGTTTCCTTTTCCCCTGCTGGTCAGTAGGGACACATTTTTTCCAAGGTCTTCATTGTTCTCCTGCCTCTTTGTACCCTTTGTACCTGGAGGTGGGAAAGGTGGTAGTAAGAAGAAGTTTTGGGAGCAGGGTGGTAGTACATTTGGCAGTGTGTACAAAGACCCAGGTTCAAGCTTCATGAGCAGTAAAACAGTGCTGCAGGTCTCTCTCTTTTTTTTCACTCTTTCTCCCCCTTTCTGTCTATCTAAAATGAATAAATAAATAACATGTAAAAGTATTTGTAAAACTATTCTTGATTTCTTTTACTTTTTAGCCTTTATTTAGTATTGGAGACAGCCAGAAATTGAGAGGAGAGGAAGAGATGTAGAGGAAGAGAGACAGGGAGACACCTGCAGCCCTGCTTCACCGCTCACAAAGCTCCCCGTCCCCCACAAGTAGGGACCAGGAGCTCAAACCTAGGTCCTTGTTCATTGTAATATTTGTAATCAGTTGACTTTTGAAGTGCAGTAACTTATGTTAGTTCTCATTACAGAACTGGTGCTCCAACCTTGATGAAGTGAAGCAGGCTGGAGTCAACTGATCCATATTTATCAGGCAATGTCACCAAAGCTATGAGATCACTCTTAGAGCCTAGAAGCGCCTCCCTTATTCTAAGTATATCATGGGAGCAGGGCCTTACTTTATGATCTCCCACTCTCCTGAGGGACAGAGAGAAACATAAGCCCCAGTTCTTGGAAGGGAGAAACAGATTGGCCTCTTGATTACAGTACAAACTTGGGGGAGTCGGGCAGTAGCGCAGCAGGTTAAGTGCACATGGCATGAAGCACAAGGGCCCGCTTAAGGATCCGGGTTCGAGACCCTGGCTCCCCACCTGCAGGGGAGTTGCTTCACAAGTGGTGAAGCAGGTCTGCAGGTGTCTATCTTTCTCTCCCCCCTCTCTGTCTTCCCTTCCTCTCTCCATTTCTCTCTGTCCTATCCAACAACAACAACAACAACAACAAAAAAAAACAATAACTACAACAACAATAAAAAACCAAGGGCAACAAAAGGGAATAAATAAATAAATATTTTTTACAAAAGAGTACAAACTTGGGACAGGGGGAGTAGGTGGTGGTGTACACAGTTGAGGGCACACATTGCCATGTATAAGGACCCAGTTCAAGTCCAGCTTCCTACATACAGGGGGGATGCTTCATAATGCTTCAGGTCTACAGGAGGCTATCTTTTTCTCTCCCTCTATGTCTCCCCACTCCCCCCATTTTCTCTGTGTCTTATCAAATAAAAACAGAAAGAAAAAAAGGGGGGAGGGAAATGGCCACCAGGAGCAGTGGATTCAAAGTGTGGCACCAAGCCCCAGTGATAAGCCTTGGGGGGTTTGGGGGGGAGGGGACACCACATTTTGAAAGAGATCCAAAAGCAAATTTAATTCTTTTACTGTGAGAACTTGACCAAGTTACTATCCACCTGTGTCTACTTTACCTCTACAAAACAAGGATGATAAAATTTTGAACACTTGGGGTTACTTTGTGAATTAAATGTCATAATATTTAGGCAGCTAGCATGACAAGTGCCCTTAAATGCTAGATAGTATTATGATTTTCATCATCTGTTCTTGAAAGGATGTGGTTTGCACAACTCCTTCCACTCAAGGAGTAAAGTCAGAGAACAGGAGCATATTCAGAGCAAATCTTAGGACAGGGTTAGATAGCATAATGGTCATGCAAAGAGACTCTGATGCCTGAGGCTCCAAAGTCCCAGGTTCATTCCCTGACAGCACCATAAGCCAGAGCTGAGCAGTGCTCTGGTAAAAAGAAAAAAAAAAAAAAATGTGAGAGCAAATCTTCACACCCCCTCCCAAGATCTCTTAACCCAGGTAAAAAGGGATAGTAATTCCAAAACTAGCCAGCACAGAGCATTGACTAATTTTCAGCATTATATGCTTGCCATCCTGTTAACTTGCATCTTGACGACGTCTATAGACTTAATACAAGGAGTGTTTTCTTCCCCTCCCCCCTCATATTCCGAAAGGAATCCCCTAGACAAAGGAGACAGTAC
Organism: Erinaceus europaeus; assembly: GCF_950295315.1. Taxonomy (NCBI): domain Eukaryota; kingdom Metazoa; phylum Chordata; class Mammalia; order Eulipotyphla; family Erinaceidae; genus Erinaceus; species Erinaceus europaeus. Next base: position 80,720,293 of record NC_080175.1, on the reverse strand, counting down.
CTGCCCTCTCTTCCTGAACTGTTTCGGCTCTTCCACTGTGGCGAGGCAGTTCACAGCTGCATACTCAGTGACTGACAGGAACTCAAAGAGGGAGCTGACCCACAGATGCACACCCACTGCCTTGATGTAGGACACTTGGGGTGTAGAAGCACTCATGCCAGTGATGATTGTTGAAATGGTCAGCGCTGTGGTGATTCCTGCCATTTGAGAAGCAAGCGAGGAGCTCAGTTATGTAACCATTCAATTCCCAGATCTGGATTCTATCACCAGATATATTTCACCCATGTTTGGTAACCAAAGAGGGAGAGAAATTGCTGCTTGTTAACCTAGTACACATCTTAAGTAAGAAGGTCTCATTAAATTTCTTTCCATTTTCTCTTTCTTATACTCTCTTGCTTGTTTCCGCAAACACTTTCATCCCACAATCTGTAGACGTTACTGGTTCAGACATGGCTTCAAGAACTTAGTGTTTCCTGCCCTTAAATGGGCCTCTTCTGACCATCCTAAAAAAGTAAAAGTGTATTCAACTGAAAAAAATTCTCTGGGAGGAAAGACCGTAGGGGGAAAAATGGGCAAAAATATATATAGATTAGAGTCGTGCGGTAGAGCAGCGGGTTAAGCGCATGTGACAGCAAAGCGCGAGGACCAGTGTGAGGATCCCAGTTGGAGTCCCCCGCTCCCCACCTGCAGGGGAGTCGCTTCAAAGGTGGCGAAGCAGGTCTGCAGGTGGCTATCTTTCTCTCCCCCTCTCTGTTTTCCCCTCCTCTCTGCCTTTCTCTGTCCTATCCAACAACCACAACATCAATAACAATAATAATAACAAAAACAATAAAACAAGGGCAACAAACAGGAAATAAATAAATACTAAAGAAATCTAAAAAATATATATCTATATATAGAGAGGTATACCTTGAGAGAACCGCTGCAGTTTCCAGTGGAGGGAATGGGGACGAAGAACTCTGGTGGTGGGAACAGTGTGGAATTGTACTCCTGTTAATTAATTAATTAATTAATTAATTAATTAATTTATTTTCCCTCTTGCCCTTTTTTTTTATTGTTGTAGTTACTATTGTTGTTGATGTCGTCATTGCTGGATAAGACAGAGAGAAATGGAGAGAGGAGGGGAAGACAGAGAGGGGAAGAGAAAGATAGACACCTGCAGACCTGCTTCACCACTTGTGAAGTGACTCCCAGGCAGGTGGGGAGCCGGGTGCTTGAACTGGAATCCTTAAGCCAGTCCTTGCGATTGGCACCACGTGCGCTTAACCCACTGCGCTACCGCCTGACCCTTGTACTCCTGTTATTTTGTAATTTTATAAATCACTAATAAAAAATAGGGGAAAAATTTAAAAAGGAAAAAGGAATAATATACAGCAAAAATTCTTTCGTGTGGGGGAGATAGCATAATGGTTATGCAAAAATACTTCAGTGCCTGAAGCTTTAAAGTTCTAGATTCAATCACCCTGCACCCTCACAGGTTAGAGCTGAGCAGTGTTCTGGTCAGTCTATCTATCTATTTGTCTCTCTCTCTACCAGCTATCTCTTTCTCTCATTAAAATAAAAAACAAATGGGGCCAGGCAGTGGCACACCTGGTTAGGCACACACATAGTGTGCAAGGACCCAGGTTCAAGCCCCTGGCCCCCACCTACAGAGAGAAAACTTTTTAAGTGGTGAAGCATGGCTTCAAGTATCTCTGTCTCTTTCCCTCTATATCTTCCCCCTGTTAATTTCTCTGTCTCTATCCAAATAAAAAAATAAAACAAATAAAAAAATAAATTAAATATTTAAAAAATACATTAAAAAAAAGAAGAAGAAGAATGAAAGATCTAGTTTTCTAATTAAAAAAAAAATTCTCCTGGGAGAGAAATAATAGAATTGATTCCGCTAATATTTCCTAGAATTTTAAAGCTTTTACTAAGAATTTGTCTTTGTGTCAGTCTTTAACTTTTCATTTGTCAGAGGGGAGGTTATTTCTTTTTTTTTTTTTTTTTTTTTTTTTTTTTTACCAGAACACTGTTCAGCTCTGGCTTATGGTGGTGTGGGGGATTGAACATGGGACTTTGGCGTCTCAGGCATGAGAGTCTGTTTGCATAACCATTATGCTATCTACCCTCCACCCAGTTATTCTTTTTTAAAAAATATTTATTTATTTACTCCTTTTTGTTGCCCTTGTTGTATTACTGTTGTAGTTATTATTATTGTCATCGTTGTTGGATAGGACAGAGAGAAATGGAGAGAGAGAGGAGGGGAAGACAGAGAAGGGGAGAGAAAGACACCTGTAGACCTGCTTCACTGCCTGTGAAGTGACACCCCTGCAGGTGAGGAGCCAGGGGCTGGAACAGGAATTCTAATGCCAGTCCTTGCTCTTTGCATCAAGTGTGCTTAACCCGCTGTGCTACCTCCTGATTCCTGACTGGTTATTTCTTTTTTAGTGAGTTTTAGCAGCACTAATCATTGCTACTATCCACATTTTTATTTCATATAGGATATTTACAACTCATCACCATCACTCATAATTTGTGACTTGTTAGGGAAACTACAGTCCAGTTGAGACTCAGAATGGAAATGTACTAATGGAACATGTGTGACTATTTGCTGAGCAACAAAATTGCCAGCCTCTCTCTCTGTCTCTCTGTCTCTGTTATTGGATAGGACAGAGATGGGGGTGAGGAGGAAGACTGAGAGGGAGAAGATAGACACCTGCAGCCCTGCTTCACCACTCGTGAAGCGTCTTCCCCCCAACTGCGGGTGGTTGGGGGCGGGTGATGGGGGGGGTGGAGGGAGAGGTGTCCAACCCAGATCTTTGAGCAAGTCCTTGTGTTTTGTACTATGTCACTTTCTCTTCTTCTTTTCCTTCTCCTGTTTTCTTCTCTTCCTTTTCTCCCCTTATAACTGTCTTCCTCTCTCCTTTCCTTTTCCTCTCCTTTCTCTTTATCCACTGCACCACCTCCTGGACCACTCTTTTCTCTCCTTTCTCTTTAACCTACACTATGAGTATCAGAGGTCATGAGATCTGGGTTCTGGAGGACAGTGGAGAAAGAAGTGACTGAAATTTCCTTAATAACATGCTGACCTTGGGGAAGGATAATCCATGTCTATACTAATTCTCAGAGAAATATTAGAAGAGTACCACCTGGAGAGAAGTATAGTATTATAGATATTTGAAATGTACACTGTCAGACATGGTTTTAATTTTTAACTACCCAACAGGGAGGTGCAAATGGATTTTTATAAGTTGTGAAGACATATTAATATCAACAGAGTTCTAAACAGCAGGAAGAGTGCTGTGATTTACTCCTAGATGTGCAGACACAGTGTGGGGGCAGCTTTCAATACATATCTTCTCTTTCAACAATAATTCTGCCTGGTTCTTGACAGATGCCCATATCAAAGAAAATGACAACTCTACAGAGCTGCTCAATTTTGATTGAGATGTTGTATGGTCCAGATCAACATAAAGTGGAAATTTGACAGTCACTGTGGGATGGCCTGAATCTTGCCTTCACACTGAATCAAATCACAAATAAAAAACTGAGCTGGGCATGTGCTGCGCCTGTAGTCCCAGCGACCTGGGGAGGCTGATGCTTGAAGGATGGTTTGAACCTGGGAATTTGGGCTGTGGTTCACAATGGTGACTGGGTGTCCCCACTAAGTTTGGCACTGATATGGTGACCTCCCGGGAGAGGGGACCAACAGGTTGCCTAAGGAGCAGTGATCCAGCCCAGGTCAGAAATGGAACATGTCAAAACTCCTGTACTGATCAAATAAAACACTGATGCTACTCCTGCCTTGAACATTAAATGAATGCCAACAGCCACAGTCTTAGTGAGTCATAGGTTTACCACAGTACTGATGGTATTGGCAATCTGCTTCTCAGTGAGTGCCTTGCTACATAGACAAGTAGATGTGGGACTTTTATTAATGATACTGGTATAGATGCAGCTGCAGGCAGGATCATTAGAAAATTTGATTTGCTTCACAGACTGTTTGCCAACTCCAATCCTAGATAAGCAATATTGCTACATCCTACAGAAAAGAAATCTGAGATAAGAGTGGAGCAATAGTTTTTGCTCTCCTCTCCTCTCCCGGATCAACTAGGAATACCCAAGGAGACTACCTGGGACTGAAACAAGACAGGACTAGAATGACTTCAGGAACCCACCAAATCACTGGTGAGTGCAAACACATGTGGGTGGTGGACAGAGAGGAGCCTAGGGAGAGATTAAGTGGCTGGTAACAGTCTGGCAGTTTACCAGTTGAGACACCACCTCCAATCTGTTCCACCAACAAGGGGACAGCTGAAGGGAAGAGAGGACTCCCTGAGACTCACCAACGGCAACTGTGATTCTTCATTGCTACTGCCCTCAGAATCTGGAGCAGCGGCAGGGAGGCCCTGTGCTGACACCAGGGGACAGAGAACTAACCAAGAAACTCAGGAGAAGATCTGTACCTTGGTGGAATAGTGATGGGGCTGTGAAAGTCTCTTTGCATAACCACTGGATTATCTCTGCCACTCCCTGCTTTATCTCTTGGTCAGAGTCAGTGATTAAGCTAAGAAGCCTCCTTATAGTTTAAGAGCCCCCAGGCTCCCATAGTCTACAGGGAAGAAAAAGCACAAACGAGGCTTTTAAACCACTGAGCTCCAAATCAGGGATTAAAATACTGTTGAAACAACTGTTAACTTCCACAACTGTGAATCCTTTAATTACCTTACTTAGACACAAGTCAACCCAGGCAAGAGTGATCAGTAATTTGAAAAGTACTGAGAAAGGGACCTCATAACATACTACATAAAATGGTTAAACCAACAAGAAGAAATATTGAAGAGTGGAGAAATAACTAGCTTATCCTATCAGGAGCAGGGCTGAAACTACTCTCTCTCTCTTTTAATTTTCTTTTTTTTGCGGGGGGGAGGGGTTGGGAGGTAGCACACCTGATTTAACGCATATGTTACAATGGGCAAGGACCAGGGTTCAAGCCCTAGGGTACCCACCTGCAGAGGGAAAGCTTCACAAGTGGTGAAGCAGGGCTGCAGGTGTCTCTTTGTCTCTCTCCCTCGCTAGCTCCCTCTGCTTTCTCAATTTCTCTGTCTCTATTCAATAATGAAATAAACAAATATATAAAATATTTTTTAAAAGTAAGACCTTTGAATGTAGAACTTGATGTCACAGGCCTTACCTGTATTGTGACATGCGACATCATCTCCCAGCTCTGAGGGCTCAGGTGTACTCCTTCTGCCCTCTCCTATTTCACCTGCTCAGCTCTGGGCAGAGGGCCTAAGGTCAAGTTCAGCTGGGGCCACCCAATTGGAACTTGGGCTAAATTTCTGCCAGGAGACATTTCTGATTAAAAAAAAAAAAAGACACAGGCCAGCTCATAGAGGTTGAGGCCTGGGTAGTCGTGCCTGTAGCCTGAGGAGGTGACTTTGGAAACCTGAAAGTAGAGAAGTCAGGAATTCAAAGAACTGGGTGGGGGGGGGGGAGTGGGGAGAGACCCAGCCAGGGGAAACGAAATGGGAGCCACCAGGCAAGGTAGGCGGGAGGAGGAGCCTCAGCCAGCTGGGGAGAGAAGGACTGGTCGAGGTGGAGTGCCCTCTGGGGAGCCAGGAGAACCCCACAGGCTCCTGGTACCTCTTTTAATTTTCATTAAATTTTTTTTTGTTATCTTTACTTATTAAAGACAGCCAGAAATCAAGTGGGTAGGAGGAGCTAGAGAGGGGGAGAGACAGGGAGACTCCTGCAACACTGCTTCACCACTCGCAAAGCTCTCCCCCTGCAGGTGGGGACCCACCCGGGGCTTGAACAGGGTCCTTGTGCAATGTAACACGTGTGCAATGCACATGCTCAACCAGGTGCACCACCACCCAGCCTCCTAAAACCATTTTCTCTAAGTGCATCCCATGCCTTTTATATGCAAACTTAGGGGACCTGGTTTAATGCATGTGTTATACTGTGCAAGGACTCCAGTTTCAGGCTTCAGGCCCCAACTGCAGGGGGAAAGCTTTGCGAGTGGTAAAGTAGTTGCAGTTGTCTCTCTTTCTCTCTCCTTCTCTATCAACCCCTTCCCTCTTGATTTCTGGATGTCTCTATCTAATAAATAAATAAAGATAATTTAAAACAATTTTTAAAAACCCTGAATTCCTCTCATTCTGGATCCATAACCGGCTTTCCTTTTGCATTCAAAATTATAAATCAGTCTTCACATAGGGAGTATCCCTGAGGAGAAAAACTTGCTCGCTACAAAACTGAGTACAGAAAGTTGAGAAGCATGAAGGTACTTTGTGCTTTACTTTTTGCTTGCTTTGTTTTTAAACTTTTATTTATATAAAGGAAACACTGACAAAAACCATAGGATAAGAGAGGTACAACTCTACACAGTTCCCACCACCAAAATTCCATATCCCATCCCTTCCCCTGACAGCTTTCCTATTCTTTATCCCTCTGTGAGTATGGACACAGGGTCATTATGGGGTGCAGAAGGTGGAAGGTCTAGGCTTTTTTTTTTTTTAAACTTACTTTGCCAACAGTTTATTACATGATATCACTACTCTTGGTGAACTCTCTATGGTTTAATCCAGGTAGAGGATGAGAGACAGAGAGGGAGATAGAGAAGGAATGATACCACATCACCACTCCACGACTCATTAAGCTTTTCTGTGTAGGTATTCCTATGTGGTAACTGAGGACTTGGAACCAGGTCCTTGCACATGGTAACATGCACCACCTACTGAACTATCTTCCAACCACTGGCTACTTTGTGTTTTGTACTTTCCACAGGTTAAAAGTCTTACTGCTTTCAAAATTGTACTGGTAAAGTGAAATGAATCTTTAGTGAACTCATGTTGTAACTTGCTTCATCAGTTAAAATTTAAAATGTGGTGGGAGTCGGGCGGTAGCGCAGCGGGTTAAGCGCAGGTGGCGCTAAGCACAAGGACCAGCAGAAGGATCCCGGTTCGAGCCCCCGGCTCCCCACCTGCAGGGGAGTCACTTCACAGGCGGTGAAGCAGGTCTGCAGGTGTCTGTCTTTCTCTCCCCCCTCTCTGTCTTCCCCTCCTCTCTCCATTTCTCTCTGTCCTATCCAACAACAATGACATCAATAATAACTACAACAATAAAAAAAACAAGGGCAACAAAAAGAATAAATAAATAAAAATTATTTAAAAATTTATTTAAAAAATTTTTAATGTGTTCTCTCTCTCTCTTCTTTTCTCTCTCCTGTGTGTATGTCTCACCTTGTTTCTCCCTCCACTCTCAACTTTTCTGTCTCTAAAATATATAAATAAAAATATTTTAGAAAAGAAAAATCAAAAAGAAAGAACAAAAATGGCCACCAGTATTAACCAAGTAGTTTAGGCACTGAGACCCAGCAATAGCCCTGGTGACAACAACAAACCCTTGATTTTTAAAATAGACAATAGCAAGAAAATTAGTGGAGATAATGGCACTTAAAACAAACGCACAGTTTTGCATGGCAGACAGGCCTCATTATGTATTTTAGATTGATAATTTTGGGGCCAATTAAAGGAAATTGTACTATCTGTATTTCCCAGGCAGCAATAATCTATTAGTCATTTTCTTTAAAAAGATGTTTACTTCAAATAATTTATTATTGATATTTACTCTTAAACCAACATTCTAGTTTTCCCTGGTTAAAATGAGTAATAAAAATTGAGAATGAGGAGGAGGGGTTGTTGACTAGAAGGAGTAAAGGATGGAAACTGACACATAAATTCCTGAAGTAATAGGATTTGAAGTCAGGAGTATAATTGCTACATTAAATGTACTTAAATCTTGAGCTCTCCCTTAGAACTACATTAATCTTAACAAATTGCTTTCTGTTCAAACCCATTAAAGTTAACATATCAATGAAGGAGTTTTTAATTATATGAAGTGAATGTTTAGTCAAGGGAAAAAATATAGTTGGGGTTAGAAATGCAGCTTCCAAATATGGGAAAGGTGTATAGATATTGTTGACTGTAAACCCCATCGATTTGATCTGATCTGGGGCCCATATTCAGCTTAGGAGCCTATGTGACCTCTGCATCCCTGTAGGTCTGAGCTCACATTCTGTGGTCATCAGTAGGAACCTTCCAAGCTGCCCCAATTTCAGGACCCATCTTCCTCAGGTGTAGCATAGAGTATGTTGTCCAGTCTCCCTTCGGATGATGGAACATTCTCTACCGTTGTTCATCCAGGTTGAGGGCAAGGTCCTATGGGTGCCCACAAAGGAGTCTATTGTGTTGTTCCTGATAGAGATGACTGGTAACAATGGAGAGAGGGGTTTATTCGAGGTCTGTTAAAGATTAGGAAAACTATCAGAGGAGGGGATGGGATACAGACTTCTGGTGGTGGGAATTGTGTGGAGTTCTAACCCTCTTATCCTATGGTTTGTCAATGTCTCCTTTTGTAAATAAAATAATACATGAATAAAATCATAGAAAAAGAAAAAAAATGCAGCTTCCAATGGAGGAGATGGGACATGGAACTCTGGTGATAGGAACTGTGTGGAATTGTATCCCTGTTATCTTACAGTCTTGTTAAACCTTATTAAGTCACTAATAAAAAATTTTAAAAAAGAAGAAATGCATCTTCCTACCTACTATGTTTTTATGCATGGTTAGGAATGTAAACGAGGCAACATTTAGTCTGGCCATTAGATTACTCTCCTGACCCACTATGTGTTCACCATATTAACTCCTAAGAACCCTACAACCTAAGGAAAATTATTTGTATTTGAGTTTTTTTTTTAATTTCTTTATTGGGGGATTAATGTTTTACATTTGGCAGTAAATACAATAGTTTGTACATGCATAACATTTCTCAGTTTTCCATATAACAATACAACCCCCACTAGGTCCTCTGTCATCGATTTTGGACCTGTACTCTGCCCCCTACCTGTGGGGAACTATTTGGCTGAGGTTGAGCATGGTGTGAACTGCTGGTGAAAAAAAACGGGTGCCTGGAGCCACACCATCAGTCTTCCCCACCCGGGGTCAAGCAGGGGGGGCCTCGGCCTCCAGGAGTTTGTCCCCCAGTCAGACTTCCCCATCCCACAAGGGCCCCACATTCTTCTAATGCAATAGTTCACTTCCTTGTTCCTAAACCAGTTGGCCCGCTCTACAATTACTAGAAACCCCCTCACCACTTCCCTGTCTCCCGTTCCTTTTGACCATATATGGCCCGATTCCCCCTGCCCACACAAAGACCCTCCCTCTCCCTCTCTCTCCCTGTGTACCTACTGATAATCTCACCTCTTCATTCCCAAACCAGCCAGACCACCCACCTAACAATTACTGGAAGAACCTCCACCTTTTCTCAACCTCCTGGTGCTTTAACCATATAAGGTAAAACAAACTGCTTCCTCCGACCGCCCTTTGCATCCCCCACCACCCTTTAAAAACTCTGTTCTGCCACTCAATAAACGGGTTATCTGCTGCCATAGCCCCCTGGGGTGATCTTTGGTCTCATCTCTTGCCCTGGGTCTCAAAGAGGTGCCCCAGCATGCCCACCCCTGCTGCCTCAGGACAAGTTCTTATCTGCACCTGTCTCTGGTGGCCAACGGGACGGTCACGCAGAGAGAGCTGGACCTTAGATAGGCCCCCTATGAGAACCTGGCACCTACCCACCCCAGTCTTTTACTTTGGTGCAATACACCAACTCCAGTTCAGGTTCTACTAGTGTTTTCTCTTCTGATCTTGTTTTTCAACTTCTGCCTGAGAGTAAGAGCATCCCATATTCAACCTTCTGCATTTGAGTTTTATTTGCTATATTTTACCGTGCATGATGGAGAGTGCTATTGACTTATATGTAGCAGTAGGCATGCAGGCATCATTTATAGGAATACTGAGCCTCTTCACCCCGTTCACTAGTTGTGAATTATGGGTTCTGAAGGAACACTCTTCACCAGAGGACCTAATCCCAGACCTTGTACCACCATGGAGCATAGGTTGGATTTCTGCTCCCTATACCCCTTCTAGGTCAGATGGCACAAAGCCTTATAAGATGACCCAGCAGCAAGTGTGTATTAGGGTAATCCAAGTGAAAGATAATAAGAAGTCCCCAAATTAATCAAGGTAGGAGGAATAGAAAAGAAATGATACACATATTAGAGAACATTCTTTGAGAAGACTGACTCTAGGGGGTCGGGCCATAGCACAGCAAGTTAAGCGCATATGGTATGAAGTGCAAGGACCCATGTAAGGATCCCGGTTCGAGCCCCCAGCTTCCCACCTACACGGGGGTCGCTTCACAAGTGGTGAAGCAGGTCTGGTAGTGTCTGTCTTTCTATCCCCCCTCTGCCTTCCTCGTTCTCTCTCTGTCCTATCCAAGAACAATAATAACAACAAGGGCAAAAAAAAAAAAAAAAAGAAGAAGAAGACTGACTCTAAAAAGTTAAGATCTGTTATAATAGAGCCAGACAGTAGCACACCTGGTAGAGCATACCTGTTACAGTGTACAATCACCCAAGTTCAAGCCCCTGGTCTCCATTGACAGGAGAAGAGCTTCACAAGTGATGAAGCAGTGCTGGAGGTCTCTCTTTCTCTATCTTCCCCTCCCTTCTTGAGTTCTGCCTCTACCCAAATGAATAAATAATTTAATTAATTAGTTAATTAATTGATTAATTAAAAAAAGACATATTAGATACACAGTTCTCTAAGTATGATCTTTGAATCTTCTAGAGTCTCCAAGACACTCTCAGAGAATCTCTATAGTTAACCTGAGCTTTTAAACAATATGAAAACATTTTTTTTAACCTTTTTTCACTGTGTCAGTATTCATACTGACAGTATAAAGGTGGAGAAAATGCTGTTTACCTAGAAGCCACTGCATTCTTCAATTCCCAGAATACACTCCCTACACCCTCACATACAGTGACAAAAGTTCTTAATTTTATAAAATGACATCCCGTTAGGGCCTTTTAACATTCTGGTTGGCAGCATGAGAAGGACAGATATGTATAAAACACTTTTACATATCAAAGAACAATGAATTACTTTTAAATCAACATTCTAGTTTTCCCCAGTTAAAATGAACAATAAAAATAGAGAATGAGGAGGAGGCTTGTTGAATAGAAGGAGTAAAGGATGAGGAAACTGACCCATAAATTCCTACTTTGGGGTGGGGAAGAGTTCAGGCAATTAAACTGAGAATGAGTTATAATGTTTTAGAAAATGGAAGATATTTTTACTTCAAAGAACAACTGACACAGAAACTATTGTTCAGATGTGGGTAGTTGGCAGGCATTTCCTCAAATTTGAGAGCAGTTAAGTCTGCCACTTCAAAACAACTACTTGTATTTGTTGTCAAATGATAAAAGTTGAGTTACTGAGCCAAAACTATAATGATGACTTGCACCCAGGCCAGAAAGGATTGGCAGGATATATTCAAAGTCTTGAATGGAAAACACATCCACCCACGAGTACTTACTCTCTTGAAGGAATTGTGAAGAACTTTGCAATTGAACAAGAATTAGGGGAATTCACTATTACTAATTCAGCCCAACAAGAAATACTAAAGGGACTTATATAAAATAAAAATAATAAATGGCCTCACCCATTTGGGATAAACAATGAAACAAAGCAGAAAAGGCACAGAGCATAATGGGTATGCAAAAATCCTTTTATGCCGAGACTTTTAGGTCCCAGTTCCTTTCTTCCTCTCTTTCTTCCTTCCTTCCTTTCTTCCTCTATTTATTTATTTTTTATTGATTTAACAATGATTGACAAGACCATAGGATAAGAGGCATACAATTCCCACCACCAGAGGTCCATATCCCATCCCTTCCACTGGAAGCTTTCCTATTCTTTATCCCTCTGGGAGTATGGGCCCAGGATCATTATGGGGTGTAGATGGTGGGAGGCCTGGTTTCTATAATTGCTTCCTTGCTGGGAAGTCCCAGTTTCAATACTCTGTACCACCATAAACCAGAGCTGAGCAGTACTGTAGGAAAGAAAAAAAAAAAGAGGGAAACAAGCAAAATCAAAGGAAAACATGCCTATGGACTCAGACTCTAGAACTGACTTTACCAAAAGGTATTGTGGGGGTTTTGAGTTGTATGGATAGAGGGGTGGCGGTGGTGAGGGCCTAAGAGGCAGGTAGGGTAGTGGGGGGAGGGGTCCAGTGAACGTTGGAGGAGGTATATTGGTACTTTGGTAATGCGTATGATGTAATAACATATTTTGAAGAGGTGTAAAATTATGCTGAACTGGGATGGGGAGACAGCATAATGGTTATGCAAAAACTTTAATGCCTGAGACTCTGATGTCCCAGGTACAATCCCAGCACCACCTTGAGCCAAAGCTGATAAGTGCTCTAGTCTCTCTGCATCTCTCACTCATTAAAAAAGAATAAAGTATTAAAAATATTATTTAAAAATTATACTGTGGGGCTGGGTGGTAGCACACCTAGTTGAGCACATGTTACAGTGTGCAAGGACCTGGGTTCGAGCCTCTGTTCCTCACCTACAGTGGGAAAGCTTTGCAAGTGGTGAATCAGGGCTGCGGGTATCTCTCTGTTTGTCTTCCTCACTATCTTCCCCATTCCTCTTGATTTCTCTGTCTCTATTCAATAAATAAATAAAATACATTAAAAAAATTATACTGAAACATTTATAGTCTTGTAAACCAAAATTATCTCAAGAACAAATAAATAAAATTAAGGAAAAATTCTTGTATCTATCAAAGAGTCTAAGTATCTCCATTAATGAGATTATTTGTGATATTGGCTTTTTAAAAATCTTATATTGAATGATGCAAACATTGGGAAGGTCTGTACAACTAGTATATCAAGATTTTTCAAAAGGTCAATTAACATGCATAGGCAAAAAGACCTAGTTAAGGTACAAGAGAGATCAATAGGTATTGGATTTAATACGACAGACGAGGAATAATTCACTGATATTGTTGCAGCATCTACACTGCCACTAGGAAATTGTCACTTAAGTTTTGGTGCGGCTTCAAAGAAAACTGCCTAATTATTTTACACATTACTTGCTTCACCTACCATATGACTGAATAAAGCCATATTTAAAATTTTTTTAAATATTTCATTATTTATTTATTTTTTAAATATTTCATTTATTTATTTCTTTGATAGGAATTTTTAGAATTTTGAGAGGAAAGAGGAAGATAGATTGGGAGAAGGGCCCAGCTGTGGCACATTGGAAAGCAAACTGGCATCTGTTCAGTGATCTTACCAACAAATCTATTCCTGCAATTCCAATTAACTCTATCCCCTCTGAAGATTCCTACAGGCGCTTCCGCCAAGCCATCTTCAAAGCAGCTTCCCAAGCCATTGCTCATGGGAGACGTGCTAACTATACGCCTTGTCTTGATGCTGAATGCGAGCAACTACTAAAGCAGTATGATGAGTTGGGCGACCCAGATGTGGCTGACCATCTCATTGCCTCCCTGGATGCAGTACGCCAAGCCCGCTGGCAACAACTCACGGAAAGTCTGAACTTCACCCACTCAAGTAGGAAGGCCTGGAAGCTTCTTCACAGACTGGGTGCCGGTAGCCAACCTACTCCCAACTCCCATCCTCCCGTATCTCCAAACTCAGTGGCCAGTCACCTAACTCAAGTTGGACATGCTAAGATCGACCCAGTCTGGAAAAGAGAAATTTCCCATGAGCGGTCATCCCACTTCTGGTTATCTTGTCCATCTCCAAAACTCTCTCCCTTTACACTGTCTGAACTGGAAGACGCTTTGAAGAAGGTTAAACCAGGAACAGCTGCTGGCTATGATAACATCACCCCAGAACTCACTCTTAACCTGGGTCCCACGGCAAAGAAGTGGCTCGCTGCATTCCTGTCCCACATCTTGGAATCTGAGTCTATGCCCAAAGTTTGGCGTCGTGCGAAGATTATAGCGGTTTTGAAACCAAAGAAAGACCCAACACTGGCCGCCAGCTATAGACCAATTTCTCTCCTCTCCGTGTGTTACAAACTCCTTGAGAGGCTGCTTCTGTCATGTATTTCTCATCTTACAGAGAAATTCCTATCACCGGCCCAACCTGGTTTCCGCCCAGGAAAATCTACCTGCGAAAAAGCCCTGGCCCTCTCAACTTACATTGAAAATGGATTCCAGAAGAATTTAAAGACGGGTGCTGTCTTTGTTGATCTCACAGCAGCCTATGACACGGTTTGGCACCGTGGTCTCCTAGTCAAGATCTCAAGATGCCTGCCTCCATGGGTGGCCAACACTATATCGTTTCTTCTCCAAAACAGAAGATTCCGGGTGCATCTGGGTGACAAGTCTAGCAGATGGAGACTTGTCTCAAGTGGCCTCCCCCAGGGCTCTGTTCTGGCTCCTACGCTATTTAATATTTACATCAATGACCTTCCAGAAACTTCTTCAAGGAAGTTCATCTACGCCGATGACATCTGCTGTGCAACTCAGGCATCCAAGTTCGACATCCTTGAGGAAACACTCACGAAAGACATGTCTCTGATATCTGATTACTGTAAAAAATGGCGACTAATCCCTAGCACTGCAAAAACGGTATCATCTGTTTTCCATCTACACCATGCCTCGGCCTCGCGTGAGCTTAAAGTGCAGCTTGGCGATACGAGAATCCGGCATGAAGCCCAGCCAGTCTATCTTGGCGTTACTCTCGATCGCACCCTGTCATTTCACGAACATCTCATAAAAACTGCAGCAAAGGTGGGCGTGAGGAATCACATCATTGCAAGACTGGCCAGCTCCTCATGGGGCGCGAGCGCTTCCACACTAAGATCATCCTCTCTGGCATTATGCTATTCCACTGCAGAATACTGTGCCCCAGTATGGTTCCGTAGCCCCCATGTCCACTTGGTCGATTGCAAATTATATTCCTCCATGAGGATAATTTCTGGAACCATCCGTTCCATCCCGGTTCCATGGCTGCCAGTTCTTAGCAACATCGCCCCGCCAGATATTCGTCGGGATGCGGCATCATCTAAGTTCATTTCCCACGTCTACGCTCGACCGGACCTGCCAATATACGCGGATATCTTCGCCCACCCTGTCCAACGCTTGACGTCTCGTCACCCAATCTGGTCCCCTATGCCTACACTGAACTTCTCTGTTCCAGACTCTTGGAAACAGAGCTGGCAGTCAGCTGAGGTCAAGAACAAACACCTCATCACAGACCCCTGCAAGCGTCAACCCGGCTTTGACCTAGCACGTTATGATTGGGCCCTCCTCAATCGCTATCGAACAGGCCATGGCCGGTGCGCCGCTATGTTCCATCGCTGGGGAGCCAGAGATGACCCGAACTGCCCCTGCGGCTCCAGACAGACTATGACCCACATAGTCAACGACTGCCACCTCTCCAGATTCAAAGGAGGTCTCGAAACTTTACATCAGGCTCAACCTGACACTGTGGACTGGCTACGGAAGAAGGGCAAATGCTAGAAGAAGAACAGTGCACAAGGACTCAGGTTCAAGCCTCGGATCCTTACCTGTAGTGTGGTATGCGCGGGCGCGGGTGTGTGTGTGTGTGTGTGTGTGTTAATGAATGAAGCAGTTCTGTAAGTGTCTCTCTTTTCCCCTCTCTGTCTCTCCCTTTCCTACCGAGTTCTCTGTCTCTACCCAATAACTAAACAAATGATATATATTTTTTAAATATAGATTGGGAGAAAGAGAGACACCTGCTGCACAGCTTCACCACTTGCAAAGCTCACCCATTCCTTGCAAGTGGGGACTATGGACTTAAACACAGTCATGTGTTTGGTCAACAGCACCAGGAACCGGGTAGTGCGTAGTGGTACGCACACACATTACAGTGCACAAGGATGTGGTTCAAGCCCTGCAGGGGGAAGCATCACAAGTGGTAAAGCAGGGCTACAGGTGTCTCTTTCTCTCTCCTCTTTCTCACCCCCTTCCTTCTCAATTTCTGGCTGTCCCTATCCAATAAATATATTTGTTTATATTTTTTATCAGAGCACTGCTCAGCTCTGGTTTATGGTAACATGGGGGATTGAACCTGGGACTGTGGAGCCTTTGGCATGAGAGTCTCTTTGTATAACCATTATGCTATCTACCCTCACCCTAAATAAAATAAATTTAAAAATATTTCACAATAATATGAACAGCATTTAAAATAAAAAAACAACACCCCCATTGAGCATCCCAGATTTCTTCCTGTATTTTAAATAACACCTATTCTCCCCCTCCCTATACAATAAAGATTTATTTTTCCTCCATGAATCATGTACAGTGCAGTTTGATGGGAGGTTTTCGTTCTCGAGGAAATATAACCACCCAGGCTGATGAAGGCTCTGAACCTGAAATGTTTCTAGGGAAAGTGAACAAGCAGGAAATTGACCGTGTTCTTCTTTGGGTCCAGAATCAAATACACATCACATCCACACATAGATTGCTGCCCCATCTACCAAATGGTTCTAACTAGCTATAAGGGGGAAAGAGATGAGGACAGCAGCTAGATGTTCATTAAGCAGGAAATGCTTTACTAACACCTATTTTTAAAATTGTTTATATTTATTTATTTATTTTCCCTTTTGTTGCCCTTGTTTTGTTATTATTGATGTCATCATTGTTGGATAGGACAGAGAGAAATGGAGAGAGGAGGGGAAGACATAGAGGGGGAGAGAAAGATAGACACCTGCAGACCTGCTTCCCCTGCAGGTGGGGAGCCAGGGGCTCGAACCGGGATCCTTATGTTGTTCCTTTCCTTGAGCTTTGCGCCATGTGTGCTTAACCCGCTGGGCTACCGCCCGACTCCCACTAACACCTATTCTAACAAATTGCATGAAGAAGCAAAAATGAGGACCAGTTGAACTCTACATACAGAGTTCACAGAACTATAAAATGTGGCAAGGTGGTGGCGCCCCTGGTTGAGCACAGATGTTACTCTGCTCAAGGACCCCACCCACAGGACAAAAGCTTCACAAATGGTAAAGCAGCGCTGCAGGTGCCTCTCAGGCTCTCACCCTCTCAACTTCCCCCTTCGTCTCAATTTATGGCTTTCTCTATACAATAAATAAATAAAGATAATAAAAATATATTAAAACTCTATAAAATGTCACTTTTCTCACTAAGCTTTTTTATGTCAGAAAGACATGTAAGGTTAATATCAATTGAATTTATTATTGTCATTTTAGGTATACTAATACATATTGTTTTAAAATCTGTTGCAACACTCAACGTTTTTAATAAAGATAGGTATAAGCCGAAAATACAAAAGCTCTCTGAGGTCCCTAGTAATTTGTCACAAAATATATGTGGCTTAATACTAGATTTTGTGTACTACCACCAAAAACTGAGAAGGATGCTTAGTGCTGAAATGCCAAAGACTCAACAAATTTCACATCTATAACAGAACAAGCAAAGTTTAAAATAAGTGGACAAGGGGGAAATAACCAGAAGGAATTAATAGTGTCAAGTTGTTTTTATGGAACATATGAAGTGTTTGTGGCACTGAAAAGTGATTAGATTTCAAGAAATATCTGTCTGGCACTAAAGAGACCAATTTGAGGTAAGGATACAGACTTTGGATTTTCTTTCAAGGGATAATAGTTGGAAACAAGAAGTTTGTTCCATTTGATGAGAGAATCAAAAGTTGGGATAATCTTGGAAAGATGTTACCCGTATTTCAGGAGTGGAAAGAGGATTGAAAAGCTAGAAAGAGAAATGAGAGTATTAAGGAGAAGGAAAACTAAACTAGTGCCAACTCAGAAAAGCAAATGTACTGTTTAGTCAGTTGGTTTTATCAAGGATTATAGGCAAGTCATTAGCCCACATAGCTGACATGAATGATATGACTTTTATTTATTTTATATTTATTTATTTTCCCTTTTGTTGCCCTTGTTGTTTGCTGTTGTTATTATTACTGTCGTTGTTATTATTGGTCATCCTTGTTAGATAGGACAGAGAGAAATGGAGAGAGGAGGGGAAGACAGAGAGGGGGAGAGAAAGACAGACACCTGCAGACCTGCTTCACTGCTTGTGAAGTGACTCCCCTGCAGGTGGGGAGCTGGAGACTCCAACCAGGATCCTTAGGCCAGTCCTTGCGCTTTGCACCACGTGCGCTTAACCGGCTGCGCTACCGCTAGACTCTAGACCTCTAGACAATTACTTTTATTTCATTCTTACTTTTAGAAGGCAGTGTTGATTTCATTTGTTAGATGAGGAAGATGAGATTGCTTTTGCTAAAGACATCTGGCTCAGAATCTGGAGAGGGCACTAAATAGTGTCAAATGTGTCAGAAAGTGAAGGAAGGGGGACCGGGTGGTGGCGCACCTGGTTGAGTGCACATTATGTTGTACAGGGACCTGGGTTCAAACCCTATGTTCTCATCTGCAGGGGGAAAGCTTCCCATAAATGGTGAAGCAGGAATGCTGGTGTCTCTCTTTCTTTCATCCTCTCCATCTCCCTCCTTTCCTCTTGATTTCTGTCTTTATCCTATAAAATAATAAAAAAAAAATTTTTAATTATTTTTTTATTATTTTATTAAAAGTGAAGGAAGGGAGGCCAGGTGATGGCACACTTGGTTGAATGCACACATTACAGTGTACAAGGTCCTGAGTTTAAGCCCCTTGTCCCTACCTGCAAGGGGGAAGCTTCATAAGTGGTGAAACAGTGCTGCAGGTGTCTCTCTGTTTCTCTCCCTCCTAATCTCCTCACCCCTTCTCAGTTTCTCTCTGTCTTTATGCAAAACAAATAAATAAAAGAAAGAAAGTGAAGGAAGGAAAAACTGAAAAAATGTCAAGCAGGATAATTATAGGGACAATTCCAAAGTGCCAGGTGGCATCGTGCTTGTGAAGAGTAAGAAAAGCAGAGGGCACAGTGTCTGAAAAGACCTGGAGTTGAGAGGAAGCAAAAACCCGAAAAGACCGAAGGATTATAAGAAGACCGCAGTGCTCACATTCTCTCTTTCTCTTAGGTGGGTCAGGGAGAGAGCACAGTGGTTTATGTAACAGGCTTGCATGCCTGAGGAGAGGAGACCACAGGTTCAGTCACCAGCACCACCATAATCCAAAGCTCAACAGGGCACTGGTAAAAACTAACAAGCAAAGTGGGGGGAGGAGGGCAACATAGCTCATCTGTATAGTGTGCCTGCTTTGTCATGCCTGTGACTGAGGTTCAAGCCCCACCCCCCACAGCACCAGAAGAAGCTTCCATGCTGAGTTATCTTTCCCCTCCCTTCCTCTGGTAATTTTCTTATCTTATTCTTTTGCCCTGAGGGTTATTACTGCCTGATTCATCTACTCCTTGCAAAATCTCTTTTAAGATAGTAGGTGAGAGAGAAAGGGAGAGAGAGACACACACAGAGAGACACTCGGCAGCACTGCTTCATTGTCTGTGAAGCTTCCCAGGGCAGGTGTTCCCATGTGGTTGCTGGGATCTTGAACCCTGGCCCTTACATATAATAAACTGCACTCGACCAGGTAAGCCATCCCCTGGCCCTTGTCTCTATCTGGAAAAAGTCCACTAGGACTCTGTCCCATCCCATCCCATCTTCCATGGGATGGGACACAGCCTTTTGGTGGTAGGAATGGTGTTAAAAAAAAAAATTCCACCAGGAGTAGTGAAGCCCCAGTGATGACCAAAAATAAAAGGCGGGGGGACTAGAAAGACACTTCTGATTTGCTTATTATTCTATACACATTGGCTAATACTGAGGAGACAGATGTGGATGCAAGAAGGTCAAACTTCAGGAATGCCCTCTGTGTTCTCCATTCACCCCAACTTGTTATGAAAGTAATTTTTATTGGGATCATTTTCTAAGTGTAAAAGCTGAACAGTCAGCTTCAGGAGTCTAAAAAGCAGAGTCAGAGATGGAGTGTGAAATACTTTATTTATTCTGTCTCAAGTGGCAGAAGTATGCCTTGAACATCCTGTCTAGGTTGTTTGACACTGCCCTACTGCTATACTGAAGCCAAGGTACACATACTCCGACCAGAAGTACTAGTCATACGAGTTAATTACTTATTTGGATGATATATTTCCCCTTGGAGATATTCAGAACTCAAATGCTTATAGATTGAAACTTTTAATAGGGTTAAGAGATGAACAAATTATTAATAGTAATGACAATTTCTGTCTCTCAAACAATCTCTTGAAAGTGTGTGTATAATTTGTTAACAGTGATTTAGAAATAACCCTTTCTGGAATGAACTGTGTGGTAAGTAACATGATTGTGAGCCACTTATAACAATCTTCTCTCTAGACAGAGCATTACAGGTGAAATAACAAAATCAGCCAAGAAGGCATGAGGGACTGATTCTTACTGAATAACTTGTTATCTAAATGCTTATCTTGGCACCTTCCACTTTCTAAGGACTCAATAACTGCTAAGAGGATGAGCAACAGTTCTCAAAAATCAGTACATGAGACAGTGACAGGTAACAAATTAGATGGAGTAAATAATTGTTCTTTTTTAAATTTAATATTTATTTGTTTATTCACTTTTGTTGCCCTTGTTATTTTATTATTGTAGTTATTATTGTTGTTATCGATGTTGTTGTTGTTGGATAGGACAGAGAGAAATGGAGAGAGGAAGGGAAGACAGAGGGGGGAGAGAAAGATAGACACCTGCAGACCTGCTCCACTGCTTATGAAGTGACTCCCCTGCAGGTGGGGAGCCGGGGGCTCTAACCGGATCCTTATGACGGTCCTTGTGCTTTGTGCCACATGCGCTTAACCCACTGTGCTACCGCCCAACTCCCAAATAATTGTTCTTATGTGGTGTCTTAATTAAGTTGGCAATGTCTGTTCCTGGAATCTCTTGCCAACAAGAGTGACCTAAGATTACACTGTGGTTGATTCTGACCTTGACATTTAGGTTAAGCCCTAATTTGTAATTAACATTTAAATTTTCAAATTCCGATAGTACATATATTACAATGCACAAGAACCCAGGTTCAAACCCCCAGTCCCCACTTGCAGAGGGGAAGCTTCAGGAGCGGTTAAGTAGGGATGCAGGTGTCTCTCTCTCTCTCTCTCTCTCTCTCCCTCCTCTTTCCCTCTCAACTTCTCTCTGTCTCTATCCAATAATAAACAAATAAAAACATATATTTGAAAAAATTTCGGAATTCTAAAGTAAGTCACTGAGATATCAACAGTGTCATATGAATTAGTGTGAAGGTAGTTTCTTCTGCTGTGTACAGGTTAGTTGTGCAAGGTAAAATGGACTTCAAAGTAACAGGAGGCTTTTTTTTTTACATATTTATTTATTTTCCCTTTTGTTGCCCTTGTTTTTTTATTGTTATTGTAGTTATTATTGTTTTTGTTATTGATGTTGTCCTTGTTAGGACATAGAGAAATGGAGAGAGGAGGGAAAGGCAGAGAGAGGGAGAGAAAGATAGACACCTGCAGACCTGATTCACTGCCTGTGAAGTAACTCCCCTGCAGGTGGGGAGCTGGGGGCTCGAACCAGGATCCTTACACCAGTCCTTGTGCTTTGTGCCACATGTGCTTAACCACTGCACTACTGCCCGATTCCCAACAGGCGGCTTCTATCAAAAGTATAAATGTTTGCAATGCAAGGCTATGTGTCTATCTATCTATTTATTTATTTATTTATTTATTTATTTACCAGAGCACTGCTTAGCTCTGGCTTATGGTGGTGTAGGAGATTGAATCTGGGATCTTAGAACCTCAGGCATGAGAGACTGCAAAATCGTTATACTATTTCCCCTGACCAAGTAAGGCTATTTATACGTCATATTTTCACCTCTCATTATTACCATCTAACTGCCACCTAGCTAGTGCAACCTTCATACACCTCAGGTCTGAGTTCCCAAGGAAAGCATTTAGTTAAAATTTGCCCATGAGTCTGGTAGCATATATACTTTTATTCTAATTGTGGACCTCTAATTATCCTTACTAAACCACCACACTTTTTTTTCCCTCCCCAGCTATCAGTTCTTTGTATTTATCCCACTAGAACTTTCTCCCATATTAACATTTCCAAAAGGTGCCTAAAGATTTACCCAGGGAAACTCTTGCAGGAACAGCTCTTCGGTCAATCCAAAATGAAACCCACGAGAGCATTACCATCAACATAGCTGGGAAATAGGTCTGCAGCACAAAGAAGAAAATATGCCTTCTTAGCACAAAGTTGATGAAAAGTCTATTGTACCAACCTATGAAAAAAATGCCAGTGTTGTCGTTAGAATGGACTTCCTCATAAAAGTGCCAGATGTAGTGAAACAGCTGTTTCTTTAGACTCCAAACTCCTAGGGAATCTGCCACTTACACACACACATACACACACACACACACACACCCTCTCTCTACCCACCCTTACTTATCTAGCCTAGGGCCTAGAACTCCATTAATGTTGAACTCACAGAACACACTTTGCCCAATTAGATGACTCAAACATTTCTTAACCCCTTGCATTTTATAACTGCAGTTCAGGGATGAATGACAGTTACACTGTGTGGGAGACTTTTTAGTGGCCTTTCTCCAAATTACTGCTGCCAGTGAGTTTGCAAGAGGGCAAGTGACGGTGTATCACTAATGACTATGTGTCATAGCCAATAAACTATTTGCTATCTCCAACAAACAAGTCATATGAAACATTTTATCTGAAGGAATGGATTCAGAGTAGGTATCTCCTTCACTAGGTAACTAATTTCACGTTGACATCAGATAGCTAGGAATGCAAAGGTCAGGGAAAGGTGTATCCAAAAATACTTTTGTTGGATGACAGAGGACTTGGTGGGGGTTGTATTGTTATATGGGAAACTGGGGAATGTTATGCATGTACAAACTATTGTATTTACTGTTGAATGTAAAACATTAATTCTCCAATAAAGAAATAAAAAAAAGAAAAAAATACTTTTGGTATTTCCAAGTCTCATGCACACCATTAATTTATGTGATAAATCTTCAGAAAAGTAATCAGGTAATGGCACTTCTTTGTTTCTTAATAGAATGGTATAAACTCATGTAGGTAATATTAATTAATGTATACTAATTAGAATTACAAATTATGGTCCTAGCCATACACATCTTTTGTTCAAATTTCCCTTTTCACATTGACTGCAAGGAAGTTTAAAGTCAATTTTTCAGACTATCTCTAGGACTTCTCAGATAGTACTCAGCCTATCTATAGGACTCTTCTCTAATAATCACACACTAAATACTATATAATACCTTATTTTCTATTTTCCTTTCATATACATTTCTAATGTACAATATCTAAAAATATATATTATACATTATGTCATATAATATATCTATCTTATCAAATCTTTGCTGAAATAAAGCAATGGATAATTAATGTATAAAAATTAAAAAATTTCAAAATATTATTTATTTATTATTGGATAGAGACAGAGAAACTCAGAAGGAGGGAGAAAGCGAGGGAGAGAGACAGAGAGATACCTGCATCCCTGCTTCCCCCTGCTGGTGGGAACCAGAGCCTTGAACCTGCATCCTTGTGCACTTAACCAGGTGCACCTCTGGCTGGCCTCTTAAAACTTTTTTTTTTAATGTATTTATTCATTAATTGTATGGAGACAGAGAGAAACTGAAATGGAAAGGGAGGGATAAAGAGGGGGAGAGAGAAGGAGAGACACCTCTGTTACTGCTTCACCACTTGTGAAGCCTTCCCCTTGTAGATTGAGACTAGGGATTTGAACCCAGGTTTTTGTGCATGGTAATATGTGTGCTCAACCAACCCCTGAACTACCTTTTAGATTAAGAAGTAAGATACAGTTTTCTATGATAAATACTTTGAGACAAAATTATTAAAAACATGTAAATTAAATTATGTGGTTTAAAAATTAAAGAATTCTTAAGAAACCTAAAATATCAAACTCATTAGACAGATGTAGTAAACATTTCAGCATTCAGCTTTAATTATTATATGTCTAAGCATTCCACACTGAATTGGTAGACTCTACTGCTAGCACTCTGGTTTCATTCAAGTGTTGGTTGTCTTTCTCTTTCTCTTCCCTGCTTGTCCTGAGGCTACGTCTCTTCATCAGTAAATATAAACTACGGAATAATCAAACAATTACCAAGAATAATAAAAGACACATTACACAATGCATTCTAAAGTCAAAATATACATCAGCTTTTATGCTACTCATCATCATGCATTGCCCATGATGCATTTCTACTTCTTACATTGTGTGCAAATGAGTTTTGACTATGGCTGTAGGGTGGAATAATACCATTTCTGATGTCGTAGCTTCTTATAAGTATTGTGAAATTTAAGGTGATAAAGAAAATCTGTGAAAGCATTTTGTATAGAAGAACATTGAGGGGCCAAATAGTGGTGTACTTGGTAGAACACTCATGTCACTATGTGTGAGCAGCCAGGGCTTGAACCCTGGTCTCCCCCTGTGTGTGGGGGGGGAGTGTCAGGAATAATGGTCCATTCTCTCTCTCCCTCTTTATTTCTCTTTGTCTCAATCAGAAAAGAAAAGGAGGGAGGAAGGACACTGGGGATGGTGAAGTTGTCGTGCAGCAATAGCTGGGTCTCAGCAATAACCCTGTTGGAGGGGGGGTCGCGTCACAAGCAGTGAAGCAGGTCTGCAAGTGTTTACCTTTCTCTCCCCCTCTGTTTTCCCTTCTTTTCTCAATTTCTCTCTGTCCTATCCAACAACAGCAGTAACAACAACAAGCACACCACAAGGGCAAAAAAAAAAAAAAAAAAAAAAAAAAGGAAAACGGTCCCTAGGAGCAGTGGATTCATGGTGAAGCAGGTCTGCAGGCATCTATTTCTCTCCCCCCCACCCCCGTCTTCCCTTCCTCTCTCAATTTCTCTCTGTCCTATAACAATAACAACAAGGACAAAAAAAAAAAAATGGGAAAATGGCCTCCAGGAGGAGTCGATTTGTAGGGCAGGCACCAACACAAGAAAAAAAGAAAATCTCATTATGTGACTACTAAATCTCTTTATATTCTTTTGTATGTTTGTGTGGTATCATCAGCATTGACTTCTTGACCAAATACTTGGTGGAAAGGTCCATCTGTCTCCATTAGATTGCCACACAATAGAAGGAAGGGGACACTTATGACAGAGAAAATTGGGTTGGAGATTTGGCAGCCAGAAAACTGGAAAGGGCAGTGATTGGGGAGTCAGTTCTAAGGCAAGATTTAAGATTTTTTTTTAAAAAGAGGGGGGCCGGGTGGTGGCACATTCAGTTAAGGTCATGTTACCAACCTTGTGTGCCCTGCTCCCCACCTGCGTGGGGGAGGAAGGGTGGGTCACAAGCAGTGAAGTAGGTCTGCAGATGTCTCTCTCCTTCTCCCTCTCTATTTCTCCCTCTCAATTTCTATCTGTCCTGTAAAATAAAATAAAATAAAAGTGCAAAAATGGCCACCAAGAGTGGTGGTTTCATTATGCAAACACCAAGCTCCAGCAATAAACTTGGTCATAATTAAAAATCAAATTAATGGGGCCAGACAGTGACACACCTGGTTAAGTGCACACATTGCAGTGTGCAAGGTTGCAAGTTCAAGCCCCTGGTCCCCACCTGTAGGGGGGAAAACTTTACAAGCAGTGGAGCAGGGCTGCAGGTATCTCTTTGTCTCTCTCCCTCTCTGTCTCCCCCTCTCTTCTCAATTACTTCTGTCTCTATCCAATAATCAATAAATAAAAACATTCAAAAAACTCAAATTAATTAATTGAACTTTAAAAAGATTTATTTGAGAGAGGAGAAGGAAAGAAAGAAGAGAGAACTGGAGCATTGCTCTGGCATAAGCTGGGAATCAAATTCAAGACCTCATGCTTGAGTGTCCAACACTTAGTCCACTATGTCACCTTCTATGCTGCAAGATTTGAGAATTTGACAGGTGAAGACTGTCACCTTCAAAGATTTGTTGATGTCTAAGAACTCAGTCTGTGCTGAAGGGATCAGGATGATGATCTATGTAAAAATTGTTGATGATGATAGCTACTACCTAATATTTACTGGGTATTTATCATCTATGTCAAGCAATATTCTTTTTTAAAAAATACTTATTTATATCCTTTTGTTGCCCTTGTTGTTGTTATTGATATCGTCAATGTAGCATAGGACAGAGAGAAATGGAGAGAGGAGGTGAAGACAGAGAGGTGGAGAGAAAGACACCTGTAGACCTGCTTCACTGCCTGTAAAGCGACTTCCCTGCAGGTGGAGAGCTGGGGGCTCGAACAGGGATCCTTACGCTGGTAAGGTAATATTGGCAGACAATATTCTGAGTTAATGATGACAAAGCCATGAGAGTTGTCCCTCTTGTCTCCTCTCTATCACTTCTGTCTCTGTTATCTTCCCCCTCTTCCCACCCCCCTAAAATAATAATGAAACAGTTGTGCCCAGGAGACCACTTAGGGGTATTGTGCATATGTGAGGCTCTATTTCCCAGCATGGCATTAAAGAAAACAGGAGAAAGAAACTGAAGATCCAGTGCTTTAATAACTAAACTTGTACCTCTTACAATCAGTATCAACAATATAGCCTTTTTCTGTAAAACTAATTTGCATACTGTGGTTATTATAATAAGAGCAAAGAGAAATATTAAATGTTGATTTTGATGAAGATATTAAAATAAAACAAGAAGACCAGCCTTGATAATTACCAGAGCTGACAAAAATTATTTTACCCATATAATATAGTTTAGTTTATTTTGCCAGACTAACTTGCCCTGGTTCATTTGTTGTTTATGCTTCTAGAAACCATAAGCAGAATTTAAGCTATTTTCCAAGTTTGAAATGAGGGGACCCCTGGACAATTCCTTACCACTGAGAATTCTGGTGTCACCAATCACTATGAAGAATAAACAATTACTATCTTCTCATATTGTGGGCTGTTTTATAACAATACACCCCCTAAGTCTCATTTTATGTTTTGGTTTAAATGCTCCTGCCTTTTGTTTTGTGCACAATAAATTTTTACTAACTACTATTTCAAGACTCATTGGTTTTACTTTGACTGTTTCTGAACTTTCAACAAAGCTCATATATTTAAATGGGACACTAGCATGAGAATAACTCTTGAGTTTGTTCTCAGGAGACCATGTTTAATAATTCATAGATAAAAGAAGGCATAACTTGTGAATGAAAATAAATTTCTAACTATTCAGCTTTCTGGAATCAAAGAGCTAGTTGAATTAACTGAGGTATGATTATTAATTTGGTATTTGGATATAATTTCCAAAATGCCTTAATCCTCACACTTAAAATAATTACCATGGAAGGGGTTGGGTGGTGGCACACCTGGCTGAGCTCATATGTTACCACGTGCAAAGACCTAGTTCAAGCCCCCAGTCCCCATCTTCAGGGGGAGTTTCATAAGTGGTGAAGCAGTGCTGCAGGTGTCTCTTTCTCTCTCCTTTTCTCCCATTTTCTTTTTGATTTCTCTCTGTCACTAGCCAACAAATAAACAATAAAAGGTGCTGGGTGGTGGTGCATCTGTTTGAGCACAGATGTTATAATGTACAAAGACTGGGGTTTGATCCCCTAGTCCCCACCTGCAGGGAGAAAGCTTTGTGAGTGGTGAAGCAGTGTTGCAGATGTCTGTCTGTCTTTCTCCCTCTCTATCAACTCCTTCCTTCTTAAATTTCTGGCTGTCTCTATTCAATAAATAAATAAAATAATAAAAAACAATGAAATATTTTTTAAACCATGGAGTTCATTTTAGTAGTATTTAAAATATGTATACTGCATAGTCTGGGAGACAGTGCGGTATGTAGAATGCAAGACTTGTTTGCATGAGGTTCCAAGTTCTGTCCTGGGTGGTACCATACAAAGTAGAAGGAAGAGTGATACTCTGTTTCTCTCTCTCTCCTTCAAATATTTTAAGAAGTATATATTGTTGACTGGCAAGATAATTCACTTTTTCTACAGTGTGTTTACTTTGCTATGCATATGACTCGAGTTTGAGCCTAGCCTCCATTGCATGGAAGGTAGTTTAGATGCTGTAGTAGTCTCTCTCATTCTCTCTGCCTCTATCAAGACAAAAAAGAGAAAAAGAAAAAAGAAAAAAGAAAACAAAAAGAAAAGAAATGTATATTGTAGTAAGTGAAAGCACACTGAAAGGTTGAAAAAAAAAACTTCACAAATTTATACTTAATTCCCAGAGGTGTACTGCACTTATATTTTCCTGTAACTTGGTTTTTAAATTTATTTTGGGTGCCTCTATCTCATGTTATAAAAGCCATGCATATTTGAGCCTACTCTTTATCTTTTTTCATTTTTTCTGAGAAAAATATGTTGAAAAAGTGCTATTTCTTTTTACTGTGACAATATTTTTAAAATTTTTTATTTATAAAAAAGAAACACTGACAAAAACCATAGGATAAGAGGGATACAATATTTAAATATTAAGAATTTTGAAGGCTGGTGGTAGATAGCACAATGGTTATGCAAACAGAGTCTCATGCCTGAGGCTCCAAAGTACCAGGTTCAATCCCCTGCACCACCATAAGCCAGAGTTGAGCAGTGCTCTGGTTAAATATATATATATATATATATATATATATATATATGCGCACACACACACACACACACACACACACACACACACATATTTTAAATAACTCAAAACATCATTACAAGCAGTAAGTTTTTCAGTACTTTGCCTGGCTGCTTTTGACAGATTCTAAAGTATGACCAAAAGAAGGTTAAAAAAAAAAATCAACTAATGTTGAACCTGTCAGGAGGTCTCAAAAAGTCTGACAAGTACAAACCAACAGGGTGCCAATGAAATGGCTTATAATGAAGTATGAATTTCCAGCTGAAACTGAACCTCTTGAGGACCAGGAGGTGGCACGGTGGATAAGGTCTTTAATTCTCAATCATGAGGTTTTGAGTTTAAACCCCAACAGAATATCAGAATGATTGTTCTGGTTTTCCCTCTCCCTATCCCTCTCATTAATATATAAATAAGTCATAAAAAAGAAATATAACCTCTTCTATTTAATAGGGTAAATGGATGTATACTAACAGATACTTGTGTTTCAAAACAGAAAAGTTATATTGATCCCACAAACTGGAAAGGCTCTACCAAAAACAAACAAATGAACAAACAAAACTATAAATCTATAAATCTATATCCCTGATATACACTGATGCAAAGATACTCAACAAGATTTTGGCAAATTGAATCTAACAACATATCAAGAGAGTATGGTGGGATTCATTCCTAGGAAACACAGATGGTTCAGTATCTGGAGGTTAACCAATGTAATCCTCCACATCAACTAAAAGAAAGACAAAAATCACAAAGTCATATCAATTGATGCCAAAAGGACATTTGATAAGATCCAACATCCATTTATGACAAAGGTGCTCCAGAAACTGGGATAGATGGACAACTCCTTAACATAATAAAGGCCATTTACGACAAACCCACAACTCACATCATTCTCACTGGGAAAAAGCTGGAAGCAGACAAATATGTCCATAATCACTACTATTATTCAGCATAGTCCTTGAGGTCCTTGCCATCACAATCAGACAAGAAAGAGATATTAAAGGAGATGAATTGGAAAGGAATAAATCAAACTATTGTTCTGTTCTGGCAACATGATAATATGCCTAGAAAACTCCAAAGACTCCAACAACAACAATAACAACAACAACAACAATAAAAAACCTGTTGGATCAATCATTAATAAATTCAGTAAGGTAGGGTATAAAGTCAGTTCACATAAATCTGTGGCATACTGTATACAAGTGATGAGTCAGAGGAAAGGGAAATCAAATACTCAATCTCATTTATAATCAAACCCAGAAAGGTAAATACCGTAGAGATAATCTCAGCAGGGAGGTGAAGAACCTTTACAGGAAGAATGTAGGGCGGTGGCACACTGGGCTAAGCGCACATAGTACAAAACACAAGGAACTGATTCAAGACCCTGGCTCCCCACCTGCAGAGGAGTCACTTCACAAACAGTGAAGTAGTTCTGCAGGTGTCTCTCTCTCTCCCTCTCTGTTTTCCTTTCCCCTCTCAATTTCTCTCTTTCTATCCAATTAAAATAATAATAATAATAAGTAAATGACCTCCAGGAGCAATGTATTCATAGTGCTGGCACTGAGCCTTAGCGATAACACTGGAGGCAAAAAAAAAAAAGAAAGAAAGAAAAAATACACATAGCTCACAGACACATGAAGAAATGATCCACCTCACTTGTAATTAGAAAAATGCCAGTTAAAACTACACGGAGATATCATCTCACACATGAGAGAATGGCTTACATCATCAACAAACCAGGAAATGACAGGTGTTGGTAAGGTTGTGAAGAAAAAGGAACTCTGCTACACCACTGGTGGGAATGTAAACTACTATAGAACTACGATAGCCACTTTGGAATACTGTAAGGAGAGTCTTTCAACAATACCACTATTAGATATCTATCCAAAATACAAGCAATCACTAACTTGAAAAGACATATGAACCCCTATGTTTATAGCTGCAATATTCACAATAGCCAAAAGATGGAAGCAGGTGAAATGTCCACTGACAGATGATTGGCTAATAATTTATGGGATATATACACCATGGAGTACTAATTAGCAATCAAGAAAAGATGTTATTTTTTTGGAGGGGGATTAGATGGAACTGGAGGTGATTATGCTTAATGAAATAAGTAAACAGACGAAGGACAACACAAGATGGTTTAACTCAAATGTGGCATCTAGAGAACTGAAATACATGAACTTGCAAAAGAATTTTTTTTCTAAGACGTTGTGAAAACTGTAGTGGTTAACTGTTATCTCTGGGAGGTAGGAGTGGGGTGGGAACACAGATCCCTGCATTAATTATAAGTTTTAAAAAAAGGAAACTAAAATAAAATGTTATTTCATACGAACTTGCCTGAAATGACACTTTAATTATTTGGATATTTATTTATTTTTCAAATTTTCTACTTGTAATTTTAATCAACAAGGATTTAGTAATAATTTTAAAAGTTTCTTGGACACATATTGCTAAACCAAAAGTATGTGTTATAAGGGTATTGATATAAACCCAATTTTGAATTATTTTCCTTTGGGTGTCCATGTACTTTACTGACTGGTGCATTAAGATGGTATTTATAGAGCCCCTAGCATGTGGCAGAGACATCCCATGTGCTGGAAAAGAAAGGAAGAACAGATAGATTTCCTGCAGTCTTTTTGGCATTCAGGTAAGCTGTCAGATAAACATGAATTTCAGGGGTGGTAGGTAGATAGCATAATGGTTACAATGGTTATACAAATAGACTTTTATGCCGGAGGCCTTGAAGTCCCAGGTTCAATCCCCCCACACTACCATTAGCCAGAGCTGAGCAGTGCTCTGGTTAAAAAAAAAAGAAAGAAAGAATTAACACATGCATTAGGTATGAATGAGTCTTTTTTTTTTTTTTTTTGTCTCCAGGATTATTGCTGGGGCTTGGTGCCTGCACTATGAATCCACTGCTCCTGGAGGCTATTTTTCTTACTTTTGTTGCCCTTGTTGTTTACTGTTGTTTAGGACAGAGAGAAATCAAGAGAGGAAGGTAAGACAGAAAGGAGGAGAGAAAGACACCTGCAGACCTGCTTCACCACCTGTGAAGCCACCCCTTGCAGATGCGGAGCTGGGTGCTTGAACTGGGATCCTTAATGCTTAACCCGCTGCACTACCGCCTGGCCCCCGGTATGAGTGAGTCTTAAACATGCATTTCAGGTAGTGGTATGTGGCATGAAGACATAAAATTAGGGAATGAGGATGATGTCTATTTTAGATAGGACAGTGAAGAAAAGAAGTTTTTTTATTTAACTAATTAATTTGATAAGACAGAGACAGGGGGCAGAGAGAGAGAGAAAGAGAGAGAGACCTGCAGGACTGCTTCACTATTTGTGAAACTTCCCTCCTACAGGTGGGAAGCAGGGGCTTGAGCCAGTGTTGTTAAAATTTCCAGGGCTCTTGCCGGGCCGGCTAGCTTCACGGTGGTGAACAGAGACGCGGAGACAACGGCTGGGCAGGGCAGCTGTATTTCTTTATTCAGGAACAACGATTCACAAACTAAGACAAACTAATCACCAAACAGAACTCTGCTGTCTCTTTGCGGCGGCGCAAGCACTCTCTCTTTTACTCTGGAACTCAGGAACCCTCTCCCTTACTCTCGAACTCAGAAACTCTCGCACCCTCGCACTCTCGAACTCTCGAACTCCGGAACTCAGGAACTCTGTCTCTCTGGCACTCTCTCTTACTCTGTAACCCTGAAACTCTCGAACTCAGGAACTCAGGAACTCTGGCACTCTCGAACTCAGGAACCCTCTCCCTTACTCTCGAACTCATGAACTCTCGTACTCGGGAACCCTCTGAAACTCTGGCACACTGGAACTCTCTCTTACTCTGTAACCTTCAAACTCTCGAACTCTGGAACTCAGGAACTCTCGGACTCATGAACTCAGGAACCCTCTCCCTTACTCTCGAACTCTGAAACTCTCGCACTCTCGCACTCTCCAACTCCGGAACTCAGGAACTCTGTCACTGGGGAACTCAGGAACTCTCGGACTCCGGAACCCTCTCCCAGGGTCCCTTGGGGTGGGGCCAAGCAGGCCCGCGAAATTAACAGGACTCATCCAATTCTCTTGGAGGCGGAGGGCTAGAACAAGCCAATGTAAAGCATACGACAAGCCAGAGTCCTTGCACATTGTAACTTTTACTCAACCAGGTGTCAGTACCTGCTTCCCCCCAATTTTTTTTCTTTTCCCACTAAAGAACTGCTCAACTCTGGTTTATAGTGGTTTTGGGGATTGAACCTGGGACTTTGGAGGCTCAGGCATGAGAGTCTCTTTGCATAGCCATTATACTGTCTACCCTTGCCCTATTTCTATATCTTTCTTTAATATGAAATCATTAAAATAAATATTTAAAAAAAAGAACATTCCTTGTGCTATAATAAGAATGGACTGCAACGGTCTGGAGTAGAAGCAAAGCATCCAAACAGCTAGCAGCAGCAGCACAAAGAGGAAAAAAATGGTACATTAGAAAGTGATGCTGCAGGGAAGCGGACTAAGCGCAGGTGGCGCAAAGCACAAGGACCAGCATAAGGATCCCGGTTCAAACCCCGGCTCCCCACCTGCAGGGGAGTCACTTCACAGGCGGTGAAGCAGGTCTGCAGGTGTCTATCTTTCTCTCCTCCTCTCTGTCTTCCCCTTCTCTCTCATTTCTCTCTGTCCTACCCAACAACGATGACAACAATAATAACTACAACAATAAAACAACAAGGGTAACAAAAGGGAATAAATAAATAAATAATAAATAAAAAAAGTGATGCTGCATGTAAAAGAAAGAAGAAATCAGAGGAAGGATGAGTCAAGGGTGGTCTCATTCACAGGTTAGACTTAAGAAACAAAGCAAGGAAAAACACAGGTTGTAACGATTAAATAAATTCCAACAGACTTAGTATTCAAAAGCAGTTCAGAAAGGGGGCTGTATGACCAGTGCCCTGTGGTGAAGGGAGATGACAACTTGGTGGAAGATAAGGTGTGCTGACACCTATCTTGGGGAGATATGAAACTGTACCTCTGTGACTACAAGTCTTGGAAAACAACTTTTTCTCCAGAATGTGATTTTGGGGTGGGGGTAGGTGATGTTGTTAAAATAGGTTGCTTGTTTGTATTCAGATCCCTTCACAAATTTTGATGCTTTGACATATAGTGAGATCTCCATTTAAGGTATTGTACCTGTGCTGCTGTAGAAAGCAAATCCACTTGATAAACTGAACTCTTCAATGAAGAACTGAGACAGGTGTTGGTATGCATGAGACCCCTTCTGTTTCATTTGGTTTAAATCCCCCCTGCTTAACACTATTCTATTTACATAACCACTTCATTCTATTTATATAACCGCTGTTAACAAGCACCTCCCTCCAGGGCATTGGTTCAATCCCCACTGTTTCATGATATGTTTTTGCTCCACCCCACCTCCTTGTCACACCCTGATCCTCTCCTTGTCACACTCTGATTGTCACCAGTCACTTTTCTCTCCACCCTCTCTATGTCACACCCTGTTTCCACCCTACTTGGCAAGTATATATAAAGACAGCATTGTGAGTTTTAGTGTACTTTACCTTGAGTTTAGCTTAGCTCGGCTTAGATTGTGCTGCGTCCTGCATGAATAAAGAGATACTGCCTACAGCTCAACTATGAGTCCCTGGTCGTCTGTTACCCGCCCGTGAAGCCAGCCGGGCGAAAACAACCTAACCCGTCGAAAACGACAGACAGGAACATATGCTCCGCAGTATTTAGGGATTTGTTCCTATGCTTCCAGTAAAGCATTAGCTCTTCCTCAGTGTAGGCATCTAAGACAAGAAATAGCATTCTTTGAATTCAACTCTGGTATGTTTCATAGTCTCTAACCACGTTTTATGTAGCTTTGCATCCTAAGTACCTGGTATGATGCTATGAGATATTGGGTGCTGAAAAAATAAAAAAATATTTGCAAATAGACTGCTAATACCCATGTCTCAAAATAAATAAATAAAAATTAAAAGGAACCTAAAAAGATAGACTCTTATGACTACCACAGTGTAGAGACTTTCTTGTACCTGTGTGATTTTAAAATTCCCCACGCCTGTTAAATGAGCTGATTCATAAAGTATTTTCTTCTAAAAACTGAATAGTGGTATAGAGGTATAGAAAGTTCTTATGGATTTGGGAAGGATCCTCTACATGGGAGATATCCAGTGAAGTCGTCCAATATCTTAGACACGTTAACAGAAGATGGCAGTCAACTTATATCATGTTATTTCAAAAACACGTTGGCGCGTCAAAGTGATTGACATGGAAATGATTTAGATGCTGTTTGACAGGGTCTGGATTAGGGGACTATCTTCCGAGCTGAATTTTTCTAGGAGAACCTGAGCACATATAGTGAAAGTCTCATATGAGGACATGAATTCTACAGCTTTCCAAGTTTGGAAAGTCCTTGTTAGTCTATGTTAGCAAGAATACACTGTTCCTTTACCAACATACTAGAAACTGTACAACAAGCAATTGTAAAGCCACCACCTCCCCCAGTCTTCTCATGTGAGAGACAGTCTGCCATCAGTTTCGGCATAGAACAAAAACAACTATTTTGGACAAATACCAAGGTTTGTCAATGCTTGTTAGGAGTATGCTTATTCACATGCATGTATGTGAAGAGATCACGTGTACTCACTCCATCAGGAAGCAACACTTACAGCTTTCCAGTTCAAGGGAACAATTTTGAGTGTCAAGAGGAAACCTGCTGAAATCCATAATGCACATGGCTGAAACAGTTATCCTGTAAAAAGAGCAGAAAAAAGAGAACTGTAGAAAATTTAACTATGTGGCCATGTATACGTGTAAATGTGCAACACAGAAGCTCTCTTATTATTTGCTGGTTTTGTGTACATTTCAAGAATACTGAACAACAAACAGTACAATCTTCTATACAAATACTGCATAAAGAAGCATAGTGGGAAGGTGGGGGGTGTATTTAAGATACAGAGTTAAGGAGTAAAATTTCCTGTTCTAATTACTGCTTCTAGTTTCACCATTTCCTGACTCTAGTATCTCCAGAAAAACACACTTCAAAGTGACAAATCTTTGATATATATAATGAAAACTTAGTTTCTAGTAGTAAAAGGCTTAGATGGTGGTGATAAACACCCAGGGGTAAAAGTTTCCTTCACAAAGCAAGTTTACCTGAGGAAATTTCTTTTTTTTTTTTTTAGATTGAATGAAAAGCCCAAAGCATTTTTGGCTATAGACTTGATGTACAATACATAATCTAAGTGCTATCAAGTCAAAAGACTTGCATAGTGATGAGGATTGTTTTGTTTTTTAATTTTACATCCCCCTAGACTTTCCTGGCTTCAGGGAGAGACTATTGAACTATGAGCCTGCCTTAAAATGAAAACATTGGTACTCATAATAGCAGATCAGAGTTTCAGAAAAGGCCCCTGAGCAAGTTTGCAAAAAACAAAGGCAACAGCTGTCCTGCCTTGGATGTCCCCAAGTTATTCAGAGAAGTTAAAACATTTTGTCTCCCATGGGTTGGATTCTACCATCAATAGTCATGCCTTTAAACACCAAACCAGGGAATTGTCTGAATGGCTGTGTCACAAAACAAGCCTTTATTTAATTTTATTTTTTAATTTTTTTAGCAGAGCACTGCAGCACTGCTCAGCTCTGGTTTAAGGTCCTGCAGGGGTTTGAATTTGGGATTTCGGAGCCTCAGACATGAGAGTCTGTTTGCTTAACCATTATGTTATCTACCCCTGCCTGAAACATGCCCTTTTTTATCCTAGAATTTTTCTAGTACTTTAACTATGGAAGGTGCCTCTGAAGTCTTTAGGTATTATTTCTGGTCCACACAAATAAATTAGTGACTAAGGAGTAAAGGGAATAATATTAAAGGAACAAAATTTCATGATACTCATTAAAGTATGATAAGAAAGAAAACCTAACTTCCATATTGTTGTTGTTTCAGTAGAGGAAGGGAATTGACTCAAATTCACAAGTAAAAGTGAGTAGAGACATCAGTAAGGGCTGAAAGTTAGTGGAGGGAAAATTACTCAGAAGAAGCATCAGGAATCAGGGGAGCCTGGTAGAAATAGACCTAACAGAAAGCTTATCAAAAGGAGCCGAGAGTGATCAGATAGCACTTAGAGACTAGAGGCGGTGGATAAAGAAAGGACTTGATCAGATAAGAAGGCTGATCAGATACCGAGGATGAGGATTATGAGTTAAATGATTTAAGAGAGAAAAATACACAAAAGCTGAGAAGGGAGGCCTGAGGGGAGTTTGATCACAGAGAGAATTGTTATCAGTAGATGGTATCAGAACCAAGCCTAACCTGGCTCTGGGCATGAACTATTGTAATTGTCATGCAGACAATTTTGTGTTCTGTGATCAGGGATCCACAAGACTACTGTTAGGTTCAGTGACTCTAGAAAATTCATAGAACTCACTAAGACTGTAATCTTAATAGGTAATGTCTATTGGAATGAAAAGATACAAGTTAAAACCAGCTATGGAAAAGGTTGTAGGACAAGACAGGACCCAGGAGGGACCTATCAGTGATGTGTGCAATACATACAGAGTAATGCCAACCAGAGAGTTACGGAATCCTTGGAGTCCACAATATTAATTTTGGGCTGATTACTTAAGTGTGTCTAATCTTATTCTTCAGTTCCTTGAGAAAGAGTTGATATGTGTGGCTAGTACTCTCACCCCCATAAGCCATTACTTTCCTATTGCCACTGTAATGAACTACCACAAACTGAGTGGTTTAAAACAAGTTTCTGTGGCCGGGCGCAGTTGCTTAAGCACACATGGGCACATGACGTAAAGCACAAGGACCAGCATAAGGATCCCAGTTCCAGCCCCCGGCTCCCCACCTGCAGAAGGGGTTGCTTCACAAGCGTTGAAGCAGGTCTGCAGGTGTGTTTCTCTCCCCCTCTCTGTCTTTGCTTCCTCTCTCGATTTCTCTCTGACCTATCAAACAACAGTAATGGCAACAATAACAAAAGGGCAACAACAAGGACAACAAAATGGAAAAAAAATGGCCTCCAGGAACAGTGGGTTCGTAGTGCAGGCACAGGCCCCAGCAGTAACCCTGAAGGCAAAAAAAAAAAAAAAAAAAAAAAAAAAGCTTCATAGTGGAGGTCAGAAGTCTGACATTAATACCATAGTGGCAGAAAGGTCCCACTCCCTCTAATGGCTCTAGGAAAAAAAAAATCTATTATTAACTTCTATCAACTTCTAGTAGCTGTTGGAAGCTCACATCTGGAAGCTGCATAATTCTTTTTTTTTTTTAATAAGATTTTTTATTGATTGATGAGAAAAATAGTAGAGAGAGAAAGAACCAGACATCACTCTGGTACATGTGCTGCCAGGGACTGAACTCAAGACCTCATGCTTGAGAGTCCAATGCTTTATCCAATGCACCACCTCCCAGACCACAAGGAAACTGCATAATTCTAATCTCCACAACTATATGCTTCTTCTCCTTCTACCTCCTCTCCTCCTCCTCCTCCTTCCCTTCCCTTCCCCCTCCTCCTCCTTCTTCATTTGGTGCCTGCACTACACTATGAATCCACTGCTCCTGTGACCATTTTACTTTTTTATTACAGACTGTATTTATTTATGAGAAAGATAGATAGAGAGAGAGAGAGAGAGAGGAAGAACCAGACATCACTCTGATACATGTGCTGCTGGGGACTGAACTCAGGACCTCATGCTTGAGAGTCAGGGCTTTATCCAATGCATCACCTCCTGGACCGCTATTTATTTGTTTTTTGTTTGTTTGTTTTTGATAGGACAGAGAGAAGTTGAGAGGGAGAGAGAAAGATAGACACCTGCAGATCTGCTTCACCACTTGTGAAGTGACCCCCCTGCATGTGGGGAGCCAGGGCCTGAACCTGGATCCTTGTGTGGGTCCTTGGGCTTCGTACTATGTGCACTTAACCTAGTGTGCTACTACTGCCCAGTCCCCCTGCTGCTTATTCTTCTCTCTGTGTCAAGTCTTCCTCTCACAAGAATACTTATGATTGCTTTTAGCTTCCAATTAGATAATTTTGCAATCCATGATAGGACAACATCTCTCTCTCTCCCTCTCTTCTTAATGAGAGAGACAGGGAGAAATAGGGTTAGGGAGGGAAAGAGAAAGGGAGAGAGCAAGAGAGACGCCTGCAGCCTGCTTCATCACTTGTGAAGCTCTCCAACTGCAGGTGGGGACTAGAGTCTCAAACCCTGGTCCTCTCTCATGGTAATTTGTGTGTCTTGTTTCACTGCCCAGCCCTTTCCCTTCCCTTCCCTTCCCTTCCCTTCCCTTCCCTTCCCTTCCCTTCCCTTCCCTTCCCTTCCCTTCCCTTCCCTTCCCTTCCCTTCCCTTCCCTTCTTTTTTCCTTTCCTCTTTTTCCCTTTTCCTCTCTCTTCTACTTTCTTTCTTTCTTCTCATTCTTATTCACATCCTCTTTCTTTTTTCTTTGTATCTCAATGTCTTAATTTAAATTTAACTTAAAACTAAATCATTTATGAAGATTTCTTTTTTGCCAAGTACTGTAAACTTTATTAATTGTCAAGAATGGGAGGTCATTTTTTATTGTAAGTTTATTTATTGTAAGAAAGATATTAAAGTATCTTTTGGAGATTTTATGATATGAAAATAGTTGAGGGGCCAGGTGGTGGTGCACCTGGTTGAGCGCACATGTTACAATGCTCAAGGACCCAGTTTTAAGCTCCCAGTCCCCACCTGCAGGGGGAAAGCTTCACAAGCGGTAAAGCAGGTCTGCAGGTATCTCTCTTTCTCTCTCCCTCTCTATCTCCCCTACCCTCTTGATTTCTGGCTGTCTCTATCTAATAAATAAAGATAATAATAAATAATAATAAATAAAATGGTTGAACTGTTGAGCTTTACCAAACATGCTTAAAATTACCTATGATAAACCCCAGAGTATGATTGGGTTCATTAGGCTAAATGAACATATGGTACATTAAAAATGAAGCACTGTTATGGCGTTGTCTCAGAATAAATGAGTTGAATAAGAGATGAAAACGGAAATAAGGAAATTAGTGAGAATTTGGATAACTATACCTTACTGTTAAAACTTAAGGCAAATAATGATTATTTAGCTAATCAAACATTCTAAGATAGTTGGATAAACTGAGGGACTGGTGGAATTGGTGAGCAGGAAAAAGTTTCGTGCACCTACATAATGTTATACTGGCTTCACTCTATTTGTTCAAGCTTATTTACTATCATTTTCCAACACATATCCAGAATAGATATAGACCAGGAAGTATTTATTTATTTACTTACTTACTAGCTAGAGACAGAGAGAAATTGAGAGGGGAGGAGAGAGACAGAAAGAAACCTGCAGCATTGCTTCACTACTCATGAAGTTTTCCCCCTACAGATGGGGACCAGGGGCTTGAACCTTTGTCCTTGTGCACTGTAATATGAGCGCTTAACCAGGTGCACCACCGCCTGGCCCCTTATTTATTTTTTAATATTTATTTTTCCTTTTTGTTGCCTTTTTAAAATTGTTGTTGTAGTTATTATTATTATTGTTATTGATGTTGTTGTTGCCAGATAGGACAGAGAGAAATGGAGAAAGGAGAGGAAGACAGAGAGGGGGAGAGAAAGATAGACACCTGCAGACCTGCTTCACCACTTTTGAAGTAACCCCTGCAGGTGGGGAGCCTGGGGCTCCGACTAGGATCCTTACTGGTCCTTGTGCTTTGTGCCACCTGCGCTTAACCCACTGCGCTACCACCCAACGCCCAAGGAAGCCATTTAAATTTTACTCTAGAGCCACAAAAAGTCACATCTTATTTCTTTGCCCCAATCGCCAGCATCACTAAGCAACAGCAACACTGTGAGATAGTTTGAAGACACCCACTAGTTTTCATGTGAAGCTGGAGTTCAAGAAAACTGAAGGTATCAGAGAGGCCTGCTTACCTGAGACTGAGGAGGACGTTTCCATTAGGGTCTACACACAACATGATATTCTCCACTGTTGTATCATGAATGAAGGATCTTTTAGAATGGACAAAAAATATATCAGGCACCCAAATATTTTTGAGCAATCTGTGATCAAAGGTCCTGCTTTTGTTTGTTCTGCTAGGAAAGGAGAGCCTCTCGTCTTTCCAGTAATGCCGGAGATAAAAAGTCATTGTAAAGTCCTAGGCAAAGAGAGAAAACAGAGAGGAGTCAAAATCTGTAGGAATGTGGTCCTGGATGACCCGCAATGTGTTAGTCCTGGTTTAACTGGCATGGATGTTAATAACCTTCACATGAGTAGTTGGTACTATATGACCGAGCAGGTTTAGGGCACAGTTAGTGAGCATAGGTTGCAGAGTCTATGCCTCACCTGAATCACCAGTGAATGTTGAGAATTTCTGGAAGTTATAAAATAATCACACTGAGGAAGCCAGGTTATAGCTGGGAAGTTGTTCTACATAAACAGTCTTATGTAGATGAAAAAGCTTAGAAGAAAGAGACCTGAAACTCTTTGGCCCAGTATTTTATGTTGATTTCCATTTTTCACTATAAGAACTGTTCATTTTTATAATTGATTTTTCTGTATCCACAATTTTTTTTTTAAGAAAGAGACTTCCCATTTGAAGAAATCACAGTATACAAAAATCCTGGGAGCAGCATTTCGTAGAGTTGTTGCTAGTGGGAAATGAGACAAGGTCGGGTGTGTTTAGGGTAGTATGGCGGCCATAGACGCTAGTGGGAAATCAGTTGTCAGAATTTCTAAGGCAGAGACAGCGATATTCTTCAGTTCAAGAAACAGAAAGTCTAGTGAGAAATGGTAATTTTTTTTTTTTTGCCTCCAGGGTTGTTGCTGGGGCTCAGTGCCTGCACCGGCAAACGCTAGAAGAAGAAGTGCCTGCACCATGAATTCATTGCTCCTGGAGGCTTTTAAAAAATTTTTTATTTATAAAAAGGAAACACATACTAACCCATAGGATAAGAAGGGTACAACTTCTCACAGTTTCCACCACCAGAACTCTGTATCCCATCCCCTCTGCTGATAGCTTCCCTATTCTTTAACCCTCTGGGAGTATGGACCCAAGGTCATTGTGGGACACATTGGTGAGGTTGTCTGTCCAGGGAATTCTGGTCAGCATCATGCTAGTATCTGGAACCTGGTGGCTGAAAAGAGAGTTAACATATAAAGCCAAACAAATTGTTGACCAATCATGGACCTAAAGGCTGGAATAGTGCAGATGAAGAGTTGAGGGGTCCTCCATTTTGTAGATAGCTAGTAGGCATATTTT
This sequence comes from Erinaceus europaeus, assembly GCF_950295315.1. Taxonomy (NCBI): domain Eukaryota; kingdom Metazoa; phylum Chordata; class Mammalia; order Eulipotyphla; family Erinaceidae; genus Erinaceus; species Erinaceus europaeus. The sequence continues at coordinate 80,678,617 of NC_080175.1, read as the reverse complement.
AGTTAAATTCCAAAGGGCCTGTGGCTATACTAGTTTGTTGTTTTTGGTTTTTTTTTCCTTTTTCTTTTTCCCCCTGAGCCTGAAATCTGATATGCTGGTGGATCCAAGTTATTGTCTGGGGAGATGATGTCATGGCTGGAAAAAGGACCAGAAAGCTGGATCAGGGAAGAGAGTAGCTCCCTAATATGGGAAAGGGGTATCAATATTGTTGACTGTAAACCCCATCAATTTGATGTGATCTGGGGCCCATAATCAGCCCTAAGCTGATGTGACCTCTGCATCCCTGTAGATCTGAGCTCACATTCTGTGGTCATGAGGAGGAACATTCCATGTTGCCCCAATATCGACCCATCTTCCTCAGGTGTAGCATAGAGTATGTTGTCTAGCTTCCCTTCGGAGGATGGAACATTCTCTACCATTATTGATCCAAGTTGAGGGCAAGGGCCTATGGGGGCCCACAAAGGGGTCTATTGTGTTGTGTTTGGTAGAAATGACCGGAAACAATGGAGAGAGGGATTTATTTGAGGTCTAGGCCCAAAAAGTCTGTTTGGGAATCTCAGGACTCCCTGATTAGGGACCCTGATGGGATGGCCTGATAGTGACAAGAGAGTTATCATTAAAGTATGCCAGTCTCTTGCCCTTATTCAGCTTTTGCAGTCCTTGCTTTGATAAGGTTAGCTCTGTAGTGAGTGAGAGAACTGTAATAGGAAGTAAATGAGGAGGGTATCTAAGTCTAAGTGGACACTATTTCATTATGAACTTCATACTGACTCACTGTAGACTATTGTGTATTTTGCTTTCAGGTATATATTTTGCTGGAGGCTATTTTTCCCTCTTTTGTTGCCCTTGTTGCTTTATCATTGTTGTGGTTATTATTATTGTTGTTGATGTCATTGTTGGATAGGACAGAGAGAAATGGAGAGGGGAGGGGAAGACAGAGAGGGGGAGAGAAAGACAGACACCTGCAGACCTGCTTCACCACTTGTGAAGCGACTCCCCTGCAGGCTTGAACCAGGATCCTTATGCTGGTCCTTGCACTTCATGCCATGTGCGCTTAACCCGCTGCGCTACTGCCAGACCCTGAGAAATGGTGATTCTTAAACTCTAGTGAGCAAGTGAATCACCTGAGAATCTGTTACAATGACATATTTTCCAGAAGTTGGTTTTCAGATCATCTGATTCAGTAGAGCTCAGGGACTTCAATTGTTAATGTGCATCCCAACTGTTAAAGAGGTGAGGATGGGGTGGGGGGTTGGAGAGCTATGCTAATGTTATATTAGCAGTGAAAGATTGGTTAGTCAATAATCTGAGGTTTTATTTTAGCTATTTATTTTTATTTTCAGACGTCACATTTACCATTTGTTTGAATATACACTCTCCAGACTTCTTTGAAGTCCCTGCGGGTGGGCATTGATAACGTGCTTTGCCTTTCACGACTGATTATTTACTTTTTACTATAAGTGTACTTCCCAATAACATTCAATTTTTTTCTTTTGGACCTGACATTTGCCCAAAATTTGTTCAAAATTTGACCTGACAAATCTTATAACAAATAAGTCTCCAATTAATTACAAACAAATCTGTTTTTCTTAACCTCAGAATAGAGGGGCATTGTCTCTTTCATAGGAGTTAATCTAGGGACATCAATTATATGCAATTTTGGATTAAGGTGAGAGTAAATAAAAATAATAATTCATTTATTACCATACCACTATTCTACAATGAATTGTGTGGGATGGATTGGCTTAATGAATAGACTTAGAAGTAGGTGCCTGGACAGTTCGGAAGGTCACTGGGAGAACACACAGCCTTTGAAGTCAAATGGCAGACAGTGGTGCCTGTCAGATGAATGTTGCCACAGGTAGCACTATTATGAGATTCAGGCTCAAGATGTTGACAGCGAAGGGGACAAAACACAAAGGGGTTGAAAACAATTCAAAATGAACCAAGAAAGGATAGGAAGATGACAAATGAAGATCAAAAGAAGGCAGTTGTAGGAGTAGTGATAATTAGAAAGCATTTTCAAAGTGGGCTTGGAAAATTCAGATGAATTTTAGCTAGTGTTGAGTACCACAAATGACCATATTCAGGGGAAAACGATGAAGTTCTGTTTTGGAAACTGTAGGGTGGAGACAATAAGAATTTTACAAACAGACGAGGTCATTCAGGATGACTTAGAGATTGTAGCAGGAAAGAGGAAATGGGCCTGCTGCTTGCGTTCAACAGATTCTTCTAGGAAGTGCCTGTAAAAATTGTCTTGAAGCAGGGAAGACCTGGAATGTTCTAAATAAGGCATTTTTGAGTAATGAGTACTGATGGCGTTATTCCTCTTGGGAAGCTGGGTAGGTAAAATGGAGGAAGTTTCATTTAAGGCTTGTTATTGATTTAAATAAACATTGAATTAGATAATGATAAAGGCCAGAAAAATATTGACTGAACATTAAAACAAGATGTCATAGGCCACAGAAACTTTGTTTAGAACTTTCTGGAGTTTTTGTGCCTGCCCTGTGGTTTTTCATTCAGTTAACATTTGCATGGCTATTGGTAGTTGAAAGAGTTACTATAAATAAAACTATTAACTAAGTAAACAGAGATTATTTAATTTTTCAATTCAAGTAATTTGTATTTTCTAGGTGTTAATTTACTAAATAGTTCCTTTATTCTCATTTTTACTTTCTCTTGTGTTTTTAATCTTTAATTGTGGTATTCACATGTTATAAAAATAATATACAGACTTGGGGGTCAGGCAGTAGTGCTAGGCTATATATATATATATATATATATATATATATATATATATATATTCTAAATTTCAAACTTAGTTCTCTAAAAAAGCATTACACATCAGTGTTCCATTTCATATATGAAAAACATTGTCCAGGGACTGAGCAGTGGCACACCCTGCAGATCACACACATTACCATGTACAAGGATCTGGGGTCAAACCCCTGGTTCCCACCTGTGGGCAAGAGCTTCACGAGTGGTGGAACAATGCCACAGATATCACACTTTCTCTCTATTTTGTCTTTCCCTCACTTCCCTCTCAATTTCTTTCTGTCTTTATTCAAAAAAGAAAGAGAGAAGGAAAGGAAGGAGAAGGAGGAGAAGCAGAAGGAGAAGAAGAGGAAGAGGAAGAGGAAGAAGGAGAAGAGCCTATCAAGAGTGGTAGATTCATTGTTCAGGCACTGAAGCCCAGCAGTAATCATGGTGCCAATAAAAAAAAAGTTAAAAGAAAAAAAAAAGAAAAGAAAAAATAATAGCAACAGCAAAACATTTATTCCAAAATATATTTCAAGGCAACTTTTAGAAATTCCTCAAAAGCATATATATAAAAGATTACTGAAAAGGGAAGAAAGTACAGAGATATAGGTAAAGGGACTGGGTGGTGGTGCACCAACCAGGTTGCGTGTTCATGTGACCCAGTTCAAGGACCCAGGTTCAAGCCCGAAGTCCCCATCTGCTTTAGAGGGAGACTTCATAAACACTGAAGCAATGCTGCAGGTGTCTATCTTTTCCTCCCTTAATTTTGCTCTATCTCTATCCAAAATAAATAAATAAACAAATTCTACTTAATAAAAACAAAAAAGATCAATATACACAACAATATACATGAAAGAACCAGACTGGAAAGCAACAAATTAATTCTTTTTAGGTAGAAAATAGTCTGGAAAAAAAAAGTAAGTGAAATCCTCTCTATTCATGGAAGAGGTACTCTCTGTTATGTCCTAATTCCCTCACCTCACTACCAAGCCTCTGCATTTAAAGTGGCAGATGCAGGACAATAAACAGTAATTATGTGTTGCAACATCAAATGACTTGTAGGAACAGATGAGCAGTGAACAAAGCAGAATGAACCCAAGAGGAAAAACTAGACAAACTAAAAGGTATAGGCCCATTCTAAAGGCATTTACAATTAATTTTTTAAAAATCTTTTAAAAATTATTTTTATTTATTAGATAAAGACAGCCAGAAACTGAGAGGGTAGAAGGAGATAGGGAGAGAGACAGAGACCTGCAGCACTGCTTCAACCATTCAAGTTTTTCCCCTGCAGGTGGGATCAAGGGCTCCAACCTGGATCCTTGCACATTGTAACATGTGCATTCAACCAGGAACACTACAGCCTGGCCCCTTAATTAAGTTGTTAGAGTGGAGGAAGGTGTGTGTGTGTAGGTGTGTGTGTGTGTGTGAGAGAGAGAGAGAGAGAGAGAACAAAAATTAAAATTCAGCCCACAGCCAAAATTTAGAACATATACGAGAACTGTCTCTTATTAGTGACAATTATTACGGCCTTTGTCATTAATGGTTGTGTACAGTACAGCTCTGATAGAAAAATAAAAGAAATGCAACTAAAAAATGTTGGTGAAGGAGTCATCTTAAATGAGATAAGCCAGAAAGAAAAGGAAGAATATTGGATGATCCCAATCATAGACACAAGTTGAGAAATAAGAACGGAAGGGAAAATACAAAGCAGAACTTGGACTGGAGTTGGTGTATTGCACCAAACTAAAGGACTCTGGGGTAAAGGGGGTGAGGGGGGAATGTTCAGGTCCTGGAACATGATAGCAGTGGGGGACCTGGGTGAGGGCTTAGAGTGTTATGTGGAAAACTGAGAAACGTTATACTGTATTTTACTGTTGACTGTAAACTGTTAATCCCTCCAATAAAGAAAAATTAATTTAAAAAATGTTGGAAGAGACAGCACAACAGAAGAAAATAAAATTCAATAGTGAGAAGGATGCAAATGTAAGAATAGAAGTCAATTGTGTAAGAACAGTGAATTGGTCATTGAAAAACTGAAACTCTAAAGCACTCTTATTTACATCTACTTTCCAGAAAAATTACAAAAATTGGGCTAGATCAAGTTTTGAGACTCAAGGAACAAATTAGCAGAATGGTAAGCAAAGTAGTGGGAAGGGAATATTTATACATACCCAACAATATAAAGTAGGTAAAAAGAAAATACATCTTGAAAAACATATATACATATAAATCAGTCATGATAGTAGCCATTATTTCTTTTCTTTCTTTTTTTAATTTATTCCCTTTTGTTGCCTTTGTTTTATTGGTGTAGTTATTATTATTGTTGTTATTGATGTCATCATTGTTGGATAGGACAGAGAGAAATGGAGAGAGGAGGGGATGTTAGAGAGGGGGAGAGAAAGATAGACACATGCACACCTGCTTCACTGCCTGTGAAGCGACGCTTCTGCAGGTGGGAAGCCGGGGGCTCGAACCGGGATCCTTACAGTGGTCCTTGCGCTTTGTGCCACATGCGTTTAACCCGCTGCACTACCGCCCGACTCTCTTTCTTCCCTTCCTTCTTTCCTTCCTTCCTTCTTTCCTTCCTTCATTCCTTCCTTCCTTTCTCTTTCTTCCTTTTTAAATTTTTATTTATAAAAAGGAAACACTGACAAACCCATAGGATAAGAGGGGTATAACACCACACAATTCCAACCACCAGAACTCCACATCCCATCTCCTCCCCTGCTAGCTTTCCTATTCTTTTTTGTTTTTTTGTACAGAATTATATGTTGACGGGGGTTTGAATCTACACCATTCCCACCACCAGAGTTCTGAATCTTCATTCTCCCCACTGCAATCCATCAAATTTCCCCTAAAGTTTTAGACATGGGTCAACCATCTTCTCTACAACTATCTGTTCACATTTATACATAGTTGCCCCTTCTTTTTCTGATTCAATCCTCTCTTTCCATCTAAGCCATTCATGACATCATAACTACATCCATATGTCTCTCTCCTTTTCCTTCTCTCTCTCTGGGTGCTGATGGAGCTGGAGTGCAGAGCCCTCTTTTCTTCATCCTGTCACTTCTCCCCCACTGAGAGTGCGGATCAAGGTTGTTTATGGGGAGCAGAAAGTAGGAGTTCTGGCTTCTGTAGCTGCTTCTCTGCTGAGCATGGGTGTTGACAGGTTGATCCATACCCCCAGCCTGTTTCTATCTTTCCCTAGTGGACCAGAGCTCTGGAGAGGTGAGGGTCTAGGACATATTGGATGCAAACAGTGGTAGTGGAGAGAGGGACCCTTTAGAGGTCTAGGCCCACCAAATGTGTATGGGAATCCAAGGATTCCCTAGCTAGGACTCCAGATGGTGTGATATTGACCAAACAGGCTGTTATTAAGTGGGCAACTTTTGTAGTCTTTTCTCCATCTGATTATCTTAGATTTTCTCTCAGTTGTTTAGGCGTTGATTATCATTTGTTGAGCCTAACCCGAGTAGTCATTATTTCTTAAAGTGAAATCTCTACTAGTGGGGAGTGGGGAGGACTGTGGCACACTTGGTAGAGTGCACACATTACCATGTGTGAGGATTCAGCTTCAAGTCCCTCTTCACCTGCAGGGGGCAAATTTCACAAGTGACGAATCAGTGCTGCAGGTATCTCTCTTTCTCTCTTTGTCTCTGTCTCTCCCTTTCTTCCACATATCTCTCTGTCCTACCAAGTAAAAGAAAAAAGAGGGTGGTAGCTCAGCATGTTAACTGCACATGGCATGAAGTGCAAGGACCCGCTCAAGGAACCCAGTTTGAGCCTGGGCTCCCTACCTGTGGGGGTTGGAAGGGGTTGCTTCACAAGTGGTGAAGCAGGTCTGCAGGTGTTTATCTTTCTCTCCCCTCTCTGTCTTCCCCTCTTCTCTTGATTTCTCTCTATCCTGTACAACAACAGTAACAACAAGCACAACAAAAAGAAAAAATAGCCTCCAGGAGCAGGGGACTCATAGTGCAGACACAAAGCCCCAGCAATAACGCTGAAGGAAAAGAGAAGAAGAAGGAGGAGGAGGAGGAGGAGGAGGAGGAGAAGGAGAAGGGAGGAAGGAGGAAGAAGGAAAGAGGTAGGAGGAAGGAGGAAGGAGAAGAAAGAAAATGGAGAAGATGACCTCTGAGAGAAGTGGCTTTGTCATTATACACCCAGAGTGCCAGTGATTACCCTGGTGGCAATTTAAAAAAATATATTGAAAATACTTCAATGAAAACAGGTATATGGATGAAGAAGGTGGTTTTAAAGTGAAATCAGAGAACATAGAGTGAAAAATTATAGTAAAGAATATTAAAACATAGAAATAATTAAAATGGTATAGAGCAGGTTAACAGAAAGGGAGAGGAAAACAAACAAATAAAAAAAAACAAAAAACCAAAGGATACAAGATGACACAAGGCAGAAGTCTTAGAGGAAGGCTGAAGGTCAACTGAAAATTTGTGAAAATTATTCATTGAAAAATTAGATAATGGAAGTCTCTTCCAGATTTCTTCCTTTCTTTTTTCTTTTTCTTTCTTTCTTTTTTATCTTTTTTACCAGAGCACCATTCAGCTCTGGCTTCTGGTGGTGCAAGGGACTGAACCTGGAACTTTGGAGCCTCAGGCATGAGAGTCTGTTTGCATAACCATGATGCTATCTACCCCTGCCCTCTCTTCCAGATTTCTTTAAAATGTAAGGGAATGGAAAGCTTTCTTAAATTTTTAGCTCCATAAGTTAAAAAAAAAAAAAATCCTCTGCCCTCTATACTTGTTTCTCTACAGATGATCAAAGGGAATATTAATTGAAACATCTGGAAGGGAAGTAGTGTCTCAAGTATGTTTCAGCTATGGATAATTTTATGGGTAAGGTTTCATGGTTATGCTTTCATATTACACGTTAATTACAGCATCCATCCTTCTTGTATAATTGTCCCTGGTTCATTTACATAACCAAAATATCACCATGTCCATATTTTCTGTCATCGTGAAAGAAAGACACACCAGTGATTTTGATACCTTTGAATATCTTGTCTTTTATAGAAACAGACCGGTACCTCATGGAGGAACTTACCATGTTAAGTTCTGAAATGCTTTCAATGCTTTCAACCTGGACATCTATACCCACTGGCACGGGGGAGCCTTTAGAAAAAAGAATGGTAATGTACTGAGAAATCAATAAAGTTACTTTGGAAACATTTAAAGGAGACAGCGAGATCAATGTTGCAAATGAACACTTTCCAAGATTTTTTTTAATAATAAATTTCTACATTATCTATTGATTATTGTTATCTATTAATTATTATTTAATTATACATCCAATTACAATAATAAAAGTACATGCATAAATCAATATTATGTCAATATTTATGGCATATTTTGCTTGAGAACAATTCACTATTTTTCCTTATAATTCATTTATTATAAGGTGGTACTTCCATTTTTTTTGTTTGTTTAGCTAACAGAGAATTAAAAAGGAGCAACATTTTGAAAACATGTTTAAGAGTATGTATGATTATGTATTCTTTATGGTAATAATCTTGTTTTTTAGTTAGGAAGTGGAGGAGTCATGGAGTTCCTGACTCTAAGAACTGTGGGCATCTTTTCTCCCCTGTCAAAAGAGCAGCCTCTTTCACTTAGACAGTGCTTGGTAGGATAAAGAGCAGAGGGGACTGGAACCTGGAGGTGGCTTGGCATGCAGAGCTCATGTCTCCTCTGTGTAATATCCTGGGTTGGAACCCTAGTACTGATTATAAAAAGAAAAACAAACAAACAAAAAAGAATGGGGACAGAGTACAGGGCACCATCAAGATCCCACACATTCAGAAACGTCCCTTCCTAAACCATCAATAACCACCATATGCATTTGGGATGAAGCAAACATCCTTGGAGAAGCATTTTATGAGAATAATGAGAGATCAGAACTGGAGATTTATTTGAACTTGGGTTTCAGAGAGTCAGGTTCCTGAGCCTGAGCAACTGAGCAGCACAGGAGAGTCCAGATTAGACTGAGACTCAAACCTAGGTGGGGGTAGATTGCATAGTGGTTATGCAAAAAGACTCTCGTGCCTGAGGCTTCAAAGCCCCAGGTTCAATCCTCTTGTCCCCACCACTACAAATAAGCTGAGCAATGTTTTGGTAAAAGAAAGAAAGAAAAACAAACAAATAATAAACAAACAAACAAAAAACCTGAAAAGAAACACCTCAGAGAGCGTCTCAGCAGCTCCTGAACAAGGGGACAGCACTGCTAATAACATCATTAGTTAGTATGGTGTGAGATGCACTGCACAGAATATATGTCTTAAAGTAATACATTTAAACAATAGCCTTCATATGTTTTCTTTCTAGTGACCAATTTCTCAACGAAATCTTAGTGTTCCTATGTAGTTTTCATTTGAAAAAAAAAAAACCACACATTTTCAACTACAGCTTCTTCTTCTAGCGTTTGCCCTTCTTCCGTAGCCAGTCAACAGTGTCAGGTTGAGCCTGATGTAAAGTTTCGAGACCTCTTTTGAATCTGGAAAGGTGGCAGTCGTTGACTATGTGGGTCATAGTCTGTCTGGAGCCGCAGGGGCAGTTCGGGTCGTCTCTGGCTCCCCAGCGATGGAACATAGTGGCGCACCGGCTGAAAATATAGAAGTCTTGCCTGGATAGACCCCAGGTGGATATTTTAGTTATGCCTAACTAGCAACTTATCCAATATGTACTAAGTCAGCAGTGGATATTTAACAGCACAGATGATGACAATTTTATATGTAAAGCATTTTAAATATTATAAAAATTAAACATTATGATTATAACGTGAATCTCCCAGGATCACTAGTTATATACATACATACCCATTAATCTGGTTTTTATGCATATAGGATAAGAAGAGTTAAATGAAATTTATACATCATATTTGTATAGTGCATTTAAAATATTATATATTATTTCTGCAATCACTGGAGCCATTTGTTAGTTAGTTAGGTAGGATAAATTTTATCTTCATGGGGAAGCAATTACAGAAGCCAGATCTTCCACCTTCTGCAACCCACAATGACCATGGGTCCTACTCCCAGAGGGATAGAGAATGGGAAAGCTATCAGGGGAAGGAGTGGGATGTGGAGACCGGGTGGTGGGAATTGTGTGGAGTTGTACCCCTCCTACCCTATGGATTTGTTAATGTCTCCTTTCTTAAATAAATAAATAAAATTTAAAAAATTAAAAAAATTTATCTTCATTTAATATGAAAGAGAACTTATGTTCAGAAAGGTTAGCTCATTTGTCTAAAAGCCAAAGCTAGTTAATGCAATACTACGGACTAGAACTGAAACCTAAAACTAGTTAATATAGCCAGATCCCTCCACCATTCAGAAAAATTTTGTTTGCTTTACAAACAAACTGTACGAGTAGATTTTACAGCTCTAGCTTTTGCCTTAACTCAGTAGCCAGTATCTATTATAGATTCTGAATTGATTTTACTTGAAAGAAACAAAGAAACCATCATCAAAGCGGCTTTAGTTATGAGAGATGTAAAGGGTAGGGAAAACATAAGTAAAGAAAATGAGCTACAATTTATAACCCAAGTTAAACAAAAAAGCTCCCCTAAATTTATATCCTCCTGTTTCCACATAATGAGTCAATTAATCTTCTAATGCTTTATAAAAGTAAAAAAAAAACACTGCAGTAGCAGCTGGTTTTAATGTTAAAGCTAATTAAGAAAACACATTAAGGCAGTAGAAGTGCTGAAGTTACATTTAGCTCAAGAGGCAAAAAGTATGTGCATGTGTTTGTATTTTGGACAAGTTAAAGAAAGATAAGACAAATTAAAGCATGCTTTTGCTGCAGTTTGACTTCCCCAGATGACATTTCTTGAGAGAACAGGGACATGGGTCACTTGGAGTAAGGAGTTGTTATGACCAAGACAACAGAAGGCTAAGGACAGTAGTTCATAGTTCTCAAGACTTGACACTTGGGACTGAATTTATGGATTTTTCTGCCTGAAATGACTGAACACACAAGCCACTTGGACACTATTTAGTCCCAGGCCGAGACTGTCAGTAAAATTTCTTAATCATGGGGTGATTTGACACCTGCCACAAAATAGCACTTTTCAATTGCCTTTTTAATAACCCCAGAGTAGCCTCAAGAGAAAAAGGGTAGACAAGGCATTCTCACTTAAAAAATTCTCAACATGTGTCTCTAAGAGATCGAGAGAAGTAGACATCTAAAGTCTATCATATATTTTTCTGTGGGATGAAGATGATATGTGTGAGGAAGATAAAAGGCATGAAGGTTTTAAAAAATTTTTTTTTAGGCATGAAGGTTTTAAGACTGAAGCAGAGGGTGGGCTCTTAGACATCTACAGCAGTGTTTTCTCAGGATAAAGTATATTCAGGGCACCTGGGGGTCTTGTTAAAAAGTAGATTTTCATTCAGAGAATCTGGGCTGGGGACTGCTAACTGACTTCCAGGTGATTCTGTTGTTGATTCTTGAGCCACTTTGACAAAGATTTGTCTAGAGTGGCTTTTGTTTCAAGGTCCTAATCCAAGGGCAGTACTTTTTCTTTCAATCTTCCTGGCTTTTCACAGTCTAAAATAGATCCATAAAAACCCTTTCCTGTAGGATGGGAATTCATTTAATTGAATCACCTAACCTGACAGGAATTAGGACAGCTCTTTTGAATTGGTGTTGAAATTGCACTTCATTCTGAGAAATCAATTCCGAGCCATCCTCGTGTAGCTGGTGCCCTCTAGTGACTCAAGAAACCCAGTCAGTGAAGTTTCTCGTTTTCTCCCACTAGCAATTAATGGAAATAGGGGAAAGATACTAGAAACTTTCCATGGGAAGTAGCTGCACACTAATCCCTAATTAAAAACATAAAACGTGTTTAGAAACTTTATGAGTAATAACAGAGACCAAGGTGTAGAATATGGCATAACTGTTATTATCCAAACTTGGGACAGATTTGGCTGAGGAAAGGAAATGATTTGTTGGGAAGGATAATTAAGAGCTCAGGCATCTTTAGAATTGTGGTTAATTGGGTTAACCCAATTAACAAATAATGTGATGATAATATTAACTATTGATTGTCTTTTTGAACCCTAAGACAGCAGGAAGCTCACATCTTCACTATAGAGCCCCTACTTCCCCCAGTCCTGGCACCCTTGGATAGGGCTCACTTTCCCGTATGCATCTCCCAATCCATACCAAATAATATTGCATCCGCCGATCACAACCTAACCAAAGCAACGATTGCCATCTCAACATGCTTCACCTCAGAGTGTATCCAGAGACTTCACGTGTGAAATGACAACCCTTCAGCTTCATTACTCGGGTGAGACCTTTCCTTTTATAGTACACTCTAATTTCATCTCAGGTAGTTCACTTTCTAACAAAGTCCCATAACCTAGACATACACCAGTTTCTGTGAGAGAGAGCGTATGTGCACACGTATCCATAAACTACTGCAAAATATATACCTGAAAGCAGGATTACACTAGAGTTTGCAGTGAGTACCTCCCTAACACTTCCTCTCCACTATTCCAAACTTGGGATCCATGACTGCTCAACAAGTTGTTTGGCTTTGTATGTTAACTCTCTTTTCAATCACCAGGTTCCAGATGCCACCAGGATGCTGGCTAGGCTTCCCTGGATTGAAGACCCCACCAATGTGTCCTGGAGCTCAGCTTCCCCAGAGACACACCTTACTAGGGAAAGAGAGAGGCAGACTGGGAGTATGGACCGGCCAGTCAACGCCCATGTTCAGCGGGGAAGCAATTACAGAAGCCAGACCCTCTACCTTCTGCAACCCTCAATGACCCTGGGTCCATGCTCCCAGAGGGCTAGAGAATGGGAAGGCTATCATGGGAGAGGGTGGGTTATGGGGATTGGGTGGTGGGAATTGTGTGGAGTTGTACCCCTCCTACCTTATGCTTTTGTTCACTAATCCTTTCTTAAATAAAAAATTAAAAAAAAAAAGATATGAAAACCTTTAAAAGAAAAAAAAAAGAATAAAGGGTTACAAAGAGAAAAAAAAAAAAGAATTGTGGTTTGAAATCTATTTAGCAGTGTTGCAAAAAAGATGATATAGCCTTAGAAGAAAACAGTAGGGCACATCTAAACTTGATTAATTTATAAACTCTGATATCTAAAATTAGATTCTATAAGTGTAAAGAATAATCTGGAAAAATTTTTTTAAAAAACCCAAGATTTATTTACTCTGAGACTGGTAATCTAATTCTGTAGTTATTTAAGATGATTCTTAGACATGCAGCCACACCATCTAGGAATCTGCTAGAAATGCAAATTGTTGACCTCGTCTGGATCTAGTGAGTCAGAACCTTTAGGATTGAGGGTCAGTAGCCTGTGTGTTAGAAACTCTCATTGATTCTGACTCAGCTAAAGTCTGAGTCACTAGTCTAGTGAAATAAAAGCCAGATCCTTAGAATTTCAACTCAATAATTCCAGGAAATTAATAAACGAAGAATTCTTAACAACTGTCTGATATATGCTGTGATTTTAGCTGCTAAGGAATTTCTTCTCTCTGTGCACTAACGCTAACTGCATAACCAGAGGATGATGAGTATCAGCAGTCTCACACTCTATCCTGAGTTCTTAAAGTATTATTATTATTAAGAATATAGTCGTCTCTGTGGCACAATCGGTTAGCTCGTTCAGCTGTTAACTGAAGAATCTGTACGTGTTGTATCACTGAAGAATACTGCTTTGTCACTTTCCCATTCACTATGCCTAGAATAATATCTCTTGTTGGTATGCATGAGACCCCTTCTGTTTCATTTGGTTTAAATCCCCCCTGCTTAACACTATTCTATTTACATAACCACTTCATTCTATTTACATAACCACTGTTAACAAGTTCCATCCTCCCTCCAGGGCATTTGTGGTTCAGTGATAGGATTCTCGCCTGCTCTGCCCCTTCTTTGTCACACTCTGATTTTCACCAGTCACTTTTCTCTCCACCCTCTCTATGTCACATCCTGTTTCCACCCTACATGGCAAGTATATATAAAGACAGCATTGTGAGTTTTACGGTACTTTACCTTGAGTTTAGCTTAGCTCGTCTTAGATTGTGCTGCATCCTGCATGAATAAAGAGATACTGCCTACAGCTCAACCATGAGTCCCTGGTCGTCTGTTACCCGCCCGTGAAGCCAGCCCGGCAAAAACAACATACCCCATCGAAAACAACAATCTCTAGTATTCTGAAAAATAATCAGTTCAGTAATTGAGGGAGTAAGGAATTTTATATTACAGAAAGAAGAGACAGGATAGATATAGCAGTACGGTAGAGAGTTCAAAGTAACTGGCTGATTGTACCACATCCTGTGTATCTTTGGGAAACCTGGTTCTCTCAGTGATGCAATGTAATACATGGGAGTCAGGCTTTGTTTCAGGTAGGCGTTCTATATACGGACTTCACTTGTCCTTACCAGTCATTACATCTTGGTTCTGTTAACTTACTGCTTTTTTCCCCCATGGCCTCTGTCAAACTTCTTAACTTCTCTAACCTCATTTTCACATTGGAATAACTAGGGATCACAGCAGTGACTACTTCCTAGGGTATCTGTCAGGGCAAAATGAGCTAATCACCCAAGGACTCTGGGGAAGGGTTGGAAGGGACTTTGGTGAAATGGATGCACTATGGATCCTGGAGTATGATGGTGGGAATGGACCTACGTTGGAGGTAAGAATGTTCTACAGAAACATATAATGGGGAGATGAGAAATTGTACCTGTGTGTGAACGACTGAACTGTAAATCATTGACCCTCCAATCAAGTGATTTGGAAAAAATAAATATTTAAAAAAGAGCTAATCATTGAAGGACTTATCAGAGTGCCAGGTTTGCCAAGATTTTGACTAGTTTCAGTTGCTAGAGGTGGAAAAAAGATAAAAAATAGAAACCTTAGTAAAGGTGGTTCATAAGGAGCCATAGATTTGACATACTGCTTCTGCCGTGAAAGCTAGGTATACCCACTTATACGGATATTCAGCAAGACTTCATGAGTGTCATCATGTAGCCTGACTTACAGGTTTCTGTGGAAGGTAGGATATCCATTTGCTATTTATTGAGCACATAACATTTATAGTAATACACGTATAGCTGACAGCTAGGTAATTCTGGTCAATTTGGAATGTGTAAAATCATCCATCATGCTCATTCAAAAGAAGATTTAAAAACACGTATGATCTTATGTTTTGGTTTTAATTGCTTCAAGGTTTTCAAAACTCGATTTTGACTGTGCAGTGGATTGGGACAAAGAGTTTGGTGAAGATAATACTGACCTCCAAATCCAGGTCTCATCGCAAAATCATGTTCCTCTATTTGGAGAAGTTGTTTCGATTTCAGGAGCCGCACTTTGGTACTGTCACCTTTCTTCATTCTAGCATTTTGTTTCCTGTCTCTCCAAAAGAGGAAAAATGCTTTTGAGATACATATAATAGTCAAGATTTTGATTTAGTTTAATCTTCTATGTCTGTGCATTTAACATGGTACTTATTGAAATATATACACAAAAAATTCATTGTATAAGTTTGTATTTCGCATAGCCAATGATCTATCAGCGTTTATTCCTTTTCATTTTACTATGTAGAAGGACGGCATAGATAAGGAGAGCAAACTTTTGATGACAAGCTAGCTTGGATGTAATGTTCTGGCAGGCAGTGCTTCTTGCGATATGGCTTATTTTATTTATTTAAATTTAATATTTCATTTATTCATCAATGAGAAAGATAGGAAGAGAGAGAGAAAGAACCAGACATCACTCTGGTGGTACATGTGCTGCTGGGTATTGAATTTGGGACCTCATGCTTGAGAGTCCAATGTTTCGTCCACTGAACCACCTCCCGGACCACTGGAATATGGTTTATAGACCCAGAAAATCTGGCCTTTGTCATCTGCATGGAGGTGATCCAAATTCACCTCATGGGACTTGATCCAAATCAACTAAATCTGACCCTGAGGAAACAAGGTAGTGCAATCCGCATCTAATGTGGCATGTATGTGGTTTTCTGAGAGATTAAACCATCTCTTAAAGTAAAACAATAAAAGCAAAACTACAAAATCACAAACTGGTGAAAACAGCATCACACAAAGGTAAAATGAGCAGGAATTATAGGGACAAGGTGAGCTTCAAGGTAGCAATCACTGTAGCAATTTCTAGAGCCTGAAGATAGCAATGATAATGGAGAGATGAGGAACTTGAGGAAAAACAAGTGGACCTGACACTTGATTGACCTGAAAGTCAGCTGTGAAGAAGGTGAGACCCTTGCAACCTGCACTTTTTTTTTTTAAATTTTTTATTT